>NW_020799138.1:2570871-2590242 GCF_003259725.1 Athene cunicularia
AGGGGGGGGCCCCTCTGCCAGCTTCAGAGCTGGGAGAATTTCCCCCCCAAAAAAGTGGGAAGAGCTCACGGGGCCACATGAGCTGTGTGAAATAGCCAAACCACAACAAGGAGTCTAATATTTTTGTTGCATCTTCTCTTTTCATGGCAATGCTTTTTCTTCTTCACTTGTTTAGCTTTTTTAGCCCTATTTTTCCAACTTTTCAGATGGGAAAATTTCTGTCTTGTGAGCATCCGTGCCCCGTTCCTTTTCCGCAGTCTCCCCGACAGAATATGAATGAGTTGAAAATTTAGGCCCCCAGCAATTGCTGTAACATTTAAACCGAGCCCTATTCACAAATATATTAGCAAATAAAAGAAACAAAAGCAGCTCTCGCTGAACTTTGAGATCATTGTTTTGTTGTTTCTCGGTAGGATTTGGATGTCGATCAGGTATTTATGCAGATGTTCATAATCTGTGTCATTTTCCCTCATTTCAATGCTAGTGTTTGTTCACTTGAAAATATATTTCCGGAAAGTAATGGGGGAAAGTGAGTTGCCCAGGGCCATGCTCAGAGTCGGTGGCAGAGCCAGGAACATATCGCTCACTTCCCGCGCCTGTGTTTTAACCACAAGATAATCTTAATGAATAATAATAATTCATGTAAACACCGGGCCAAATTCATCCCAGGAGCAGCTCCAGTGCAGCAATTGGCGTTGTATCAGAAGAAAAATTAGCTGGTGCGTCGACTCTCTCTCTCTCTGCATGCTCCCTCCCACACAGGAGGAAGAAGGTGAATTGTTGCAGTGGATTTCCTCTTCTGTCCTCATCCTTCTCGTCCTAGTTCACGGGGATAAGTGAGGCCCATGCTGGGCTGGATAGGACGGTGATTCCAGCCAAGCCACTCCTACGTCAGCTGCTCTGAGCCCAGCATAATTATTATTTATTATTTGTGTTGTGGCAGCACCAGGAAGCCTCAGTCACAGACCAGGGTCACGTTGCTCTCCACGCCGTACAAATCCGACGCAGATATCCCGAGGAGCACCCAATCAAAACAGGAGACAACAGGCAGCGGGTGACGACAGGCAGCCAGGGGAGCCCGGGGTAACGTGGCAGCATCAGCACTGCCCGCAGGAGCCCGCATGGAGCTGGCCACGGCCATGCTACGCTCCAGCTCTGGCCGCTTCGGTGCGGCACAGACGTGCACCTCCTCAAGACGTCACCAGCTGCTGGGTGACCGACATCAAAGCCCTGAACCCTCCCTTTGCGGGCAGGGAGGTCCCTGCCTCCGGGACACACCAGGGGCTTGCTGGTGGCAGGCAGCAGCAGGCTCCGAGGGGCTGATTCGCATTTTTTGCGAACACAAAAACAGAAGCGCAGAGGTCATATGACCAAAACTGCCTGGCAGAAAATGCTGAAGTTACCAGAAGAACGAGGTGCACAGGGAAGGCTCAGCTATGAGGAAAACTGGTTGTACCAGAGCTGGTGCGACTTCTCGAGCTGCCCAGGCACTCTGGCTTGCCACAGCCAGGAGAGCCATCCCTCCAGGCCGCCGTGGCACTGGGAGGTTTTCCTCACAGAGGGGCCGATGTGCCTGCAGTGCCCTGGACACGGCTGTGAACCGGGCGCTCTCCTTCATTTCCCTTTTCCTGAGCTTCTACAAAGCCGGGGAGAGGCTGGAGCTGAGGTTTCTGCCCCTCCAAGTACCGAGCTCCAGAGCAGCACCCAAGTCAGTGTAGGAGGGGGCAAAACCCCACGGTGGCACTTAGGAAAAGGACAGCACAGCTCGCTAGAGCTACACACTGCACGTGGTGGCCCAGAAGGTCCCTTCTCAGGTGCCTGGTAGGCAGCTGGTTTCCTCTCCTACCCTGCAGGTTTGCTCTTACTCTCACAGGACATCCACCTCCACCTCTACCTTAACATTTTCCCCTTGAATCTGATTTACAGATCATTTGAGCCCGGAAAGGTGAGATTCACAATGGCACCGGTGTGCACGTTTCCCCTTCCTTATTAAAATCTTGGGGAGACCCATCGGGGAGCCAGAAGCCTCTGCACCAGGTGCAGGGTTGTGTAACTCTCTTGTAAAACACGTTCCCTGACTCCTCCCTTCACCCACCCCGCCACCAATCCTGCTCCGTGTCCACGCTGCTGGCACTGCCGCCGCCGCCGCGATGCTTGAGTCAGACCCGTGATAGCTCCAGCTTCAAGCTTCGTCGCTTTATCAGGGTCCACATGTAAGCAGGAAAAAAGGGTCTTACTGGGAATTTCACTGTACAGTGTGGAAATGGCCCGTGGGATCCTCCAAGCAGGTCTGGGGCACCAGCACCAGCTCCACCTCGGTGAGCTGATCTGGTCAGCCTGGAGGAAGGTCAGGACTGCCTTGACCACTGCTGCTCTGAGCTGTTCCCTTTGCTACAGCCTGAACTACAGCTGGCCGCAATAATTTCTGAGGCGAAAAGCTCCACACAAGCGGCAGTAGCTGCTTTAGGGTTTCTCTGACCTCCTTCAAGACCTGTGAAACTCGCGCACCTCCTCTTGCGCTTCCAGCAGAGGATTTAACATGATAGGGAAGGTGCCTGGCGGGAGCAGAGCCAGCTCGGTGACACCAGCCCACGGCAGAAGCTCTGCAGATCCCTCCCTGTTAGAGCAGAGCCAGGAGAGTTCGCAGCTCCTGAGCCCTAACCTGGCTCTGTGCTCTCTGTCCTGCTCACGTTCCAGCTCAATCTTTTCCTGGCCCTTCTCGATGCCCGAATGAGCGAGAGCCGTGACTAACGGTGGTCAGTGCTGGTACCTCTCGGTGCGAGCAGCTGCTGGCAATTCTGCCAGCCCTGCTCAATCTGCCCCGGACCTTCTCCAGGCGCAGAAGTGACCTCTCTGGCTGAAGGGATAACTCAGGACCTTGCAGGATCAGGCCCTGGGGGTGACATGCGTGTCACGTAGCAGGTGCACGGGGCAGCACATCCTGGTCCTTGGGCTGCCAAGTCAGGGGCCCGGCCGGGGAGGGTGACAAGCCAGGACTTGGAGCCGAGGAACCTTCCTGGGTTGTGAGACAGCTGGAGTGATGCAGCACTAGGCCCGAGCTTTGCAGACCTAATGGAAAATCCAGGGCAGTCTATGAGAGTCTTTCCATGAGCGTTGATGTATTTTGGGCCAAGTCTTTGATTCCGGAGCTAGCCTCACACTTTTCCAGCTTTTTCAGGTGTTTGCAGATGGTATTTTATTTCAGCTCCACTTCCAGCCTGATGCACTTTCGGGTAGCAATTCCCCGCAGACAGACACCTACATCTGCACGGTGCTGAGCCCAGACTTCCATCCGCTCCGGGGAAGATGTCTGGGGCAGCGTGGCCCATCACACTCAGCATCCGAACGGGAACAGCATCCACTGCTTCCCCCATCGCCCTATCCACTTTGCAGTGTCCAGCACTGAACATTTCTCAGTGAAAGAGGGAATCACAGGCGTGTTGGGACACACACTTAGGCACAGACTCGTCTCTTTAGGTTGTTGAGGATGCGCATTAGTCGAGCGGGTGCTGTTGAACAACAATGATTAAGGGCTCAGAGGAAAAGCTGAGTCACCCCAGGGGCATGCTGTTACTCCTTACCAGCGAGGGAGCTGTGTGGGGAATTTGCCTGGCACTGGTTCACAACACGTGAACTGACATCCTCATGTGACACGATATGGCAAGTGTTGTGCTGCCGATTGTGTTTTCTTCCTAAATCCCTGGCCTAGACCAAAGGAAGAGGCAAAAGACCCTGAGAATCCCTCTCTGGTGTCAAGCTGGACTCTGTGCATCTTCAGTCGATGAGATCGTGCTCTGTAGCCCTGATGCAATCAGAAGAGCCCGGTGTCTGTATTTACCCATCTCAGGGCCTTGATTTATGGTTCTCCCAACTGCGTGTCAAGACACTTTTGGACACCCACTACACAGCTTCTCAGGCCGAGATGGACACCAGGGCTCAGGCCTCAAGTGCTACATGTTACCCAACCATCAGCATCGCTCCTCGTGGTGGAGCTGAGGTTCCAGCCTGGAAATCTGAATTGCAACTGCAGTTCCCATAACGTGCATGTTCCTGCTCCATCTCAGCGTTGCTGAGCAGCGAACGAAGGTGGAAGAGAGGGGGCAGGGAGGCAGAATTTATGTAATTACCTGCAGGAACCTTGCTGCCTCTGTGCTGAATGGAGAAACCAGAATGCAGCCAAGGTTTCTGCAAGCTGGGCAAACATCCCGACCAGAGAAGGCTTTCTTGAAACTCCACTCTTCCAGGCGGTGCCTTTCTTGGCTGTTGCTTTGGCAGCACCCGGCCAGAATGTCTGGAGGCTGTTACAGGGCAGGACTGCTGCCTCCTCTGTTTTCTTATGAAATACACCCACAAAGCAACCTGCAGAGGCTCCAGTCTGCCAAATCAAAGGGATCGCAGTTGTCCCAGGGCTACACACTCAGCAGCATTCCAAGCAAAGCTGCATTTCTAAAACCTGGGCTGCAGAAATTAAAGGCACAGGCGGCCTTTCCTTCCCCCATCCCCACCGAGTGGATCCCATCCCATCCTCCATTTGCTCCCCCACTCCCCCAAATCAGCGGGAACTCAACAACTCAACAACTTTTCTAGCCTGCACCAAAAATCCTGGCCCCTGCAGACACGGTTGGTATCGATTCCCCAGCACGAGTCCCCTGTGATTATGTTCTCCCACACGATCAGATTAAGTCTGTCTCTTCTCCCTTGCCAGGCTTATTAATATAGAGATTTTGTTCATTTTTAAGTACCTCTCTCTTCTTGAAATTTGCCAGAATTCTTTGCATGGGCAAAGGGGCATGAGCGAGTGTCCCCTCTTGTCAGCAAAGAGATTTCCAGCACGACCCTCGCCTGGGGCAAGGGTGCAGGATTGGTGCGGAGCATCCGCAGCCACCTCGGCTGCAGTGCTGGGGGCCCATCGCGCTGCTGTCCCCGCAAAGGTTCTGGGCTGAGCCCCGCTCCCCACCAGTGCAGGACCAGAGGGATCACATCCCTTTTGTGGAACAGCTGGAAACCTCCCCTGAGCCAAAGAATTGGGAAAGAGGAAGGGAAGTGCCTTTTCAGGGATCTGGATTTTTATACCACTCGAGGTATAAACCATATGAGGCTAGACTCATTGCCACTTGATTTTCTTCACGGAGGTGACCGAGTTAGGAGCACAGCTTCTGCAGACTCTCTCTAGCACCCACGGATGGAAGAGGACACCTTCAAAGGGTGGCTCATCCCACCTTCCATCCTCTCCAATGGATGCTAGAGGAAGCCTGAGGACCACTTCTCTCTGGGCATCTCAGGTGGGACAGATCTCGGCTTCCTTCTCTAGTCCTCTTGGGCATGTGGGCTAACCCGGGGCTGCTCTCCGTCCCACCACTGCTGCACCTTCTCCGTAAGGCTGCGCCATGTCACTCCACTCCATTTTGCACAGTGGACATGACTCTTCACTTTCTTGCACCTTTGCAACAATAGCACTTTTTCAGCCTCTTTGCCCGAGGCTAAATGGCAGTTTCTGGCGTGAGGACACGCAGAATCTTTCCTTGTATATTGTGTTTTCTTAATCCTCTTTATTGTTTGTGTTGTCTTTTCGGATTCACTTATGTAGTCTCTTGAAGTGCAGTGCCCAGAAGCGGATACAATGAGATTTAAGTAAGTGTTTCCCATTTGTGTAATTCAAACATTCTCTTGAAATCAGTGTTTGCTGAAGAAAAATACCGGTATTGAAAGAAATGCGTCACCTGGAGAAGCTTTTCCAGGTAAAAACTGTTGACTAACTCAACAGTTTTCTGTTACTTTAATGTCTGAGCGGGTTTTTTTTCTGCAAGATTAGTGGGTCATAATCAAGTCCCTCCAGGACATTTTGTTTTTTCTTTTCTCTCTTGGCTCTCTCTTCTTCTCTCCTATTCAAGGTGGAAGAAGCTTATCTGAGAGAAAAGGAGACAATACGGGGAAGCATCATAGAGAACATAGATGCCAAGCCTTGGCACCTACGTAAAAGCTGTGGATTTCAAAAGAGCAGGAAGATGAGGGTGGAAGGAAAGGAAGAAAAACTGGCAAAGAACAAGGTACCACATAGGAAAGACCTTGTCCCAGAGATGGTGCAAGGCTGAACCCAGACAGGGCACAGCGGAGCTGCCCTCGCAGCGATTCCTCTCCCAACCACGAGCCTCAGCTTCAAACTGCACATGGAGGAGGAAGTTCTTTAAACTGCAGTCCCTGGAGCCCTCGGGAAGGATGATGCAGCAAAGCCAGACTGTCCTTCCCTTCAAACTGCGAGGGCCTCCAGGCTGGAGCTGGGCTGAAATCTCTACATCTTTCTGTATGCAGCGAGGCAGGAGATATCGGAACTGAGGGCACCTCTGTTGTGGTGTCATCAGCATGCAGACAAGGAGAAACCCTATTCCTTCGCTTGAAGAAGCTAAAGCTCAGCTGCTTTCTTAAACCTGTTTCAGGTTTCTGGGGTGAAGAAGGTTGGGCGGGAGCGAGGCAGAGACCCTCAGCGCTCAGAGATAGGTCCAGTGCTGAGCACCCAGTGTGAGGTTTTCAGTCTGTAGAGTCCTTAATGGAGGGCCCCGTTTTTTCAAAGATTTCAGCTCCCATTGTACTGAATTCTTTACGAAAATTTTCTTCCCAGTTTGGGTGCTCCTGAGCCCTTTTTGCCTCATAAGCTCTGGCCAGACACAGTGAGCAATGTCTCCAACACGATCTTCAAGACCCCACTTGCAGTCGCCTGCGATGGCTTTTGCAGAATGACTCTGGTGCACACGAACGGTGATCTCCTCCCAGGAGACCTCTGAGTGCAGCAAATCCTACCATCAGGTTCAGAAGACCTGAGCTCAACCTAGCCGTGGCTAGAGTTTAAAAGCCAAGTTATAAATCAATAGAAGATTCAGCATCTTGCTCAGAAATATCCAGAAGGACGCAAGGTGTTAGCCGGGACTGCGCTGATACCTCTGCCCAGTGCCTGACCCAGAAGGGTGACAGCTTGTTTTCCAGGAGGCCCAGTGGCCATCCGTGCTGTTACACTGCTCTTGTTTCTCATGGGACTTGCAGAGTCTTCAATGGTTTGATAGTTAACGAGAAAGTTTAAAAAAAAAAAAAAAATAGTCCAAGAGAGAAACCTTTCAGTGCCTTAGAGCAGCCACGAGTGGTGAATATCCCAGGAGAGCTGGACTGTAATTCCTGCTAGCTTAGCATCAAAGGATGCTCCGAAACTTTACCTTCCTGGTGACGTCTCTTCTTCCCAATGAAAGATGACCCAGGTGACCTTTGATTGAATGTCTTGATAGTCCAGAAGGCAGGGAGCAAGATAATTAGAGCCGTAACATCTGATCACAGGAGAGAGGTGAAGGCAAGGTAGGGGCAGAACAATGCGGCTTTTCAATAGCGGGTGTGACTGCTGAGATGGTCACAGAGGGGCTGGGGAGGGGGTGGGAGTGCAGGGTTTAAAAGGGGGGTTAAGTAGCTTATTTTTGAATAAAGGGTGCAGGAAGCTGGTTGTTATCTTCCTAGTGCCATTCAGGCTGCAGGTGTGACTTAATCTCCCGGCTGGGGCAGATGGGTGCTCTGGGTATCAGCCGTGTTCCGAGGGCTGCAGGAGAGCCCGGCTGCCGGCTCGCTCGTGCATACGAAGGACCTCGCCCGTCCCTCAGCCCAGCTGAGGGATTTGATTGCCCTCTTTTACAGACGGGGAAGCGAACGCGGATGGGGCCTCGCTGCTTGGCCCGGGCTCACTCCATTACCCTAACCCAGATGGGAATTTCAACCCAAATTCCTCCAATTTCAGTGTTAGGCATTCAAAACTCAATAAATCCTTCCTCTCTCCCCAAAATGACAAGGTCTCTTTAAATTCCACATCTTTTCCTTGTATCCTCAGTATCCATAAGCCTCATCTCCAAGCTTTGAAGATGGCAGGAAGAGAGATTCTCCTCTCATCGGGTGTTTCCAGGAGCTGGGGGTTCCAGAGATGCTGTGAGTCTCACATTACAATGTCAGGATGTAGCAGGAACCCATCCTGTGCATCACTGTCCCAGCGCTGATTCCTCACGGACATCCTTGCGCCCATGAAAGTTCTTCCTTAAACTCCTTCACCCCGATATTCCTTTTTCTTTACAACCCTCCCTTCACCTCAGCCTTCCCAGCTCTGTTTGACGTGGAGCTCTTGTGGGTAGGGTCTCATTCTGCCAGCAGTAAAGCTCCGTATTCCCAGTGCTAGATCAAGGCTATTATTAGCCATCACCTGGAACCTCACTGTCTCATTCATTCACATCCAATCTCTTTAGATCCTTGTCTTTTTTTCCTCCTCAAGACAAGGAGCATTAAGTGAAAAATGATGAAAAGCCCCAGTCGTACAGCTGAAAGCTCCTGCTTCCTCTTTGCTGCTTCTTTTTTTTTTTGCCCCGTTTTTGCTGGAGCCCCAGGAAGCATCCACACAAGTGCAAAATTATTTCCATGCAGGGCTCTGCTCATGTTAAAACTCTACGACTGCTGGTGCACAAGTCCCTACACAGCTCTCGAACAAATTGGACCAATTTGGAGTGATTAGTGAAGAATTCACATATGGTGCCCAGCCAGCACAGCCCGACGGATTGCCTCCTGCAGCCCATTAAGAGCCATTTACTGTGATGGGCCCATTTGTCTTTGTTGTTAGTTCTGGCAGGGCCAGTGACAGATCTTTGGCTGGCCACTGGGCCAACCTCTCCCTGACATCATCTCAGGGGTAAGGGGGCAAGGCTGAGACACACATCGAGTCTGACACCAGCTGATGGATGTCCCAAGGAGCCATGCCAGGCAGGGCCGTGGGGGCCTTTCCAAGGATTGGGAAGAGGAATTGCCATTTGGGGTTGCACGTTGGGTACCAGTGGCAGCACGCAGCCACGGGGTGGATGTGAGACCTCCTCCGCTCTTGGGTACCATGGCTGTAGGGTTGGGGAGGCAGGAACGGAGCGATCCCTTGTGCGGTACGTGCCTTGATGCATATGGAGGCTTGGCCAAAGAGCCAACGTTGAAGCCCACAGTCCCTGAGGGCCAACGGGTGGTCTGCTGGGTGTACATCAACATGAGCAAGCTAGTCACAGGCATGGTCCTCCATCCTTCCTGTCGCTCCCGCAAAAATTTGGAAAGAAAGAAGCAGCAGAAAGCAGGACCCTAGAAACGTCTTTCACTGTTTATTAGAGTTGAACAGTGGGACCCATTGGCTGTGGGCACATTTCTAGCAGCAAGAGATGCTTTCTGCTGCCGTAATGATTCTGGTAAAGAAAGGTGAATAGGCCACGTTGGTTAAGGTATGTTTACACCGGTGTAATGATAACCAGACTGGTGATTATATGTACATGACTGCAGAGGTAAAAAATTTAACTGACACAGGTGTCACAGCTCAAAACTGTCAACAGGGCTGAGAAAAAAAAAAAAATCCAGTTCCATGTTAAATACGAGTGCATTTTACAGGTTTGGTTTAGAGACCTGGAATATGTGATGCGAAGAAGGATGAGCCAGCCTGGAGAAACTGCCCCAAATTGGAGTTTTGCAAATGTCTGATATTTTCACTCTCTGGCAGCTCAAGGATTTATATTTTTTTCCCCCTTTGTTTTGGGTTAACCCAAAGTGAATTTCCTGTGGGACTAAAAGGAAAAAAAAAAAAAAAGATTAAAAACGAATCGGTGCCACCCAAATCTTTTGTTTCAAACCCCAATATTTTGAGGAGTACCTGATTTCTTATAGACCATCGAAATCAATATTGGAATGGCACGTGATTTGGGATGGGAAGAAAACTCTAAGACCTTAATATCATAAACAAAATATCTTCATTCTCTAAATGATTGTTCTGGTGAAGGTGATCCCCTAGAACTGCCGCGAAACCCCGTGATTGATGAAAATTCACAATCATTCATAAACAAGACGTATCTTCTTGCCTCCTACCAGTGCCCAGGTCTTCTTTGAAATGGCACTTATGAAGTTTGACCTGGTTTTAACCTTTTTATAAAGGAAAAAAAAAAAACCAAACCAGACCAATACTATCCCCCTCCCCAGTAGTCAACTTTCTCCGGCAAAGCTGAGTGGTATTTTAACACTTTGGTCCCTTTGACAATGCCAGCCTACGAGTTGTTGTGTGCTGACAGCCTCTATTGTGTCCGTCCAGGGTAATTAAGAATTTGATCCACAGCTTTTAAACTTCTTGGACTGACAGATACTCTCTGAAGTAAGACACTGTCGGGGCTCTTTGGAGGGAAGACAGCAATGCTAAAAGGTTTCTGTCCCAGGCCGTAGGGCACCAGGACACCTGGGTCCGCTCTGAGCGGATTTGGAGACTGCTATTTAGCCATCTCCTTGGCAATTGGGGCTATTTGAGGAATTGGGGTCAATTATAACCAGCCTTCACCTGTCTTGCTTCCAAAGAGAACTGGAGCCAGATGGCAACCTGTAGGGCTGGCCTCTCCCATTCCCATTCCCACTGGGCAGCTGAACTTGGAGCCTGCAGTGTTACCAACCACCGTTCAAGGCTGGTTTAAATGTGAGAGAGGTGGAACGAGAGAAGGAGACATCCATTCTAGTCCAAGTCTATCTGCTGAGTATCTTACACAGCAATAATTTCAGGAGATGCGAGGAGCCTCACCCCAAGCATCCCAAAATCCCCTCTTGGTTGTTTCTGCCCAAATTACAAGGCTGGTAAATAAGTTTCAGTGATTCAGGCTGGAATTTTGTGACCACTTTGAGATTAAATCTGCCATAAATCTGGACATGTCCAGCCTGAAGCTACTCAGAAGGGTTTTAGAAATGCACAAGTGGATGTAGGGGGTTGTGTGTGGGAATTAGGCTCTGAAGTGCCATTTCTGCTTCAGTAATCTCCCTAGCAGACTTCATCAACACCGTTGTGTCTTGCCTACCGAATTCCCAGGACGTGATGTCACCCTTTTCCTTATTAATGTTCTCATTAATAATGCTGTTTCATGCAGCATTGGAGACCGTGGTAAGACCGAGCTGACCCTCTACAGGACCTCCTGTCTGCTCCTCAGAGCATTTTGATGCCACTGTTTCAGGGAATCCTTTATTTTTAGGAGACCCTTACAGGAAAAAAAAAAAAAAAAAAAAAAAGTGTGGACTTATATCAGAACCAAGAAATCTTACAGAGAAAGTGAAGCATCTGAATTTCCAAAGTAAAAATTCGGGTAATGCTGCTGAAGAATTACTGGAGCAGGGACCAGAGGGACCTGCAGTTCTGGTGAGGCCGGAACACGTGGAGGGGAGCAATAACACGTGCTGCCCTTTTGATTCGAAGCCATGAAATCTCCAGAGGAGACAGAACTACGGGTGACTCTGCGGCCGGTTAAAAAAAAAGCAGGGTTGGTCTAGATGTTTGTCTTTCTCCGCAGCACTCTCTGCGTATCCATCACACAAATCATTCCTTCCCACTGCCAGTGTCTTCCCCTTCAGTGTCTCCTGTTCTTTCCCACGGGGAACTTGGGCTCAACTTGTCAGATATCGGTACACCAGAGGCAACAGGTTTTTTTGCTAGTAATTTCAGGAGAGCCAAAATTTCACCCGTGTGTCTGATTTTTCTCCTGCTGTCTTGTGTTGTCGTCGCACCCTTTGCAAATATCCTTCACCAGAGCGATGCTGTTTGGCACTTTCTGTCCTTTTTTTTCCCCGCTGCCAAAAATGACATAAGACGCAGTGGCCTTCCCCTCAGCACAGACTCATCAGCTCTTGGATTTGCCAGCCTCTGGTGCGATTCAGCAGCTGATCACACACTCGCTGTGCCCTTCCAGGGCGATGAACACAGCAAACCAGCGCAGTAAGCAAAACTGGCCGAGCGCTCCCAGCCGAGGATCTGCCCCACAATTCAATCACGGGCGTGCGGTCCAGCCTTCCCCGCGTCACTCGAGCCTGGTGTCTCCCAAGTAGCCACTCAGTTGTGCAAGGAGAAACACAAGAAGAGTGGAAGAGGTGAAATTAGCTCCTTCTTCCTCAGGGAACATCCCAGTTGCAGTGACGTTTCCCCGGACCCAGGGAGGCTGTCATTGCAATTAGGTTTTTGGGCAAAGAATTGCGAGATTGTTTTACAACAGTTTGAAAAATGTGTCAGTTCTGAGGAAATTGTCTTTCCAACCTCTCCGCGTAAGGCAGCTTCTCTACGCCATCGATCGTGTTGGTTGCCCTTCTCTGGAACTTCTGTAACTCCACGTCTTGAGACCCAGCGGCCAGAACAGCCCAGGGTGCTCCAAGCGTGGGCACGTCAAGGTTTTATACACCGGCAAAACAGCACGCAGGGGGTTACCCTCAGTACACCTGCCTGCTGATACCCAATTCTGTTGGCTTTTTTGGCTGCCCCCACACATTAAGATCAAGATTTCAGAGAATTGTCAGTGGTGACTCCAAGATGACTCTCCTCCCTGAGCCGTACCTACCGGTTCTGACTTCAGCACCGCGTAGACAGGGTTTAGATTACTTTTTCCTGGGTGTATTAATGTTATGTACGCTTAGATGAATTGTCTGATTTGTCTGATTTTTGCCCACTTATTTAGTTTTGTGAGTCCCTCTGGAGTTACTCACTATTGGTGCCGTGTTGTAAAAAGAGCCCAGTGTCATCCTCAGACCCAGAGTGAAGAATTTTGTTGGGCAAGAATCGATTTACCTTTTTATTCCGTTCCGTTAGCAGTTCTGAAAGTTTCTTGCCTTCATCCTCATCAGGAAGACTATTTATTTATTAATTTTTAGTTTCACTGTTTTCCATTAAATCAGAAAAAAAAAAATTTTGTTTTACTGTACTATTCTTGTAACATCAGGTCCTGACATGATTCAACAGAAACAGATTTGGGGGTGAAATTTTGTTTTGGAATGTTTCCATTTTTCTTGTCATGTCCACATTGATCTGGAATGGGGAACAGGGGCATAAAAGGGAAGAGCCTGTGCTCTTTGGGTTGCTTCCCAGCAAATGATTTAATTTATGAACACAAAGCCAGCCTTGCTTTCCTTGACAGTGTCCAGACCTCACCAGAAATCACAGGTGTAGTTAAAAAGTAATTGGATAAAACTACTCTATAGTCCCCGTGAGTCCCTTTGGCAAAGCATTTCCTGTGAACATGAATGAGCTGAGGTCTGAAGAGCGAAGGGAAGCCGGGAGGAATGAGCGTTTCTGTGTTAGCTGGCAAAAGCTGGAACCAGGAATTTCGGCTCTGCTTCTCCCCATCTGTCAGGGGTGCAGCAGTGAGATAAAATTAAGATAATAATTCAGTCCTCTCTGCCGGAGGGAGGGTCGCGGTGTTCAGACAGGCTGGTGAGAGCCATTTGTGCTGCTTTATGCAAGACCAAGTAAACCAGATGGTTTCCCCACCTGATGGGGTCAGAGCAGAGGACACCGCATGGGCAGAAGGTTGCCAGTGGCCAAACCCAGCTCCTTCCAGAGGGTTCTGCAGTGCTTCTTGAGCAGAAAATGGACAAGGGAGGTCATGGAACACTGGTCAAGGGAGAGGGTCTTCTCTGAGACCGTTTTTCTTCAGCCCTGACCTCAAACCTTTTGGGGTAGTCCAAGAGCCATTTCTTCCCGGGATTCCAGTAGTCCAGGTTTCAATATTTTTGCCTCTTAGAAACCCCACACGAAGCCACACTGGGTTACAGCCAGGCTTTAACACTTTGGAGGACTACGGCTTCCTTAATTCCTTGGTGGACATCAGCAGAGCAAGCAAGCCTGACGTCCCCAGAAGAGCATCGCTTCCTGAAAGCTCCCGAACCAGACTCATCCTTACCTGATGGGGTCTTTGTGTCCCTACAGGGCCAACGATCAGCAATGCCCAGGCCAGAACCAGATTGCTTAAACCACAACTGGAGCAAAGAAGTTTCCTTCAGGTGGTTTGGACTATGAAAGTCTGTCAACTTGTCTTAAGAACTCAGAGGGTTTCTGATGTGTGAGTCAGGACTGTGCCTCATAAATAGCAGGAACTGCTTATAGAAACATTATGAATTTTTATTCTGAGTTTCATGAGTTTGTTGTGGGAAAGACGATGGGAATTTGGTCCAAGGGAGTGGAGAGGGTTGGGAAGTTGCTGTTGTCTTTAAAACCTCTTTATTTCTCCTGTGAGCACGAGGCACGGAGAAATCCACCTACAGAAACATTCGCCTCACCTACAAAGCTTGCGGTCAGGGCCCTAAGTGCACTGATAGACCATAATGACCCTGGGCAGCCTCACCTGGGGTCTTCTGCCTCTGCCTGTAGGCTGAGAAGCTCCATTGAAACTCAGTCCCTGGGCTTGTAGTTTTTCTCTGAGCTATGTTGCAGGTGTCTGTGTCTCTGGCTTTGTCTATGGGATGTCCCTGGGGCCTGTGCTGGAGGTAGCCTGTCTCCTAGATGGACCTCTCAGACCTACTTTGTGGATTTGTCTTTATCTCCTGCTGCTCCTGCCTGGATGCTCTGGGTGGACCTGGTTCCTGACTGATTGCTTTGCCTCTTTCAGGACCACTGATGGACCCTGCTGTGGGCACCCTCAGGCCTTGGCTTGACCTCACTCGTGGAGTAGCTCTGTTCGTGTTCCTCCGTAGCATCCCCTTCATGGTGAACGATGTTCAGTAACGAGGACTAGTGCCACCGGAGCTGGTGGGGTCACACGGCAACACAGCTAAAGAGTCTGCACCGTAGTCATGCAGCTGTGATGGGAGTAGTTGCGAAGACCTGAATAAACTATTTCTGTGCAGAAGGGGCTGTTGGGTGTTGGGATGGGCTGCCCAGGGCAGGGGGGAGTCCCCGGGATCCCTGGGGGGGTTGAAGAGTCGGGCTGAGCCAGCGCTGAGGGATCTGGGGGAGTTGGGAAGGGTCAGGGGGAGGGTCATGGTTGGGCTGGAGGAGCTTTAAGGGCTTTTCCAACCTTGGTGATTCTGTGAAAATACTGCTGCATGGATGAGATCTGTGTTTCTCTTAGCGATGCTTCAGCTGCTGTTGGGGTGAGACAAAGAAGAAACAATTTCTGGGACTGAAGCAGTCATGAAAAAGATAGTTTGAGGGACCAAATCAGATTAGGAGTGCCTTTTCTGTTCTAACTCTGAATATCTTACAAGTTTAAATATCAAAAAACAAAAGGCAGGAAGAGGAAATATACTCTGGACTTATGCTCCTCATCTGTATAAATCAAAGCACTTTGCAAAAATTGGCAGCAGTTTCACTACATTACTTATGGAGCAAAGTGAATCAAAAGAGGTTTAAGACAATGTGTGGAGGATTACGAGTGATCAAATTACTGCAGTTGTTCCTAATTTGCATTTTAATGAACTGAGCTACCATGGTTCAGCTGATGTTCAGTAACTCATTAAGCCGTACTAACAAGATCATGTGCCAGCATCCACCCGGTCCCTTAAATGCAGTGATTTTTCACTTAGGGACCCTTAATGTCATCAACAAGCTTCATGTGATTAATAAACTGCCCTGAGCATGGTCTGCACTTGCAGCTGGGATGGGCCAAGTGCTGGTGCTTGAGAGGAGAGTTGGGTGCTGCAGAGTCCTGCTCCCTCCAAGCCGTGCTGGAGGGCAGGGAGCACAACAGGAACCTTGACTTCTTGGACTTATCTGGACAAGAAGATGGTGCTCAGCCAGGCTTTTGGCAGGGAATGACCCACCTGCACGAGGGACAGCTGAGATAAAGCTTCTCTTGTGCTCGTCTGGGTGGGGTTTGCTGGATAAGGGCAAGTCCAGCAGCCCCAGAGCTGGGGAGATGCTGCTGGGCAGGCTGGGGGTGTGAAAGAGCAGCATCCTTGTCCTGCTGTGTGGGGGTAAGCAGCAGATAGACAACCTGTACCATTATACAGCTGAAAACCTGGCTCGGTGTGCTCAGCTGGTCTGTAGGCTGCAAGCCCAGCAGCTGAGCTCTCCTTCTTCTCTGAACCTTCCCCTAAAGTCAATGTTTGGCCCCATCTGACTGAAGTGGACACCCAGTTCCCCAAGGAATCCACCTCTTCTTCCAACGGACGCAGGTAAAATGTTCCTGACCTGAAACCTAACGTGTGAGATGAGAATTCTCCCTTTGATTAGCTCAGGGGGGAACTAGAACTGAGAGCAAGTGTCTAGATCTTGAACTTACCGGGCCAAGTTGTGCGTGTGTCTGTGCCCTCAGCTGTCTCCGGGTGCTGGGGGGGGTCCCTTGTCTCAGCCTTGGAGCACTCTGCTTGGCCGGCATGAGTCGGCACCGCTGTCGGGGCAGCGTGGAAGGGCTGGGGCTGGAAGACCTCCAGGCTTTGCCAGGGAGAAGTTTTCAGAGCCAGCCTCCTGGTTTTGATGAATGAGCAGGTGAAAGGTGAGGGCACAGACCTGGCTCAATTCCAGCAGGTGGGAAGTCCAGGCTGGTGCGGCCCTGGCTGTTCGCAGGGTTGATGGAAACCATCTGGTACCCTTGAGGCTGCCTGTGGTTCCCCCAGCGCTACCACCCCCCCAGCGTGGTGCCTCCTCGTGCCCTCGCCAGCCAAGCCACCTCCGTAACAAGGGGGTCATGGACCTTTGCCCGCGACGCTTTCTCCTGGCTCTAGCAATGCCAACTGCTGCTCTTCCCTCTGCTGGACCCTCTCTTTGAACTTGGGCAAGTGTCACTGGTGCAGTGGCTCTCGCGTTCTCCTTCCAGCTTCTCTTTGCAAACGGTGCCAGAAATGCTTTTACTCAGGGAAAGCGAAGACTGATGTCATCCTAAGTCTCTGTGAGCCAGGGAACTGAGCAAAGGCCTAGAGTGCCTGTATCTTAATCCAACTGCGGTTGTTCCTGCTTTCAAGCCCTTATTACCTGCCTAATTCTGTGCTAGGATATTGCTCAGACATCTAAGGAGATGCAAGCTGGCAATTTCAATGCACTCCTAAACATCTCCAGCAAAACACCCGCCGGTGCCAAGCCCTTGGCTCCTGGCTCCTTAACCTGTTTCTACTAAGTAAGGAGATTTCCAGGGCGAGTCTGACTTGGCCCTGCAGGAGGCATCTTTTCTCCTGCCAAGGCTTAGGCTGGAGCGAGCTGCTCCCGAGCTGTCATTCAGGGAGCAGGAATGCAGGCGAGGCTGCCCTGTGGTTAGAAGGACTCCACCCCAGAGACAGAGGTAGGCGCCCAGGTACCAACATCGGAGACTTGGGGCGCATCCAGGGTTGTTGATGACAGGCACTGATCTGTTTCTTAACCCTTTGCCTGCCTGCCTTTGCCTTGCTGCTTTCTGGCTGTTACAATATCCAGGGGGTGCTGGTATCTTGTCTTTGCCCTGTGCTGGGGCGGTTGGTTGGTGTAGGGGCAGCTGCTGGATGGGGCGTCTTTAATGGAAAGACAACAACAAGGAGGGATCTAGTCCTCCCCCTTCTCTTTCCCAGGTCTAGAAGATGTTTCCCACGTCTAGAGGATGTTTCCAAGCTGGAGACCTGTGTTTCAGGGAAGGGTTCCCTGTATTATTTTTGTCCTGGAAGGCTGCAAAACTATAGTGTGTTAAAGCATGAATCTGTTCTTTTTTAACTCTTGGGGTTTGGGTTTCACGTTGATTGCTCTGCTGAGATCTCCTTGGAAGGTTTGGAGTCAAAACAAAGATAGTTAACCTAGGAGGACCGTGCTTTAATAGCATTAATTGTCCATAAGGCAGGCAAACCCAATGTGTACCTTCTTCCTTGATGAGAGCCTTAGCCAGGGGCTTTTGGAAGGTCTGACCAAGTAAATATTTTCCTAGCTCAGTCGCCCAAGTTTCAGTTACACCTTTCTTGTGCTGACAACATCCCGCTGGCCCCCAGAGAAAACCTGTTGATGGGCAAGGCGGGGGCTGGAGCAAACAGCCCGGCCGCGAGCAGGCAGCTCCAGCCCCTGGGCATGAGCCCCACTTCAGTCCCAGGGTCTGAAGCGTGCTGTGACCTTGTGTGTGGCTCCTGTCTCTAAGCCTCATCTCTAAAACAGGGATGGCTTTTGCCTGCCCTCCTTAGATGCAATGTCCTACCCAATCTCATACCAGTACAAGTCCTCAGCCGGGGCCCAGTGACTCTGCTGGGATCAATGTCCCGTTGGTTGTTTTTTTTGTCACATAGCTTCTGTGTGTTTAAGTCTGTGGAAAGATAAACCTCATGGGCCTGTCCCCTCCACGAAGCAGGGCAGGTGTCCTGCTCACTTCTTCCCCCTGCAGATCCTGAGTGCTCAGCCAAATCCCGGATTTTTGGCCTCTCTCTCTTGTTGTTCTCCTAATGCATTTGCTTGACATATCCCCACCGCAATATTCAAATCCATGCGGTGCAGCTAAAGAGTTGTGATTGGTCTTTGAAGCTGTTTTGTGTGCTCTGAGGTGACGAATCCCGTCTAGACCATGGCTGTGTCGGCTCTTCCAAGGCACATTAAATACACTTAAAAACTCATCACTGATTAAGGGAAGGGTACAGATCTTACTTGTTCTTCACTTCTCCCTGTCCCAAGTTCACAAGCCTCATCCCTAAATGGGCTTGTTCTCCACTCTCCCCTGCTGAGAAGATAGCACACCAGTTTGTCTCCACGTGGGCTGTGAAGCTGTTTCTGCTCGTGTTTATGGAGCATTTTGCAGCCTGTAGTAGCAAAGTGACACAGAACTGGGAAATGATGTTATTAAGGAATTTGTGGCCATATGCTTTGGGGCTTGTTTCTACTGGATAGATGGAACGGTGTGTCTTAGTCTGGTACTGTAGCCTAAAATGCCCTTTGCAGGGTTTTCTGTTCCTTGAGACAAGCCACTAGTCAAAGGGATGCCTGAATCCTGCTTACAAAAGCCAGCATAACACACTGATGTCCCCCACCCCGTGCCTGCAAGCGGAGTCACCTATAGAGCGTCACTGACCTTGAAAAGGCTGTGAATAGCTGGGCAGTGGGCTCCCTGCTCCAGTCTGCAATCAGCTCCTCAAAGCCCCATGCCCACCTTGCTTGACCTTTCCCGACTGCCGTTGCCCCAAGGGTCAATGTCTACAAGTCAAGAAAACCCTCTGGAGACAAAGGGGAATTTACCTCTGTGAAATGTAGTGGTGTGAGAGTTACTGGACTTATCCAAGCACGTGCCCCGGAGGACTGGGGCCCCAGTGCAAGCAAGAATGATTTCCTTGGGGCTGGCATGGTGGTGGAGTCTCAGTTCAGATGTGACAGCAGCTCTTGTCCTGTTGGTCAACCATTGCCTTTGGAGTGGTGTCCCAGGGATGTTCCCTGTGCACTGAGCTGCTTCGCACAGAACCCAAGGGAAAAACGTAGAGAGCAGAGATCCCCCTCTTATAAATGCAGCTTTAATGTGCTTGTGGATGAGGCTTCCTTCACCCCTAGTGCGGTCATCAAACATGTTATCAGCCTATCCCCAAGGATGTATCTTGCAACGAAAAAAAAAAAAATCAAACCCACCACCAGCACAATAGACCAAATCCAGGCTATTTAAAAAAAAAAAAAAAAAAAAAAAAAAA
>NW_020799138.1:2590292-2595177 GCF_003259725.1 Athene cunicularia
TAAAAAAAAAAAAAAAAAAAAAAAAGCCCTTGGAGGAGATCCTAGTCCATGGGGGGGTTGTTGGAGGGAATTCACCTTTTTTCATCTTGCTTTTTCAAGACACTACTGTGGCCTGAGAGCCCTTGTTGATTTTGAGGAACAAAATCCACTGAGCTGAGTGCGGGTGGGAAGGGTTAACTGGGAGTGAACCAGTCAAGTCCTGTTTTCAGTCTGTAGACATGTAACTGCCCAAGGAAACAGCCAGTCTTCGAGCGGAACGACGCCGGCTCTGCTTGGATGGGGATTTGGAGCAGAGCTGTCCTGTTGCTGCTGCCCTCCTTTCCATGGGTGACCCTGACACGGGGCCACGCCGGGGCAGTTTTGGTGGGTATGTCGTAATCCCTGTAACTGACGGCACGACCTGCTCCGTGGGCTCAGCCACAAACCCTCGTCCCGGGGTGATGTCATGGAGGACATCGCAATGTCGTCTCACGCCGCAACACGCTTCTGCTGACACAGCTTGACGTCACGTGGGCACCGCGATCTGTTGGGCACAGCCGTGGAGGAACGCTCTGCCCTGCGCTGGGAGCGTTATGTCAGCCAGAGGCCCTGCCAATGCTACCGGGGCAGCAAAGCCTGCGTTCACATCAGCAGCGCCTTTTAGCTTGCTCCGTGCTGACACACCACTTTGAAGAGCTGCCTGATGATTTGCGCTGCTGCGCTTTGGGTTTCTGTTTTAGCCTCGCGACCTGGAAGCTCCATTGAGTGCTTAGTCCTGGGTTTGGCTAGAGGATGGGGCAAGGGCAGCTGGGTTTGCTCGGTTGGAGCTCTTTGCGGCGCTGGTGGTTCTGCAGGCAGGAGTTTTGGCTCAGGCTGAGCGATGCCTTACGCAGAGGCGCCAGCCTGCTGCCTTCTAGCATCCCTTGCCTGCTGGCGGTCTGATCAGGGACAGCGTTTCGGGTGATCCTTCCGGGAGCAGCAGCTGCGTGGCACCCAGCGGCGCAGAGCTGCGGCCTATCTGCTGTTGGACGGAACACCAGTCAGTTACTCTATCATTGCTCCTGGTTTACAAGTCTGAGGCTTGTCTCAGGGGATACTACTTTATTAAAGATCACGCTGAAGCAGCAGATCTCCAGGGGTCACTGACTCACATCAAAGGATTCCCCAGAGAGCCCTGAGTGTTGGTCTCAGTAGGACTCGGTGATTCTTAATGGCAAAGATCCTCTTCTCAGTTCCCAGCCAGGGTTTTTGCTCAGTCCCTTGGCTTGGTACTGTGTCCTTGTCAGCAGCACCTGGATGGGTGACTCCTCTCTCCCCGCTAGGACCTGCTGCTGCGAGCATCCCAGTGCCTACAGCTCCCGCTGCACTTCATAGGGTGTCTTTGTCATGCTCAAATAATCACAAGGAACTCTTTCTCCTCCCTGTGCTCTTTCATTTTGTTCCATTTCTTTATCTCGAGAACAAGCAGGCTATTCATTCCAGGGCGGGTCAGCTCCAGACCACCTACAAACCCAGCATCGACAGGAGTGACCATGTCTCATCAGCCTTCTCCTGTCAACCTTGGGCATCGTCATCTCCGACTCCCTTGTGCTGTGCGGAGCTGAACGCCAGCTGCAGCCTTGTAAGGCCCCTGCAGTGCCAGGAAGATTAATTAGGACACCAAAGTTTTACTCTTCCAGTAGGCTTTTCTGGCTCTTGGGGTGGGCTTTTTTTTGGTACGCTGAAGAGGGTTCAGCTGGTTCTTTATTCACCTGCCTTGCCTTGAGCTGGCGGGCCCACCCTGTGCACCAGGACCGTCTGCCAATATCTCAAGTTCCTCCAGTTCTGGGAGCTGTTGTCTGCCTTAGTGTGGTCCTGTGCCCCAGTGTAGCCTCAACCACCACGACCAGTTGCTCGGCCACCCCGTTGTCCTCCGGTTCTCTCAGGATCCCAGTGACTGCATTTGCTCAGGGCTCCTCATTTCTGCATATTTTTTGGGAGAGGGGTGTTTGACCTTGAGTATGAGGAACTTGTGCCTCCATGTGTGGGCTGTGTGGATGTACCAGCCTCCTTGGAGCTAGCTTGGGGCTCATTGTGTGGTGTAGACTTGTCTTGCATCTAATTAGAGGCTCATTTCTCCCCTTCTTGCCTGTCGCTCATTCCTCTCTTCCCCTTCTGCTTTCCGAAATGGTGCTCAGCACAGGCAGCCTAGAGAGAGCAAACTCCAGTGCTGGTTTTCTCGGTCATTTTTAAGCCCTGTGGTGCTAAAGCCTTGCCTGTGGGTTAAATCTGACCAAGGTTTGCAGAGGGCCAAGCAAAGCTTACCAGCTAACATCTCTCAGGAGGCGGGCTTGGCGCTAGAGACCTCACACCAACAAGACAAGTGAGCCAAATGAGTGGATGTCCCTTACAGGAGTTTGAGAAACCCCAGTGCAGATGGACCTACATCAGGGAGCCTGTAGCAGAGTTAACCCTCTGCGGTCCCCACATTCCCTCAGAGCTGGGCATAAGGTCACTCTTCTCTCTTGCTGCTGTCGCTGGGGGATCCCTGGTGCGTGAGGAGGGAATGCAAGTGGGCTGCAGCGTGGGTCCGCAGCGGTTAGTAACATTGTCACGTCGTCAGAATATTTTACAGAGAAACCTGCGTTCTGCAGGTAATTAAGATTTGGCTGCGACTACCTTAGATGTAAGAACATGTGCTTTGTAAACTAGGAAAGGATTTTATTTTTTTTTTTCCTTGGGTGGTGTCATGACCTAGCATTATTTAAAAATTATTTTGTATCTGTGATTACTATTACTTGTATAATGTTACAGGCAATTATCTACCAATAATTATGTTGAATAACTCCAGAAAGAGTTTATTTAACATAAACATTTAGAAAGCTAAATACTACGGATAAGATAGAGCCCAAGGGCTTAGGGCTGCTGGGTTTTATTTCCAGCTTTGCCGCTGGTCTCGTATATGCCCATGGCACTTAACAGATGTGGCTTCTGCAAATAGCTTGACTTTAGGGGGAAGGAGTTTTGCTCTCTACCATCAAATAAGCCAAAATTATCCTGCCAAGATTGAAAGAAGCTTGGACGATGCTCTGCTGCCCCAATAACGCATGTGAAACATCCCAAAGGATCAGTTCTAGGGTGTTAGTTTCTTCTTTAGAATAAACCAACATTGTAAAAACGCAACTCAGAGTCACTTATTTCAAAATCAGCTCTGTTGTATCGCTTTCTCTTCCAACTCCCAACCTAACAGAGCACTTTAAGAATGTGCAAAAGTTGATGCTGAAAGTCTGTGGAAAAATTTGAATGGGGACCTTTTTGTGCGTTTGAAACTGGGCAGAGAGCTTGTCTGACAGAGGGGAAAAAAAAAAATAAAAAAAAATCAAGGATGAAACAGTCACCAGAAAATTGATAGACATGCCTGGAAATGCCTTTAACCCTTATTTACTGTAGGGCTTGTGGTTTGAAAAGCCTGGAGTCTCATTTTGACTGTTTGGTCCCCACTAAAATTACAGAGGTGGGGAGAAACCACCTGACGAACCGTACGGGCTCTGACAAACAAGCCCAGAGGAAAGGGGTTCATTCCTGGGCCTGCCGTGCAAATTAAAAGCAGGTTTAGAGCTAGAGTTTACGCTTGCTCCTGCGATGATTGCAGTGGGCAAGGGGAAGGAATGTACCACGGGTGTCTCCAGAGCCCATGGTAACATGTCGGCCTCTGCTTACATGTCACTGCCTTGCTGTAACTCCTGTGGGTGTGGAGTCCTAGTTATTTTATCACAGGGACTGATTGCGACTTTACTGGCACCGGAGTAAGCAGGAATAACTCACTGGAGACGATGGCATTGCAGCCCGTGAGGAGTGGAGCCAGGCTTGCTGTTAAAAGCCTTGGCCTCCCGAGGTGCCACCACCACGGTGCGGAGCAGGGGAAGGAGCCCCGCGCGTCCGTGTTCGTGCAGAAAAGGAAACTTGCAGGGGATTGCACAATGTGGAGGAGCTGGCAGTAACACGCAGTCCTCTGGCTTCCCGGCCTTCCTCGAGGCAGGTTGCTCATGTGTTGTGGAGGGAGCCTGGAACCAAAATCCACAGGAGCAGAGGGGGAGAAGTAGGTGATCAGTCAGCGAGAGGCACCACCATGGGGATGACCCTTGTCTTGGAAGACACGTAGATTCGAAGGAAGATCTTGTAGCTGGATACATCCCCATCTCCGGGCGCGTGAGATCATCAGGACAGCGAGAAGTGGGGAACAGATACATCAGCCTGGTTTGGGGTGGGTTTTACCAACCGCGGCAGCAAAATGCTCTGGGCTTTGCTGCCGTGGTGCTTTCGAGCAGGAAAGCAGAGCAAAAACCACTGACTCCGAATCGTGAGGAGTTACCCGGGTGGGGTCTGTGTGTGGACGTAGCCTCTTTCTTATTAGTGAAAGACAGGAGAGATCCAGGACATCTGACAGTACCGCAGCTTCAGCCTCCCGATGTGACACTGCTCTGGGGTCCTCATGGCACCCAGCCGGTGTGAACCCAAGCCCTTCCCTCGCTCGGCATCTCGAAGCCCTTCTGGCATCTAGAAATAGCTGCAAAGTAGCTGTTTCCTCTCCTTTTTCGGGACTGAGGAGAGGAAGGAGGCTTGGAGCAACACAGCTCCCTTGTGGTGGCCTCCTGGGGTGGGGCAGGTTTTAACAACATGCCAGAGTATGTGGCTGTCCTTGGACATGTTTAACTTCCCATCTTTGCAGCACAGGGAGCGCTTGAATCGCCCTTTAGCGGTTGGGCACAGAAGGGGAAAGATCATTAACATACAAAGGGCTCTTCTTTCAACACCAGCATTGTGAACTTTCATGATTTTAGCTCTGTCTCATCACATTTGTTCTGTGTTGTACTTGGGGTTTTTGTTTTGTTTTTTTTTTTTTTTAAAAAAAAAAAAAAAAAAAAAA
>NW_020799138.1:2595227-2619323 GCF_003259725.1 Athene cunicularia
TTTTTTTTTTTTTTTTTTTTTTTTTTTTTTTTTTTTAAAAAAAAAAAAAAAAAAAAAAAGTCCTAGTTCTTGGAATTGGGTAAACACATCAAAATCTCAGCTTTTGTTAAAGGCTTCTACTCCGGACGGCTGCAGAGGAAAATCGCAGCTTCTCAGGATGCTACAAGTGGTGATCCAGCACGAACGCTGCATCCCTTTCAGCTTATTTCTTATTCTTGCCATATTCAAACAAATCTTTTTGTGAGGGGAAGGCGGGCGGGGGGGGGAGCGAAAGTTGCCACTTCTGACTGCTTGGGACTGGCAGACTTGAATAGTGCTTTGCTTGTTGCAACAAGGGGTTACCGCTTCTGCAGCAGGGGTGGAAACGGAAAATGTTACGTTTTTCACTTTTTCACGGTCTACTTTCCCTTTTTTTGGGGTCTCACTTTCGCATCTCAGTGAATTAGGTTAGAGCTTTGTGTATCCTACTTGGAACATAGATAAGGGTTGGACTGGTTTGGGGAACTGCTGCCTTCCCTCTCGATTCACATGGGACAGATGCTTCTTTGGCTGACAGAACTTCTTTGGCTGTCTTGTTTTTTTTTTTCAGGTGTGATTTGTTTTTCGCAATGGCAAACGTTGGGAGTTTGAATCCCATTTTGTGTTGGCATCCAGGCAACTGGGTTGAAGGTCTTGATATGGACCCATTTGTGTTTCTGCTGAAGATGCGACCCACTTAAGATCAGGTGTTTTGCAGGTACTGCCAAAGCTATTCAGGTTAAATATCTCCACTGGTTCTTAAGGCGATTCTGACAATGGGCCTTAGGGGAAATAGGTCGGGTACTTTGAGATCTGTGTCACTGTGTTGGCTTGAAACATTCCTAAATGCAATCTGTGAGGAGATGCCAGAGTGCTGACCCATTGCCTGCTGCTACTGCAGGCTTCTCCTTCAGATGTGTTGTGTTCTCCATCGGCAAAACAATGTAGGAGCTGGTTGGCGTGGAGGTACAAAAGGAGAAAAAATGATGGTGCTTCCCCCATAACATTCATCTGCGGTCCCGTGAGCCTGACTCACCTTTTCAGGAATCTGGTTTAATCATTTATGCAGCTTCTGAAGGGACAGGCAGGAGACAGCATGAAAGCATAACGCCTTTGAAAAGTACTGCCTTTAAAGCATTTGCCTTCCAGGGGATCTTGTAGTAGTTGCTCCAGGGCCGTAATGATAAACGACACCAAAGTTTGTTCTAATTCTCTGTGGTTTTGCCTCTTGCTGGGCTGTTGAGATCCTGGCAGTGTTTGGTGTCTTTGCTGAAAGTCCTCTTGTTCTTGGCATCGTGGGAATCGTAACGTTATGTGAGAATCTCCTACTTCTTCTTTTTTCTTTTTTTTTTTTTTTTTTTCCCCTGAAGTAAATGTTAGTCTTTGGAGTGGAGAGAGAATTGGTTTAATAATCTTGTCTTTGATGCCTGTCGTTGGTATGTTCCTTGCACCCAAAACTAGGTCTGGTTGCCTATTGAAAATTACTGTTTTCCACAAAAAGTGTATTTTATTGGTTTAAAAAATATATATGCAAAATGTAACATCTTTTTTAAATCGAGCCTGAATATTTTATAACTGGTAGTTGGTGTCTCTTTGCTGTTCTGCTCTCCTCCGTTTCCCATCTTTGCCACCATTTTAATGATAAAATTGAAACAGGGAAAAAAAAAAAGTCAGAGTTGAGTGATTAGAATTCTGGGTTTATGTTGGTTTTCGAGCAGAAATTCCAACCAGAATAATTTTAATTATTTTTTCCCCACCATTTTTGATTTTGAGCCGAAGACTTCAGCCAGCTCAGCTGTGCTGAACATGCAGGGCGTCCTTCACCAGGCTGTTGAGTGCAGGTGAGTCTTGTGGTTCTCCTCTCCTCCCACATGGACTTGCAGAGCTTGTGCTGCCCTGTGTCTCCACACAGGGTCTCCCTAGCCTTGGACAAGGCAACCACTGGAGAGACATTAATTAATCTTAAATTAGATCCCATACTTTGTCCTTGGTTCTACTACTACAGTCAGTAGACGTATTACTGTCAGCTCTAGTAGGAAGGGGACTATTAAGTGTTTAATAAACTGCGGGAAACCAATGGTTTGCCAGTGCATGGGCTTGTGCAGATTTTTTTTTTTTCATAGCGAACGATATAAAAGCATCACACAAAACAGTTTTCTCTGTGGCAGTGTGAGAGATGCCTTAAGAGACAACTGTCAGTGCTAATAGTTGGGTCTCACAACCAAAGGAGAAGCTTTACGGGGCTCAGTTCCACCTTAGGAGCCCGCAAACCCAGCTCTGGAGGGGGAACACCAGCTTCTTCCAAAGTGCTTGGATCCACGTGAAATCTGAGCTCTCCAGAAGATCTGATGATCTTGAGGACGTAAATTGGAGCTGAGCTACCTTTAAGCTCCGGGCCTGGGACAGGACGGGGAAGCAGGAGTGCAAAGGGAGGTTGAGGATGGCAATGGGAGCGTGTAAAGGAGGGTCAGGCTCGAAGGAATTTGCCATTCCTTCACTCGGAGGAACGGAGGAGACTAAATGAACTCTTCGAAAGGATCAACACCATGTGTACCTCTTTGGGAGCGGGAAACATGTGCTTCTAATTTTTCTTGCTTGTTGTGTGCCAAGGGGATCTGTTTCCCATTGACTCTTGACCCTTCAGAAGAAAAGGGGAAAAACAAAAGAGAAATAGCTGGCCAAACTAGTGCTGTTGAGGTCCATGGCAAAAATCCCACCAACTTCAACAGGACCATGGTTCAACCTAGAGAAGAACAAACCTCTGAGCTAGAACAATAAAATTAAAAAAAGAAAATCTCTTGTCTTGGTTTGGGACACTGGCTGGACTGGAAGTCCCTGTATTCCCAGTTTATCACTGTACTGGTTCAGGCCCACCTAGAACTGCTCTTAGGATAAAACCCTTTCCTTTTCTGAAGGTAGAAAATTGTCTTGGGGGGTGTATGTAGTGTCTAGGACAACAGACACTGTCTTGGAGACGACCTCAGTGGGAAATGGATGTGCTGTCCAAATAATATTCCTAGATAAAAGAAAAGCAAAGACCTAAAATATTTTTTTTTCTAAAATGAAAGTGAAGAAAATAAAATTATTTGGTTGTGAAAGTGGCCTTTATTCCATAAACTTGAGGTGTTTAATTTAGACTGATCTTTTAAAAAGTGTTGTATGCCATGGAAGAGATAGAAAAATGAGGAAGTGTGGTGAAAGTGAAAAAAAAAAACCAAACAAACCTGACCTCTTTCTATTCTACCTTTGGGCCATTCTTTCCTGAACTGAAGAGTCCTTTGCAACCTTTTCAGTCTTGGGTGAAAGTCTCTCAGGTAATGGAGACTTTCTCCGTTTATTTTCAGACGCTTCCACACAGAGAAGCTCTCTGACTTGCACCCTTCCTCAGCTTAACCTCCTACCTCTTCTCGTTAAGTTAAACAATCCCCTCTTTGAGCATCTTCCCTCTTTAAACTTTGGCCTGCCCCGTAACACATCCTTTCAGTTTTCATTTTGTTTTGTGTCAGAAGCTCTCCCCTCCCCGTTCTTCCCTTGGTCCTGCACGCTGGAGTCTCCGTGGTCCTTCTCTGTCCTGGTCTGAGCTGCCGTCTCGGATGGCAACAGTGAGCTCCTCCCAGGACATGCCATGGTGCCACCAGCAAATGACATTTTTATTGTCATTAATGATGATATTGGAGAGGGTTTCTCTCAAGGCCTTTTCTTGAAGAGCTCACTGGCAAATCATCCTCGACCTGAGAATCCTCTTTCCCCACCACTCAGCATTGTCTCGCTTTTGGCACTTCCATGCCCATGGCAGATTTCCTGTGCTAATCCCCATCTCGGAGCCATATGGTGATTATTGCTGTAGTCACTGCAGTCCAGATGAGCTTCTTTGTGTTTCCTTCGCCTGGAGTTGATGACTTTGATAAAAGCTTTTTGGTAAGTCTGGCACCATCTTCCCCTGTTGTATTTTATTCCAATTTCCATTCCCTACGCTGTTTTGGGTTATTTCTCCAACATAGGCCAGTATTTGCCTCCATCAATGGATTTTCTTCCTTCTGAAATAAATTGCAAACCATCTATTTCTTCCATTTCCATGTGACTGAGGGGATCTTCTTTTCCTCCCCAAAATGCCAGTTTGGACTGCCGTAGCCAGAAGGTGTAATAGGAAGAGTTCGAGCATTAAGGTTATGTTCTCTGCTGCATCTTGCACAAACGTTAAAGCCACAGTGGTTTGCAGAGTGTTACTCGTGACACAGAACTATGAGAAGAAGGATGCCATGAACTGACAACGTGAAGATGCTTCTTGGAGGCTTCCGGTCCATCCCAGGTGTGTTCTGCCCCTTTGTAATCTGCATATTGAATTGTTTCAGGCAAGAAACCCCTCTAATTGCTTTGCTAAAGACTGCATGCTCATTCCTCTCTTATTTCCCTCCCCAGCCCACGTCTCTGATTCCCAGTTGTACCCCAGCAGGGACTCTTCCACCAGCAGAGCTGGGTGGCTGCATGACAGTGGTGTCAGGTGGACCGTGAGGAGCTTTTTTGCCAGGTTCCTGCCTGATGACAGGTGACTCAATGCCTCAAGGCTTGTAAGGAAGCCAGCGAGCCAGCATCTGATGAAAGAGCCCAGCGGATAGAGGTGCAAGGGGGAGAGAGAAGAGGAGAAACCTCTCGGGATGTGATGGAAGTGAGTCATCTGACAGGTACTGCCACCAGGCCAGTCTGTAATTAAAGCTCACCTCGCTTGGTGTCTCCACCAGAGCATATGCCAATCATTCCCTGTGGCATTTTCACACTCCTTATCTGTCAGCCTAGAAATTACTTTTTTAGATCAACTTTGAAGGCTTAATTCTGGCAGGGAGACATGGGGGGCCAGACAGTCTGCTTCGCCCCAGAGAGCCTTGCAAGGGGAGAAGCGATTGTTGCTTTGTGTGGACCAGATTTTCAAGAGAAGGGAGCTGGTTTTTCAAGGTGGGACCAGGTTTTCCAAAGTGCTTGGGTCCTGGCAACTCCCATTGTGTTTTTCAAAATGCACCTGATGAAGTTACTGCAGCTACTTCTTTAAAACCTCAGTGGAAGCCAAACTCCCTAAAAATTATGGGACCCTGTGGTCTTGCAGAATAAAATGGTGGCAAGTACATGGATGTAAAATTCACTCAGTGGCTTCACAAGCTACTGGTGAGCCCTCTGACCCACCAGTTGGTTATTTTGTGTGTTGCTCAGGCTCTCAACGACCTCCCTTCTGCAGGCAGCTTTGTGATCCCTTTGCAGATGGACCCAGTGCACTGTTATTAACAAAACTGATCAGTGAGATTAAGCTATACTTAATTTAAAAAAAAAACAAAACCAAAACAAAACAAACAACAAACCCAAACAGTTGATGGATTGGATGCAGCTCTCTGGCAGTGGTATCTGGGGGTACAGCTTCGATAACATCTGTGGGAATTATGCCTGAGTTGGGGTGAATTAGGGATCAAGTTCAGATTCTTACGCACATGGTGATGCTCTGAAGTCAGGACCAAGTGAATGCCTCCCGCTTTTTCAAAATCCTTTTGGCTTCTGTTAAATTAATGCGATGGGAGTTTTCTGATGTCCTCTACTTAACTACAGAAAGGGCTTTGATGAAGCATGCAGGCAGGTCCCTGTCCCACTCCCCAGATGAGGTGCACATGTTAGGCAGCATGAACAGCACATCTGGGATCTCCGGAGGATTCTGGGGCAGAGCTGGACCAGACACCCTTTCCCCAGACTGGCTGAAACCTTCCTCGCCAATCCCTTTCCCCGAAGAGGGAGGATGTTATGAATCCAGCTGCGGGTGTGTGCGATGCCCGCGCACACAACTCCCCACCTCACGGGCAGTCGCTGCCCCCTGCAAACACGCGAGGCTCCCGGGCACACGCACGCTCACCCACGCCGAGTGCCCTCTCCCAACGGCCTTGCGTGAGCACCCCGTGACTCCGTGCCCAGGAATGCTGCCACCAACCGATCACCCGCTGGGGATTGCATCAAGGCCCATAAACTCGTTCTGCACAGGATGAAGCGGCTTGGTGACACCTGCTTGTGTGCAATGTGACACTTCTCGGGGGACGGCTGGTCACCACGGGCTTGGGAAAAGGGAGGTGAGGGTTCATTCCTCGTCCTGACACCAAACAGCGTGGGGTGATGTCCTGACAGCCTCCACAAGGATTGGGGACCTTTTCCACTGCTCCTGGAAGGGGTTGAAAGGCAGTTTCCCCAGTCTCTAAGATACCTGCAATTTTTCCAGTTCTCCAGCTAGGGAGATGAGATGGGTCTGAGTTAATAACAGCCCTCATGCCTTAGACTTTCTTGTCCTCACAACACCAAACCCTTACTTTTTCTCCTTAGAAAGCTGATAGAGCCCTTGCTGTTTCTGCTCAGCATCACTGGGCTGTGTTCTGACTTGGTCCATCCTGCGGTGGCCCTTTAAGTGATGCTTGTCCTGGACCAGGGCTGTCTCCCAGGGACATCTCAGCGATGCGCAGTCAGGCACAGCGGAGTTTATGCCGTTTCCAATTATGCCTCGCGTGTGCGTCGCGTTGCCTGGAGATCCGTGTGGTGTCAGGCCTGGTTCCACCCCCTTTCTTCCGTGCATCACTCCCTGCCTCTGTAGCCAAGTGTGAGAGATCAGCGTTTCTAGGATTTCAGCTCTCCCGAAGCAAGGCGCCTTCATTAGGCTGGGTGAATTATCAGAGCCCATTTCTCTCTACGGACTGTAGACAGAGCCCCAGGTGCTCCGCTCTTCAGATGCAGACATCCTTACTCTGAACATCTAAAGCTGAGTGAAACCAACACCACCCTTTACGTTTCTCACATACATTAAAGGCTAAGTGGCTGATAAGAAACCTGCTAGATTCTAGCCTAAATTTTTTAATGTCCAATTTACACAAGCCTGTCCTTGTAACAACATTGTCCTTCAACTTTATGTTGCTCTTCCACCCTCTGGGTACTTGGGTTGTGCCTCTTTAGACAGAACAAGACCATTCCCTTTTATCTCTCTGTGAAAGCCAAGGCCTTCTAGCATCTTCCTTGTAAGAAGGGCTCTCCATTCCCTTCGTTGCCCTAGTAGTTCTCCTCCACCCCTGTTTTCTTGATCAAGGGTGATTAAAAGCAGACACTGTATTCCAGATGAGATCCCTCAAAGCTATGTTGAGGGAATACTCCTTTATTTCTACTGGAAACCTTGAGCCTGGTGATCCTACGATTATATTACCCCATGCTCGCTGCTGTACCATGTTGGCAAGTCGTGGTCGTCCCAGTGAATAATTCACATGGATGTTTCTGTCTTTCTGCTGGAGGCAGTTACTATCTGCCCCAATCTGGAATGCTCTAGTCTCTTTCTGGCCTAAGCCTTATGCCTGGACAACTTATCTCCAGGTGGAAAGCTTTATTGCAAGAGTTACTCAACAATCTGCGGAAAATCAACAGGATTCAGCCAACTCTAGGTCTGTCTTTAAGAACCTTCTGATGGGGGGGAAAAAAAAAAAAAAAGTGCCGAGAAGCTGAAAAGAAAGTATTTTTCAAAACCATCTTTGAGAAGAAATCATTCCAGAAAAGAAAATGTTATAATATAGAATGAAAAAGGCATCACATTTGGCCAGACTTCGCTGAAACAAAATACTCTGACAGCCCTTGAGTAGCCGGGTTTCTGCATGGGGCTGGGAGAGAGATTTGTTCTCTGCTGTTTATTCAGCTTTGGATTTTGGGAAACGTCAACATCATTTTTTGTTTTCTTTCCTTTCTGAAAGAGTTAGAAATTTCAAAATCCTGAAACTCTTCCCAAAATGAAACAGCTGGTGATTGCTCAACTCTTTCTGTTCCTACCTCCGCCCTCCTGATGAGTTATACGGAGGGTGTGACATTCTGGGATCGCGCTGATCCCCAGGTGCTGGAAAGGGCCACTTCCAGCAGCTTCTCCCTAAGTAGGGCTCAATCCCGCTGTCACCTGGTAAACCTGTCCCTGCCGAAGAGAACATCCTATTCCCTTGGCTCAGCCGCCTAAAGGTGCAGTTCCCAGCAGCATCGCAGAACCAGCTGCTAAAACTGCTCCTGAACCCACGTAATTTATCTGCGTGGACTTCAGGGCAGTTGGTTCTCATTTAAACCAGCGTAAATAAGAGCCAAATCAAGCTATTAGTGTCTCACACCTCAAGCATTAGAGCTTTCTCTGCATTCGTAGAAAAGGTTGAGGTTATTACCAAAGAGGTGAAAATTAGATAATAGCTGATGTCTCAAGGGTGCCAGCCATCCTGGTCTTGAGTGATTCTTTATTTCAAGCACATCATAATTCACTGGTGACTGCTAACTGGAGCCTGGTGTCTTACTTGCATTTATGGGCTGCTAGTAGATGATTATAGAAAATACAGTAATTAAATAAGTACTTCGACTGGGTAGGTTTGGCCTGGGAAAGAGTAAAATTAGACGAGGCAGTATGAGCTGTTCCAAATTGTGAAGTCTGATTAATTTCACTTTCTTTTCTTGTAATGTGTCCGGCAATATTCAGGAGGAGGAGGAGGAGGAGGAGGAGGAGGGGTCACCAGTGAAAGCCTGTGACTGGTGAATTGGAGCCAACAGGCTAAAACACCCGGCGTGTTACGGTGACGCTCCTCAGTCCCATTCCGTAAGATGCAATACGAGCGGGAGACCTGCGAGCTCTGGGGGCCAGAAGCAGAGACCCAACAGTGCGGGGGATGGTTTGGCCAGAGCTGTGCAGCAGACCAGCGGGAAGTTGTGGAGAGAGCTCGGGTGAGGCTCCAGCAGCTGGGCGACGCTGCCTTTTCTGCCCCGTGGCCTGTTCGCTTCGCTAGGCAACTGCTGGAATTCAGGAGTGGTTCTTGGGACCACTTATTTATGATATTTTTATGATCGCATTGCTTCAGTAGAAGCTCGTTGCTCTTCCCCTCTGCATTTTGCATGTAGTGTTCCTCTCCAGCATAAAAATTTCCAGCAGAGCCAAGGCCGGGGGTTGAACTGGCTCCAACTAGTAGGAACCTGCAATTACCCAAGCATCTACGGGATGCCATCAACGCAGGATTCCCTTTGATGAAGCGTCGTATCCAGGTAACGTGTTCCTAATCAAACAAGACGCCTTGGTGCGCAGGAAAGGGCACTGCTGGCCATTCCGGGTGCTCCGGGAGTGTGCTGTGGGCAGAGCAAACAGGAAGCCGAGGGATGGACCACTGAGAGCCGCTCCACCTTTGCCCAGGGGTGTTGGGCAGGTGACGAGTCACTCGGAGCTGGTCCTTCTCTCGCTCTGGCAGTGACGCATTGTTTTGAACAAGAAATTCCAAGAGCGTTGATAGTCCTTTTGCTTTAGGGACGGCGTCATTACTTGAGGTTTTTGGGGTTAAATCCACAAAGGTGCTGACCTTCCTCGCTCTCGGGAGCCCGGCAGGATTTGGGGCCAGGGCTCACCCTACAAGCATCGAGAGTTGGAGATGCCAAAGGAAGGCGGATGGTCACCAGAGCCTTCCTCTTGAGCAGATGGAGAGAGCAGCCATTCCAAAACATGAGTCATTACACTCGGGCTCTGAACCACCCTCTTCGGTGGTGGCCACGTCTCTTTCTTTCCACAGCCCATAGAGGGAGCTGATGGTGCTTTGAATCATCTGGTATGAAATCTGGCCTTGGTGCTTACATAAGAGTGGGATGCCGAAATACCTGTATGGCCTGGGCTTTTTGGAGCCACCCATGAGGCCTTTGGTGTCTCCTTGCCACGCGGCTCTTGCAGCATCTCGTGATGCTGGTGCGGAGGGTTAGATAAGGTAACTGAAGGCGTTAAAGGGATGACACTCAACGTCTGTTCAGACTGCCCGCTCTGGGGTTACCTTCTCTTTTTGAGTTTCCTTCTTCTTCCTCATGTCACCAAGAGATAAACTCTCGTCTGAATCTCTTGGAGGACATGAGTCTAGGGAGAGGAGGTATTCTAGACCCCAGGAGTGGAAAGATGGGTGGTGTTTTGAATATCGTCCCTGCTGGAGCGTGATGAGATTCCCTCAGACGTGTGTAGCTGCTGAAAACGCTCAGGTTGAGACATGATGCAGCGATCCTAGGAGCTCTTCCAACAGATTGCCTCTTGGGCCAGCGTGCAGGGAACTGAGCTGAGGCCGTCGGAGCTAGCAGCAGGGCCTGAGCCAAAACAGCCACTGCTGGTTTTGGGGACTGACAGGCTCTGCAACAACACACACAGGGACAAGGGTCTTCCACAGTCTCCTTGGGGATTGCTACTGTAGACTCTTTTGCTTGCTGATGCTTTGCTGTTCTCAGCGCCTCGCGAGTAGGGAAGGGCAGACATCAAAAGCTCAATGGGAGCATCCAAAAGTTCATCTGAAGCATGCAGACCTTTAGCGTTTGTAACGGGAAGTTGGAGAGATTTCAAGCACTCTCATCCCACCTCCTGGCGCTTCTGTTTCTGGTTAGGGCCAGACATAACCACAAGAACAAGCTTTCTCACGGTGTTTCAGCACATTTCCTGTTGGTCCTGGAAGAAAACTGGAAGAACCTTTGAAATTAAGAGGACATCTAGCCTTTGTAGAACCGCAAAGGCCCTGTTTTGGAAATAGGCACAGGCTCTCCGTGTTGGTAAGGGGTGAGTTTACTTTCTTGAGCCAGTTTGCACCATCTCAGCTAACAGAGTGTTACCCCCCCCCCAAAAAAAAAAAAGCGAAGAGTCGATTGCATCTTACAGGGTAATGAGTCATGGTCCTGCAGTGCTCTAGTGCGATGGGAGGAATCCTGGGATGCTTCAGGACGCTCAGATGGAGAAGCCTTGTGCAATGGGTAATTGTGGAGCCCCCGGAAGGTCAGAGGTGGGTGTGAGGATGGAACAACATCGCTGTGGAGGGAAGGTCCTCCATCGCTCTGCCATGCAGGTTGGTGTTTCCAGGGAGGTTTTGTCAATTTTTTTTTTTTTATTAGAGGGTTTTGTGGAGCAAAGGACCATGGGCAGAGCTGGTTGGAAAACTGTATGTGTGTGGTTGTGGGGAGGGGACTACATGGAAACATTTCACTTTGGGGAAGAGGGAGACATTTGAAAATAGTTTCATCAAACCATTTATGTCAGAGAACATGTGGGTGTCTTTTTTTTTTTTTTTTTTTCCAATGCAAGTTGAAGTTTGTCGGCGTCTTCCTGGGATTGCTTTTGTTGTGACAGACATTTGTAATCAAATTAAATCAGGCCACAGAAAAAATAGCCAACAGGAAAACCCTTCAGCTCAGATCACCCCTTGGTCCCCAAAGCCCTCGGAGGATCCTTCTCTGCCATTGTCCCTGCTGGGGGCTGGAGCATGAGAAAGAAGCTTTGGGCTGGGAAAAGGCAAACTAAGAACTCACTGAGCCTTGTTGCCACCACGAGAGGTGAACTGTGTCCATGTGGACATCCAGCCCCAGCCTTTTTGTTCCATCAAGTGCACGCTGCACCTCTGGATTTAGTTTGGGCCTTGTGAAGAAGCCAATACCCATTCTTGGTGTATTTTGTTTGGGATCTGAATCCTCACAATCTAACACTTTTTTCCTTTTTTTTTTTTTTTTAGGATTAAAGAGTGTCACACCAGAAGGAGTTTGGAGAGCCAGCTAAAGAGTGCCGGGACACATAGAGAGGATTGAAACCACAGAGCCGGGCTGGGATTTAACATCATCTCCCCATGAAGCACAGGTATAGTTTACTTTCCCTGTTTTATCTTTGCTAAGACTTAATCATGGAGTTGCTGCAATTCCCTTCATGAGGTTGTCAAAGGAAATCCCCGGGTCACGCCATTCATCCTCTGCGCTTGGTTCTGATCCTGCGCCTGCGCTTTGCTAAATCCAGAAAGACGGGAATTTAGGCTCAGCAGCAGGATCTGAGCTGGAGGCTTGGGTGAGAGCGCTGGGGGGTTGCTGTGTCCCTTGAGCATGGCAAGCCAGCGAGGGTGGAAAGATGTCCAGGCTGGTGTTGCTTCAGCAAGAGTTTCCACACCTCAGCCTTCTGCCTTGAGGAACTGTGTTTAGAAAAGCCAAAGCCCTGCGTTTGACTTCAGCTGGGAACTCGGGCCCATTTTGCGGTGAGAGTGTCAAGTCTCCGTTGCTGACAGTCTGAGAGGGTTTGGAGAAACGCCTGTCAGGGGCGACACAGGCAGAGTGGTCCCGACTTCAGGGTGCGTGATGAGCAAGGCGACCTCTTGCATCCCTCCCGTCCAGCTCCATCCCTTTGCTACCTTTCCTCTGCTCGGTGGAGCTGCAAGGTTCTCGCCTGCTCTCAGCCCCAGGTCCGTGAGGACAAAAGCCCACCTCGGGGACCTGAAAGCATGCTCTCCCTTTGCGGGGGGTGGCTCTCCAGCCAGACTCACCATGGGCTGATCGCAGAAATGCTTCACCGAAGCAGTGGGACAGGGTAAAGGAACTTGACCAAGACCACACAGGGGCTAGCAGCCTTGCTTGGAGTGGATCCCAAATCCCTAGGCTAGTTTGCCACCCGCAGGGCCACGCTACCTCCCTTGGGCAAGGGGAAGTTTCCTGGGACAATCCTTTCTTCTCATCAGCCTTTTTCTTTTTTTTTTTTTTAATTAAATTAAATTAAATTTCTGTAGCATCTTTTTTTATTATTATTATGTACCTTAGGCATTGCTCTGAGTCCATCGGGGTGAGTTGTATAACACACTGAATAGACAGGTTGACTATCTGCCCACTACTCCTCCCCCTCCTCTCCTCCGGCCACCCTAGAGCTATGCTGCACTAAATGTGCTTTAGTTTCATCAATCCCCAAGCTGCACATCAAAGGCTGCGTTTGCTTAGCTGCGCGCTTCCCTGGCAGGCTTCAGGGATTAATCACGCTCGAGCCTGCGTGAAAAGCGTGACCGTGTCACACTTGTTTGTCTCGGACGGGTGCTCCCCTGGTTATCTTACAGCAAAACTGACTTGGCTGTTGGCCTCTATTGGATGTGCCATTTCCATTTTTATGTCTTTGGGTTACCAGCCACAACCGAGGTTGGCTGTAGGTGCCATACGAGCATAGCACAAGACGCCGTTACGTATCGTTAATGAACATCCTTGATTTATTCGAGCTGCTGTAGCAGCCAGGAATCCCTGGTACAAACCAGTGTCCTGCCGGGCTAGGTGCAGTGCAAGCAACAGGAAGCATTTTCTGCCCCTAGAGCTCCGTAGCTTGGTAGAAAATGAGGAAAAATGAGCAGATACCTCCTAGGGAGCCTACAGAAACCGTGAGACAATAATGATGGTTCCACGATCGGTGTCTGTCTCCATCCAGCCCCTGAATAGGAGCTGTCAGCTTCAGAGCCTTGCTGGCCACCACAAAAAGGTTTAGAGCAGCATCTGGAGAAGAGCGAAGCCTCTGCAGAGCAGTCTGGCACCCAGAGCCGACACTTGGGAGTTGCCCGTGTGTTGGTGACAGCCCTGCGCTGCCAGAGATTCGCATGGGCTGTGTTTGTACCATTAGAGAATGAGAATCGGGAGCCAAAACTGCAGCTGGATGGGAGCAAGGATCCTTTCATTAACTTCAGCTGCTGCCTGGGTACAGCCTGGCGTTGAGCTGACCTCTGGGAGGGACCCAAGGAGTCTGGTTTGCTTGGATTGCACCGCCTTCCCTCACATACTGAGAGGCCTTTTCCGTAGCTGCCTGCGATAGCTGCGATGCTCCAGGGTGGAGAAAGCCCAACTTCATCCAGAGTGTGCAACTCGGGGGGTTTTCTGGAGATTGTCCCCATACGTGCAGAAATGCTCATGGAGACTAGCACTGGGATCCTGGTTTCGGTGGGTTTTAGCCTGGATTTTTAAAAAAAATTTTTTTTTTTTTTTCAATCGTGGGCATCATCTCTGGCAAAAGCATTAGCTCACAGTTGCAGAAAGAAGCCCCAAGAGAGAGCAGGGCTCTGTATTGAGTAACAGGCACTGCCCCAAGGAGCTTGCAAAAAAGCTGGGAGGGGAAGTAAACACAACAGAGCAGGGCTGGGATTGCAGCACCCTCCCCGTGGCCCGTCCAGCAGCCTACACACAGAGCCCCAGTGCCCTCCAACACCCAGCACTGGCCTGGGCAGCTCCTGCACTGGGGGACAGAGAACACTGGGGCCCCAGATCGCAAGGCAGGTAGCCTGCAGCAGGAAAAGGAGACGCCGTGGACGTGAGGCTGAGCAGACGTGGTGATCTGCCCTGGCTCAAGGCGCTCTGGGGATGGGGGAGCCCTCGACAGCCGGAGGACTGGACTAGCAGCGAGCAGGGATGGGGCAGGGCTGGTTGTTTCCAACACGCCTGCCGTGGCGAGGGGCTGCAGTGGTCACCTTGCAAAGCCCGAGGGATGTGTGACACGTGCTTCTTGGGGCCCGGGATGTGGGGGTCGTGAAGCCGTGCCGGGGGAGAGGAGACACCCGGATCTCTCGCGGGGATGAGGCTGTGGAGCAGCCCGGTCTGAGCTGCCTGCAGTGTCCCCAGGAGGACGCCTGGGTACCCCCAGGCAAGGCCAGGAGGGTTCCTGCAGGATGCAGGCAGGGGAGGATTATGGCAGATGAAGTGATACCTACGGCCGCTGGAAGGCTGTGCGGGATGATCTCGTTCCCTAACTAATTTCCAGCTCCCAATTTAAATCCTCTGCACTTCCTCTTCTCCCTTGACAAGATAAAGATCCTGGGCAGGCCAGGGTGAACACCCTGCCGTTGCGTCCTCTTCCACAATCAAACCAGGCATCGAGTGATGCCTCTCCCCGTGTGCGCCATGGGGAGCAGGGAGATGACAAGGGGAAAGAGGAGGTGGCTGCCTTCCTGTGGGTGTGTTTTCCAGAGCAGGAGAGAAACCAAGAGGGATCAGACACCAGCCAAACAAGGTGACTACGCTGTGAGGAATGCAGGTACAGGCTCTGCATGCGTGAGATGCAGAGAGGAGATAGAGGGGCAGCTGCAAAATGCTTTTGCCAGCACAGCCACGACGCTGGCTCCTGAAAGGGGGAGAGGAAGGGTCAGTCTCACCATCTCCATCCGGAGTGAAATAACCTGAAAGCAGCGTGAAACTCGTTGCCACAAGACACTGTTGCCACCAATGTCTTAGAAGGGCTAATAAAGCTTTTAGGGAGGTATCAAGATAGCAAGAACAGTGAGAGTTTTAAAATAGTAAGTTGTAAAAGGATTAAGGGGTTGGGTACAGATAAAATCCTCATGCTTGAGTGTGTAAATGGCAGTGCAGAGGACGAAGGGACAGGCAGGAGATTATTCCAGGGCAGCTAATCCCCAAACCACTTCCTTTAGGGTTCCCAGAGGAGGAAGCGGAGGAATCCCAAGTCTCATCCTGGAGTAGTTCCCCTACTTTATGAGGTTTTTCTGTGGTAGTAGTGGATTTACTCTCCTGGAATAGGGCAAGGATCTGTCTATCTGCTTCTCTAGGGTGAAATGGGTCTTGGTACTGATAGGTCAAAGCACAGATCCCTCTGGGGTTGGAAAAAAAGATATTTATGCAGAACTTGTAGTGTGTTTGTTGTCAGGATGCCTGCCCGTGTCCGCTGGGGTGAGGCTGGACAACAACCCTGCAAGTCCTGCGAGGGAACGAGCCAGTAAATGCAGGGTGAACACATGAGATTCCTTTTCTTTGGAAATCAGGCTAAAAAACCCAGTGTGCCCCCACCCGCAGAGCCAGGGGGGTGAGGCGGGCTGGAGATGACCCTGTTCCTCCCAAAGAGGGGCTTTAGGCTTGGAGCTTTCCTCTCTGGGCGTCAAACGAGCCCTGCTCCTCCCCTCTTAGGGGTTTGGGAGGCAGGTGGGATGGAGGGATGAGCAGAGCAGGGGGTGCAGGAGGCAGGGGAGGGCCGGGTGGTGGCTCAGGCAGGACCCTGCACCGTAAAACAGGGAGAAGGATCCTTTGCCTCTGGCCTCCAAGCAGAGTGGAGGAGAGTGGGGAAAACTTTCCTCTGTTTATCAGAAGTGAGCAGTTCGTCACGTCCTGTGTTATGTGAGTGCTTACACCTCTGTGCGTGTGCCCCGTGCTCGATTCCCAGCTGGGGACCTGCTGGGGCCATTCTGAATTTGGTTCAGACGCAGCCTGGTGCAGAGATGAGCCGCACACGTACTCGGCCCCATCTGCCTTTGATCTTAAGCTCTGTCAAGAAAGATGCTTTGGCAGGAATCTTGCCCATCAAGTACCATCCATAGGCGGCTGCAGTGTCACAGCCGTGACCAAGCCCTGACAGCTCCAGGAGCTGAGGTGTTGCCAGGTTTAAGCCAAGCCTCCACCTTCTGCCCTCAGGCTGAAGGCAGGTTCCTCTCAGTGCTGTGCAAAAGCTCAGAGCTCCCTGCTCCTCTGCCTGGTGAATTCAGGGGTCTCAGCTGCTTTTAAGCCTTGTCACAGGTTGGGGGAGCTGACACTGCTGCCCCTCGAGCCCTGGGTCTGGCTGTGCAGACACTGACCTCCTGCCAGTTCCTGGCGGGGGGTAGGAGATGCTGCATGGTCTAAACTGCTGAGGAAGAGGATGGGAGGATGGGATGCTGCTGCCTGAGCAGAGAGGCCAAAACTTGCCCGTTGCATCCTCAGATAAGCCAAGCCCTTGCTGCTCCCCGTGCCGCCGGGGCGTGGGTACCACTGGGGTGACACCAGGTACCGCTCAGGGCCCAGCCCACCTGCGCAGCTTCACCCCCATATCTTCTTCCTAAATAATCCCGAAAGTGGCTTCTTTCCCTCGGCTCGGGGTGGGGAACCACTAGATGGCAACGTTACCTGCAGTCTGGCCGCCTCTCCTGGGGATGGAGCGGGGCTGGGGGTGCTCCCAGGGCCCCCCCGCTGCTGGGACCGGGGCAGCCTTGCCCCCACATCCATCCCTGCTCGGGGTCGCGGTGGGGAGCCTGGCCCGGCGCAGGCTGGTGGGTCACCTCTCAGGGGCAGCTCAGTGGCCTGCGTCGAGAAAACGAGTTGCCTTAAAAATCCCTTCAATTCCAGGTCACTGGTTTCACCCTTTAACTGGCTGCAGCGCCCTGTCACATCACCGGGACACACGTACTCACACGCACATACGTGTTCACATACACACGTGTCACCGTCCCCGGAGACTCTGTTGACCTGCAGAATGCCTCAGCCTGTCCCCAAACTGGCTCTTGCAGACGTGGCTGCCTTTCACCTGGAGGAAGGGTTTGGTCCATGCAGTGTGTCCGGCCCTCGGTGGCCAGCAGAGACCCTTCAGCGCTCAGCACGGTTTCTGTGGGGCGGTGTCGTTGCTGCGGCTGGTTTTGCTGGTGGCGAGGGCATTTAGGCATGACCAAACCAAACTGGCTCTGGAGCAGCCAGCGCAGGAATGCCCAGCAGCGTGTTACCTGCCAGGAGACACCCCCTGCCTTTCCCTGCTCCCTTCAGTTATCGCTGCTGCCCACGTTATATCAGTGCTGTAGCCGAGCCCTGTTACGTGAGGGGCTTTAGACCTGATTGGGTGGGCAGATGTGAAAAACCATCTAGTGTTAAGCTGGGCTTGCTCCTTGGGAAGGCAGGGAAAGGGCTGCTGAGGGCCCGGAGGTGCTTCGGGCACAGTGCTCAGCTCTGCTGGGCTGTGTCCAGCCGGCCAGCGAGTTCCTGCAAGCAGAGACCCTCCTGACCTCAAGCTTGCACCTTTGCATACCTCAGTTTCCCCACATGATGACCCTTCCCTGCTTCCACTAAAACAAGGAAGAGGAAGAGGATGGAGGAGCATGGTGGCACACTTCTCCAGCCAGCTGGCCTGAAGGGGAATGTTAATTACCTCCCCATCACACCGGGGCCGCAGTGCAGGAGGAAATGAAAGTACAGCGTGGTATGGAAGAGCAGCCCACAGCAGGAAAAGGATGTGCTGTTTACCCAGGGAAGGATTTCTGAGAGTCCTGAGTCGGAGCCTGTGGTACCACAGCAGGTAATACGATAAACACTGGAGGGTAGAGCTGTGCCTTCCTCCGCGGGGCTGCAGAGCCCGAGAGGAGGGACCCTGCTGGGCCGGGATGAGGCAGAAGCACTGCCCAGTAGTCCTGCCCTCACTCCTGGGGTCCTTTAGTCTTGGTGCGATGCTTCCAGGTGTTCAGTCTTATTTCTTATTTTTTAGGGCTTTTGTCCCTCCCCAGTCTCCACCCGCTGCCCCTTGAGCTCTGAAAACTACAAGTTTAGAAATCGGCCTTTATCACAAAATTCCCCCCGTTCTTCCAGCCCCAAACCTCCACCCCGTGTGCCTCTGAGAGGAGCCCTGAGGGTGGGACACCAGTCCCAGGAGAGATGCCACCACCACGGCGCAGGAAAGGTGAGATGTGGGCCAAGGGGAAGGGGCAGAGGCCGGGAGTTCTCGAGTCCCAGGTGCCTCCTCGTGGCTCCTTTGCCGAGGAGAGTGACGGTGCTTGTCCGTGGCGTCCTGCCCGCTCTGCCCTCTCCACCGCCCTGGCAGGGTTGCAGGTCTTTCCAGCCTCTGCACCTCCCTGCGTGACTAACAGAGCTGGCTGGCTCCCAGGGGTGTCAGTCCGGGACCCCAAACAACCCCAGGGAGCCAAGAGGAACAGGAAAGCCTAGAGTCTCCTTCCTCATCACCCTCCTCCTCCTCGCTGCCTGCCAGCTGCCTGCCCGGGCCAAGGGGTGGCCCTGGGTGGCCCCATCTCCCGTTGGCCCAGACGGGAACGGCCGCTCCCTATTACTCATGGGGATGATGTGGGGGGATGCAGGGGCGGAAAGTCGGAGTAAATGGAAAGTGGGCACTTGCCTCTGACCTTGTCCTCCCATCAGCGCAGCTGGAGCTGAGCTCAGCCAGCCGCCCCGGCGCGAGGCCACTGGTGACGGGCGAGGGGACGTGGTGTGGGCTCTGCATCCCGGTCCTGAGCGGGGACGGGCTGCTGGGGGACGTGGAGGTGAGAGTGAGCACGCAGCCGCCAGGCCCCTGTGTGTACAGACACGCACACGGGCCGGGGAAACGCGTGTTCTGTGCGGAGCAGGGCTCGGGCTCCCACCTTCAGCACTCCCTGGGTGAGGGGCACCCGTCGGGGGGATGCTCTGCCCCCCCCACCCCAAAGCTCAGCTGCCTCCCTGGGGGATAGAAGGCTACAAAAGGGAGGGAAATGGGGCACAGGAGTTGAAAAACAGGAGCCTGATTTCGAGCTACAACCCGAGATAAACCTCGTTTTCCTGCTGCTTGCTCTGCAGACTGGCTAAGGCTGTGTCTTACAGACATCTCCAGAGGTTTCCATAAAACACGTCTTCACCCCACACCCTGGGATTCCCCTCAGCACCCCCACTCATCCTCTGCCATGGAGGAGCTAGTGCTTTCCCGACTCCTCTTGGGGCAGAAATAAACCCAAAATTAAGGTGAAGGAAAATGTGTACTCGCTGTGCTGGAGGTTGTCTGAAAATCTTCCTTCCACCCCTGGGCCCTCCTGTGCTCTGAGACCTTCTCCAGCTCTCGTGGTATCAACCTGCCTTGAAACCAAACTCACCCACAGCCCATAACGACAATCACCTGCCCCAGATTTTCCGAAATTGGGATGATTATCCGTATTTCCCAAGAGTAAGGTTTTCTGGTGTGGTGGCTGGACCGTACAAGCGAATTTTCAGGTCGTGTTGCCACGATTTCAAATTATTTCGCAATCTAGCTTCTGTGGGCTGGAGACAGACTCGCTTCCCACCTCAAAGGCGTTTTGGAGCTGTCAAATTTACGAACGTCAGTATTCAAAATTTCTCCTTTGCCAAAAGCCAGATTTTCCTACCTAAGCAGAGTTTCCATGAGGATGTCTGGAGATGGGGAAGGACCAGAGACTGGAGAGCTCGGGAAGGCTGGCATCTTCTTTGCAGAAGGCAGGGTCGTATTTTTACAGAAAATAAATCTTTCAAGAAAAATCTTTTGACATGAAGGACTTGGGCTGAGTGTGGCTCTGAGAGGGTGCGAGACAGGCACCCTCACTGCTTTCCAGGTCTCAAAGTGGGATAAATCCAGCTGGTGGGAGGGCAGCTGGGGAGCCATGAGGATCCCCTGTCCCACAGGAATGCTCAGTCTGCTAGTTATTATGGGATGGAGGCAGACACCTCTGCAATATTTTCGTGAGGAATTCTGCCCAGGTCAAAGCGAGCAGGTATGTTCCTGGTAAAAATCATTATTTCCAATGAATCCACATTTTCCTGTTAAAAAAAATAAAAATAAAAAACCCAACCAAAACAAAACACTTCCAAACCCTCCCTCAGTCACTTTTACTGCTCGGTTCAGGGCGAGGCAGCAGCTGGACTCAAACCCACAGGCACGTTTTGGGCTATGAACTGGGTGAAATGGGACCCCTGGAAAACCCAACCGCGACCAGGTGGAATTTTCCAAACCGACGGCGAGACAAAAGCTCGGCTGACCTCCGCGCCGGCAAATCTCCATCAGGGGATGTTCAAAGGGAACGGTGCCCGCGGTGCCGCCCACCCTCCCGGGACCAGGAGGAGGTGAGACTCAACTGCTGGTTCACGCCGGCGATGCCTTCCCGGCTTTGTGCCGAGTGGGATTGGGTTACGGGGCTGGGGCTGGGAAAGCTCCTCTGCAGGTCGCAGGTGGATTAAGGAATTCCAGTCCCCATTCAGTGCCCAGTGAACCACAACTAATATGGGAGCTGTAAAGAGCAGGGGCAGGCGAGATGGGAGGTGTTGAATGGGAAAAGCACCTGCGAGGGAGGGTGATGTGAGCTGGGCTGCTGGAATCCGGCGGGCGGTGAGGGAATGGTGTGATTTACCATCAAACCTGGCCACAACTTGCTTTTTTTTGCCTTTGAATAGGGGCAGCCAGGGAGAGCCCTGAGTGGAGGTGGCAGCGGAGGTTCAAGTGTCACCTCTGCAATGGGGATGCTTCCAGGGAAAGGAGAAATAAGCCCCTGGTGCAGGTGGATTGCTGAGCTGGGTCAGAGCCAGGCTACATCCCGGGCACGGCCGGCGGTGGGCACGGAGCCTGCGAGGGGCTGAGGGAAGGGAGCCTGGGCAGCTCGGCGCGAGGGAGCACGGTGGGATGTGGGCAGGTCTCCGAGGATGACAGGGACCCCCCAGTGAGGATGAGGACCTGATATCTGAAAGGGCTGAGAGATGGAGAGGGAGCCGCCAGGGTGTAGGAGATGGTGAAACCCTGTCCGTGACAGTGCCAGCGTAGATCAAGCAACAGCAACTCCCTCTTTTTGCCTATTAAAACACTTGTCTCCTCCACCAGCTCTCTGAGCCACGTGGCTCCAGGACTCAGGTTGGACTCTCTGTTTGTCCCAGGTTGGTGGCCCCTTGCCCCAGCCCAGTCCGAGGGGGTTTGGACTCAAGGAGCACCTGAGCTGGGCACCCAACCCACCAACCTGAGTTGTCCAGGGATGTGGGAGCCAGCGGCAGGACGGGCGCCTGCTCCCAGCATCTCTGAAATCAGAACAAGGCTGCAGGGGATGGGATGGGACGGGACCCACCCCACAGCCCGGCCTTGGGAGGGATGTCCCAGCGCCACAGAGACCCCGATGATGCCACGTCCCCCGCGGCAGGTCCCCCTGGGCCCCCATGGCTGTGCCTGGGGAGACTTTTGTACCTAAGAGCCGTCGGGGAGGCAGCGATCTTGTACACCCAGCTCCCCAGGAGACTCCTAGGCGCCTCTTAATAGGACTTTAATTATACATTTACCGTCACCATTTTTTTTCTCCCTCTCCTCCTTGAGTTCAGCTTCCCCAGAGATGTAAATACCCGGCGCGTGCTGCGGGGATTGCCAGCTCCACTAATGACCACCTGCGAGCGCGCTGGGGAGGGAGGACGGTGGCGTGGGGACGTTTGGTGACACCGCCCCGACTGGCTCTGCAGTGGCTCCCTGGCTCAGCAGGGCTGTCCCTGGGCTTCAGGGTGGGTGGCTCTGCCTCCAGCTCTGCAGGAAAGGACGGTGGCTCTGGGAGTCGGGGAGGTGGCTGTCAGGGGTCAGAAGGGAGGGTTCAGGTCCTGCAAGGGGACCGGGGTGCAGGGTTGTCCTTCACTCCATACAGCAGGACGATGCTACCGGGTGGCTGTTAGCCCGAAGAACTAGCCAGCCGTGGGATGGAGGTGGTCATCAGATACCTCTGCCCTAGGGGCATCCAAGCTCCAAATGTCACACCACCAGCTCTGCCAGCCTTGGCCCTCATGACATCCTTGCCAGAGCAATCCCGCCTGCCTCAGACGGGTGTCTGATGCCCTCGGCGCTGTCAGGTTGCCTTTCAGAGCTGCCCAGCTTTCCCTCGAAGCCCTCTGCAGAGACGTGCATGATTCGACAGGGACCGAGCTCTCCTCTGCAGGGAGGCGAGTCGGGGCTGAGTTGAGCATCACCTGGCACCACTCCGCTCTGTGAGTACTGTGGTACCGGTGGGCTCAGCCTGCTTTAAAGTGAAGCATTGGGTTGGCTTCTGCCCCTTTCTGCTCCTGGGCAAGACCCTGACTCCTCTAATCAGGCAAAAACTCACACCGAGGGTTTTGCTTAAGTCGAGCCTGGATATTTGGCCCCAGAGGCTTAAATAATTCTTTCTACATGGTACACGCAGAGAACAAAAAAAAAAAAAAAAAGGCAAGCCAAAAAAACAAGCAAACCAGAAAGAGCAATATAAGAGGAACAATTTCCTTTACCACTAATTTTCTCTCTGTTAATTAGCAAGAATGTGGGGTCACTGATTATAATGCTTTTAACGTCTCTCCAAACCCACACGTCCCGGCTGGGGACAGCAAGTCACCACACAGCGCTGAGCCTCTCCCGGTCCCCCAGCAGCCTCGGCATCATGGGGGGCTGAAGGAAATCTTGCCCGGGAAGGCTACGTGGGTACCCGGGGCCGGACTCTGGTAACTGCCCTGCTGTTACCTCTTCTGTGGGTAAAGCGAGGACTCTCAGATGACATTTTGTTTCCAAGGCTTGACCCGAGTCTGCTCCCTCTGAAATGCATCGTTGGCTGCAAAGGAAGAGAACGGAGCCAGGCCTGGGGCTGCTAACATGGTGGTTTTCATCAGGGCTAAAATATAGAGCTGGAATATGGAGAATGTGGTGGGTCCAACCCAGGGAGCTTCTCCCTGCTCCCCTAACGCTGTGCCCGGACCACGGGACGAGCTGGGCATCTTCACTCCCCCGAGGACGCATGGAGCCACCGTCCTTGGCACCTTCCAGCAACAAACCCGCAGGAGCGAGTCACTGGGATGGGTCAGAAAACACCCATTTCTCCAGAAATGCTGAAGCTTTTCCAATTTATTGCTCCTTTCCCTCTTAAAATTTCCTGAAATATTTTTTTTTTTTTCAGAGTCGTAACCACCAGAAAGAAAAGGACGTTTTGGGACGCTGCTTTTCGTTAAAGCGTCATGGGGCTTTGTGTGTGCGTTTGGGGGTTTAGTGGAAGGCCTGGGATTTCGCCAAATGTGGAAAATGTCAACAGAATATGTATTTTTCTCTCCAAGCATTTGTTGAAAAGTTTATGTTCCATCAGTAAAACGTCACAGTGAATTTTTTTGTCCCCCAATTTCTTCTGTTCACCTGCTCGTGGACTTTTGCCATGGGACTCCGATGTGGTTCCTTGGCTCACCCGTGAGCATCCCCCATAGCCACCAACGGCGTCCCGAGCTTGGTCTGACACAGGACTTCACTAAAAGCACTTTCTGGTGAATATAAATCTTGGGGGGGCGGGGGATGATTAAATCACTCATCTGTTTTCGGCAGAGAGTAGGTGCAGGGGAGGGCCGGGCTCTCCCTGACGCCGAGGAACCCTCTTTGCCAATTCGAGCGAGCGCTGCGGATTTCCCATCACTCAATCCCCGCAGCCTGGGCAACAAAGCAACTTTCTGTCATCAGCGATGCAAAGTGCTCACAAATGAGGCCTGAACGTGCAGTCAGCTGCAAGCTCAAGCCCTTCTTGTCGGCTCTTTAAACGCTCGGCAAATTCTTCCCCCAACCTGCAAGCCCCGACACGTCCCGCGGCATGAGATGGGCACCACGCATCAGATGCGGAGGGTACGGGGTCGTCCGTGCTTTCCCCTTCCCATCCATCTGTCCACCTGCAAATGCAGCTTCCAGTGTTTGGGAGAGGCCGGGGGTGGGCTGGGGGGGTCCCTGGTGCTCCTAAATGGGGGATCCAGGTGTTGCCTTGTGGCATTCAGATGTGGAAACCCTGCCAGGCCAGCATCCCCCCCCCCCAG
>NW_020799138.1:2619373-2623418 GCF_003259725.1 Athene cunicularia
CCCCCCCCCCCCAGAGCAGTGGTGCCAGTGATCCCACAGCTGGAGCATCCTCAACCTGTGCTCCCAAGGTGAGGATCCCCCAAGTCTCCCCACTTGTTCTGACTGGAGATCAGATCATTTCGTGCCGTTTCTCCGCACCAAAAAACAAGGACAGGGATTCTTCTGTGAGTCTTCGTTCCACCGGTCCGGTCAGTGGAGTCCCTGACCCTGAGACATTGGCCTTTCCCCAGGTTCTTGTAGTGCTTCTGGGCGGCCTGGGCAGGGCTCAGATTTCAGAGGAAACTCTGCTATTTCTTCCTGATCTTTCACAAAACCAGAATGAAAACACCCTACAAACGGTGAGGCAACACCCCCCCCCAACCCTGTGACCCATCAAAATGTTTTGCCTTGGGAAAACAGAACAATTTTTTTTCCACTTATTGAAAATTAAACAGTGTTTTGCTTGTTGAAAAAAAAAAAAACCTTGATTTCTAAGTGAAAAATTACATCTTTTCACTGCAATAAGTGAAGGAAGGACTCTTTTCCCCAGGAGTTCAGCTCTTCCTCCCGGCCATACCAGTTCCCCTCTCAGGTTTTGCCTCCCTTATGCCCTCAGAGCATCCCAGCACCAGCAGATTTGCCCCCCCCTGCCCAGCACCCAGACCCAGAGGGTGACGGAGGTGTGTGTCACGGAGGGCACCGAGCAACCACCAACGTCAGGGATGGAGCCCAGAGCTGCCAGAGGAGCCACAGCTTTCAAGTTTCCCGCTAGGACATTAAAAAATAAACCAAAAAAAGAAAACAAGTAAAAAAAAAAAACAAAAACAAACAAAAAACCCAAAGAAAATCTGTGGGTTTTAAATTCCATCCTCAGCCAAGCCCCTTTCCAGAGAAACATGTCAACAGGCGCAGCAGCCAGCGGGCTGGAGCGGGATGCTGAGGGGGGGGGCGCAGAACGTGGGGTATAATTCCTCCCCCTGATGGGCAGAGGGGTGGGACGGAGCTGGGTCTCCACGTCAGAGCATCCCCCCGGGGGTGCCGATGTGCACAGGGACCGTCCCACGCGGGGGTGCTCCGGGTGGGTGCTCTGCAAGCACCGGGGGTGGAGGAGGATGAGGGGAAGGAGGCGCCTTTGTGGGCACCAGACGTGGCTGGGAGCAAGAGGAGGCACCTGGGTACCACGCCGGGCACCTCACCTCTCCAAAAACACCACGGCAAACCCCTCTCCCCACCCTGGTTTGCCAGAGTGGCAGCTATTAAGGTGGTAAAATAGGTGCTGCTTCCTTCAGTCCTAGTCCCAAAGTTGATAAAGTTTCTCCTTTAGAGATGTGTGCCTGCAAGAGGTTGTTTTAAAACAAATTAATCGGGTTTATTGGATCAAATTCTCCGCTGAGAGGCCAGTGCTTGATGATGACTTTGTTTAAATGCTGCATCTAGCCACTACTAACGGCCTCGTTCGTTATGTTGTTAGAGTTGCAAACCCTTAATGGGTCTCGCTAAAGGGAAAGTAAGAGCTTCTCAACTGAGGAGCCTGCCATAGGAAAGGAAAAAAACATTTATGCAAGGAAGAATCCCCAGGAAATCATGTAGAAAACCTGGGCCAGATCTAAATTGGGCTTGTTGTAAGGCTCATGCTTAGGGGAAAATCAACCTCCAAACAGTTATCTGAAAAAAAAAAAAAACCAAACAACAAACCAAACAATCCAAACCAATATCGTTCATTATTTAAATGCGTGATAATTTCAAGTGATCTAAAAAGAAATAAAAATCTGAACTTATATTTCCTGCGAATGGTCGGACTAGATGATCCTCAAGGTCTTTTTCAGTCTAGACGATTCCGGGATTACTTAGCTGCTCCGTTTACAACACAATCAATTCAAGTTATCCTTTTGATCAAGTTTATCCTTTGAACCCAAAATGAGGCAGTTTTGCACCGCTCCAGCAAAGGCAGCAGCAGCAGCAGGGAATACGCAGGAGGGGAAGAGCAACGAGTTAAAAAAGACAAGTGGAATTTCAGCCCGGTTCCAATCCACAGCCCAAGTCCCAGCGACAGAGTTTGGTGTGAATGGAACAAAAGGAAATGTAACTGTTTTGGGTTTTGGTTGTTTGTTTTTTTTTTTTAATATTTTTGTATTAACCCCAGCAGGGCAGGGTTCAGCTCACAAGAGGCGAGGAGCCGAGCACCCACGTGCACCCACGCGCCTTGAACCCAGGCGCAGACCGTCCCCTTCCCAGCGCCACGCGGGCTCGGGTGCTCTCTGCGTTAAGGGTGATGTGAAGTGAATGAGGGTTAAAAAGCCTCTTTAACTGGTGCTCTTGTCAAATTAGCAGGGCAAGGCGCTGAGGCTGGGGCTAATGAATGGTATAATTGATTAAATATGTCATATTTCTGCCTAGCAGGTTCACACCTTCCCCAAAGGTTTCCAGATGGGGCATAATTATCCCCCAAACTGGCTTCACACGCCAGGGCACAAGGGGAGGAACAGTGACATGGGGAATTTAGACAGCAGAAAATTGCTCCTGCAATTAATTCCAGGCACTTAATAAACTCACCAAAGAATAGCAGGGATGGGGAGAGACCCTCTCAGGTTTGGCCCTCAGAGGTGCCGGTCAGGAATAGCTGGTGATGCTGGTGTAAGTTTTCAACCTCTGTGCATTTATGGAGTGGCAAAGCCGGCGCCGGTTTTGCTTCTCTCCAAACAAGATACCACAAAGGGGGACTTTCCCTTCTCCTTTGCTCCCTCATTCATCTGTCTCAGTCAGGGCCAAGGGCTGAAGTGATGTAAATCAGGGAGACTCTATGCCCCTCAGTAGATCGCTGCTGATTTACATCAGGGTCCTTTTATTCCTTTGATTTCCAGCCGGCAGTCCTCGGGAAAATCAAACCCAGACCAGATCTACATCCTGGAAAATATTTTAAGTTCTAAAACAAAATATTTGCTTTATTGAGGGGGGGACGAAGCGGGGGGCGGGGGGAATGGTTACTTGTTTTAAGAATTTTTAACATCTACACGATTTCATCTCAACTCAAACCGGCGGCAGAGCAGGGCACAAAGCCTGGCCAAGGTGGTGGCTCTGACCACGGCCGTGCCGTTGGGGAAATGCTGATTTACACCACCCGGCCGCTGCCGTTGACCCACACCCAGTGCAGAGCCTCTGGGTGCTGGAAAGCAAGAAAACCCCCCCCCAGGCCCAGGCCACCCCCAGCCAGGGTGTCTGCGGAGGCTGCAACATTTGGGACAAACCATTTTTGAGCATCTTTCTGAAAAAAAAAAACAACTTTCAAATCCCTCCTGGAGATGCGGGAGCTCTGCAAAGGTGAAGGGGGATGAAATATTAATGTGAACTGTCTCTTCCCTTGTGTCGAAGCCGGGTGTCAGGCCCTCCTGTGACGGCCACGTCCCTGTCACCTCCCCGGTGTGTGTGTCCTCTGGGCCACCTCTGCACCTCCAGGTCACCTCCTCATCGGTAGCTCCCGTCTCGCCTCGCTCACGCCGTGATTCTTTGCACGGGGGAGCAGGTTCTGGGTGCTTTGGGGGTGTCCGACATCATCCAGGGGACAAATCCTGTTCCCATTATGGTCAGGATCAGGCCCTGGGAGAGTGTCGCGGAGCACAGCCTTTCCTCTGGTGGGTCTCCAGCCCCCTCCCAAGAGGATGCTCCCAAGCAGCCCCTCATCCTCCCCCCCACTCCCCGGGGTGGTTTTTACTCCGGCCAACCAGCCAAAAAATCCCGAGGGGAAGCGGGGGGAGAAGCCAGCACCCGCGCAGAGGACCCCAGCTCGCGCCGGCACCCCGGGATTATTGACAGGGTTGGAGATAGCGCGGTTGTTCGTTAGTGTGGCAGCGGTGGCGTGTGGGAGGGCAGACGCCAGGCTGTCTGCTCCCACTTTGTTGGGCTTGTTATTAACTTCTCCTTGGGCTGCCATTAACCCAGAATTCCTGTACTTGGCTTCAGGCTTTCCCCGCGCCGCTCTATCTCCAGCGCGTAATTACAGCTGTTGGGATCTCCCTTTATCTTGGAGGATCTTGTAGGTTTGTTACCTGGCACATGCTTTCCTGCCTTC
>NW_020799138.1:2623468-2625911 GCF_003259725.1 Athene cunicularia
AGGAGGAGGAGGAGGAGGAGGAGGAGGAGATGGGCTGCCTCTCATCTGGTGTCACCGTTGCCTCCTTGCTCGCCCTGGGCTGCCCCGTGCCGTGGGACCCTCTTGGAGATGCCCAAGTCGGGGGGATCCACTCGCTCTCCAGCCCCCAGGCGTGGGGGGGTGGGATCCCTCCTTGGCATCACCAGTGAAACAGAGCTGCGACACCTTGTCCCAGGAGGGGATTTGACCCCGAGGGTCCTTCTCCTCCTGCCTGATGTGAAAAATTGTCCCCAAACACCCATGGGGACACCGTCCTTCCACCTGCAGCCAGCACAGGGACCCTGGCTCCTCTGCCACGTGATGGACATTTTGGGGTGCTTATATTTAATTCCAAATATTTATTATGTCCACCACATAGCAGAGGGGTTGGAGAGCACAGGGAAGGGGGTCAGGGTCCTCTGAGCGTTTTGAACCCCCAGATCCATCCCTGGGAGCCTCCCTGCCACCACGGGCAGCATCTGTATTGGGGGGGACACACCCCCCCCATCCCCAGCATCTCCCTCCCACCCTCAGCGCCGAGGTGAGGAGCACTGGAGGGAGCGGAGCCACCAGTAGCTCGTCCCAGCAAGCCGGCACCCGTCCCCGGAGCCGGTGAGAGCTGAGTCACCCCGGCAGAGAAAGTGAGGAGCTGGGATAAAAGCAGATCAGCCGAGGTTTCCTGTGACACTCGCAGCGGCCACGCTTTGCCCTCGGTGTCGGCCAAGCCAGGCTCCCCGGGGATCCCTCAGCCAGCCCGGGCAGGGCTGGAGAACATCTGGATTTCTCCTTGTGCCTCTTTTTTATTTGCTGCTTCGCCCCCGCTTTTGCCTGGGTGGGGTTGGGGGATTTTCCATGTTGGCCTCTGGAGTTTGGTGGCCCGGGCAGAGGTGGCAGGACAACTTCTCCCCACGCCCAAATTTAGGGCTCCCATAGGATTTTGAGCCCATGTTGTCCCCGAGGACAGTCCCGGGGATGCTGGTGTTTTTCTCCGTGCTGGGATGGAGGGATGTGGGACCCCAGAGCTTGTGCCCAGCACCAAGGGGATGGATGGTCTGTGGGTCTGGACGGTGCTGGAAATGATCCTGACGGTGTCGTGGGCGAAGGTTTGGGGAGGTTGGGATGGGGAGAGAAGGAAGAAGCCATCAGCTACAGAGGGTCAGCGGCGGGTCAGAGGAAGGGTGGTTGTGTTGGGACTCTGGGGCAGGACACGGTCCCAGTGTGTCCTGGGGTGAGCCAGGAGCTCGGCGATTTATATCGGAGCTCCCAATCCCTTCTCGGAGTGAGTCAGAGCCAGCGTGAAGGCCAGATGGAAACATGTTTTGAAGATGGTCTAATGGGAGGGTGGGGACAGGGGACCCTCCCTGCCAGCATCCCCGGCCGCTTGTCACCCCGCTCCATCGGGGCTGCTCCTCCCGGGCAAACCCCGTGCGGGTGGCAGCTGAGACCTCACGGCCAGTGCTCAGCTCGGCACCGGCCACCCGTTTCCATCCCCGCTGTGTCACCCCAATGTCCCCAAACCCACCGCCGTGCTGCAGCCAGGGGCTCACAGACCCTGGCCAGGGCTTGTTGTGAGACCCGGGACTGCAGGAGGTGCAAACCCTCCTTGCCAGCACCATCCGGGGCTCCAGCTGCGTGTCCCCAGAGTGTCCCCCAGCTTCAGCGGGGGGTTTTGCCCCCTGTTTGCCCTGGCTGGCAGCGGGGGTTGGAGGCTATGAGGCTCGTCCGGGCCCCGTGCACCCCACGGGGGTCAGGACTCCCCGGGGAGGTGGGAGGGAGCGGCCGGGCAGGTCGACGCCTGCTGCCGGGAGCGGGGCCCCGCGGGGACGGGGGCCCTGCGGGGATGGGGTGCTGCCGGCGCCGCGGAAGGGGCCTCCCGTCTGCCAAGGCGGGCGCCGACCGGGTGGCTCCAGGGCTCCCACCCCTCCTGCTCGCAGCACCCTGGGTGTCCTCCCCGGCACCCGTGAGCACGGGGAATGGGGGTGCACAGGGCCTCGGCGCCCTGCCTGCCCGTCCCTCCCGTCTCCATCCTTCTGCCATCCCGGGGGTGTCCCCCCCCTCGTCCCGCCATGAGTGAGCTGAGTGCGAACGGCCTCAGCTCCCCCTCACCCAGCGTCTGTCCCCTGGGTCACCAGGGCTGCCCTGTGCCCCCCTCAAGCGGAGGGACCCCCCCGGGGCCACGTGCGTGGGGAGTCACTCTCCACCCCCCTCCCCGTGCCCCCATGGAGAGGGGGGGGTCCCTGAGAAGGGGTTACCCTCCCCAACACAGATTATCCCACACACTCAGCCAGGCCATGGGGGGGTCGGGGTGACTCCCCCCCCCCCAGCTCTGGGTCTCCCCGCTGGGGAGGGGGCGCGTTGCTCCGGGCCGGGGCACAGGCGGGGGGGGAACACCGGGACGAGGGGGACGACGACACACACACACTCA
>NW_020799138.1:2628446-2631039 GCF_003259725.1 Athene cunicularia
GGCCCAGCCCCGGCACCCGCGCTGGCGGGGCCCACAGCCTGCGCCGGAGGGGGGGGACGTGGGGACATGAGGGGATGTGCATGTGTGGGGACTCCATTTGTCGCATGTTTCTCTGGGCTCCTGTGTCTCTTCCCACCATCTCCTCCACCTTAGTGGAGTCTCTGGTGGCTTGTAAAGGGTTGGGCTCAGAGCTCGGCTTATCTCCCAGACCCCCACCCCGAATCGGCTGTGCCCCCAGGTGTAGAGGGGAGGTGGGTATGGGGGGGCATTGGCCACAGTCCCCATCCTCCCCACTCACCCCTCTCTCCCCCACAGGTCAAGATCTGGTTCCAGAACAAACGCTCCAAGTACAAGAAGATCATGAAGCAAGGCTCGAGCGCACCCGACGGGGAGCACCTCCACACCGCCGCCTCCCTCTCCCCCTGCTCCCCCAACATCCCCCCGCTGTGGGACATCCCCGTGACAGGCAAAGGGGCCCCCCTGGCCCCCAGCAGCTACATCAACAGCTTTGGAGCCTGGTACCAGCCACACCCACCGGACGCCATCCCCAGGGCCCCCATGATGTGATGCTGCCACGGCTCCAGCACCCACCAGCTCCAGAAGGAGCCAGCGAGGGGGGGATGCTCTGCCGCCGCCCACCCCCCGAGGGACCGGGGAGCCCAGCGAAGCCCTGGGGGACCCCAGTGAATGGAGAAGGAGGAAGAGAAGGAGGAAGGTGACCGCGGTCTGCAGGAGCACGGGGATCACCTGCTCCATCACGGTCCGCAGTGAGACAGCTCCGGCAAAGCGCCCTGGTGCGCCTGTCCCGGTGGGACAGGACTTGGCCTCCAGCCACAGCCCCGGGTCCCTCCGTTCATGGACATGGGGCAGGGGGGGGCCCGAGAGGGGCTGGGGGGGCTGGGGAGTCCCCGGACACCCCAAGCCTGGCTTTATTTATAAATACTGTCTGTTATTGTCTGTGCCCCCCCTTTATAAATAGGCTGTACACTTGTAAAGGAAAGACTGCTCTTCTGTACCTGTCGCTCCCTTTGGGGGGGGGTCTGTCCCCAGTTTTCGGTCCTGCTCCTCGGAGGCTTCTGACTCCAAACGCTCCTGGGAGAACAGCCTGATGGGGATGGGGGCACTGAAGCAGGGAGCTGGGCTGTGTGCCGTTCCCCCCACACACACACTAACATCTGTGAGGGACCCACCGCTATTTTCAGACATCGCTCCCCCGAAATGGAGATGCAATTATAGTAATTGTGGACCCAGGCCCCACGGTGAAGGGCTTCTCGCTGCCTCCTCGGGGTAATTACGGGCAATTTGGAGCTGTTGAAGATGTCTCCCTTAATAGGGGCGGAAGAGGGAGGGTGGGGGGACGCGGGGCAGCCCAGGGACCCCAGGGTGGGTCAAGCCCGGGGGTTACTGCCCCACGACTCCAGCAGCCCCCATCAATACCTGGCCCTGGGAGCAAGGGTGTTTGGGAGCTTGGTATTTTTCTGTTGCAGGTTTGTCAGTGGGCAGCCTCTCCCTTTGCACTTTTCAGAGGCTGGAAAATACATTATTTCCCATTTTTCCCAATCCTGCTCAGTGCTTGTCACCCACGATGGGGATGAGACTTGCCCTAGGGCAGATTTGCTGGTGCAGCGGGTCCGTACCGAGGTTTGCTCCATTACACAAACATGCCATGATCCTCACTCCAGATATTCCCACCTTATTTTTCCTCCGCTCCAAGGGTCCCTTCCTGCCCCAGGGACCGCGTTTCCCATCCCAGCCGGCAATGTTGGGGAGGGAGCGATGCCGCGATGCCGAGCGTGGCTCTGTTTGCACCTTCAGCAGCACGTAGGGCCAGAGTTTTTTGGAGCACTTGGCTCCCCCCTGGGAGTCGGGTTTTTGACCAAACAATCGATAGCTGGGAGATGGGCAGGGCTGGAGATCCGGTGCCAAGCGTGGGAACAACATGCCCCAGGGCCAGAGGCGTGTGGGGAGCCCCAGGTCCCTGCCAGCAGCCGCGGGGCTGGACACAAACACAAACACACACACCTCCCCACCCTGCCGAGAGGTTTGAGGTGCTGGCGGTGACCCTGCTGGGACACAGGCATAGTTGTCCCTGGTTGTGTCCCACAGTGGCCACGTGGAGGATGTGGAGCCCACGGGCTGGCTCAGCACCCCGCAGGACACCGCAGCTGGGACTGACTGTGGTCCAGGGCCAAGACGTGATGCGTGGTGTCCCCTGCATGGGGGGGTGGTGCCCAAAAGTGGGGACGAGTCTGGCACAAGTAGGGGGTCTGTGCAGTGCAAGACTGGCTTTATTTTATTAACACTGGAGCCCATCCTCCCCACCGAGGCTTTAGGGCAGCAGATGGATTTGCTTTTGCACCCATGTTGGAGGAAAGGAGAAATTCTCATCCAGAGGCTGTGGAGAACCCAGCTCCTAACGGGTGGAATTTACCCCAGACTGGGGCTTTCCTCCAGGAATTACTCTCCAGCCATGGGAAGGGGCTGAAACGTGGAGTGATCCCGGCTGTAAAGGGCTCTAGGATGGCTCAGGGTTCCACCACCGAGGAGCTGGGTGCTGAGCGCCGTGTGAATTTGGGGTGACCTCCTGCAGAGC
>NW_020799138.1:2643536-2647978 GCF_003259725.1 Athene cunicularia
TTGCTGCTGGGGGTAGCGGGGAGGTCCTGGGGTCTCCTTACCCCCAGTAAAACCCAGCAAGGAGGTGGTGGATAGCAGCACTGTGCCCACACAGCAAGGACACGGCTGTCACCCACGAGGATGCCTTCCACAGCCCCAACAGGCAGGGAGCAGGGAAAGAATTCCTTTCCCTAAGAGATAATATTTTATTTAAGAAAATAAGAGAAATTCCCCCCTGGAGCCCCAGGGTAAGGTGGGGCAGCGCCCACCCCGGGCACAGTGCTGGGACAGGCCCTCACAGTGAAGGGACACGGCACAGGCAGAGGGTGCCAAAACGTTGCCCCCCACCCCCGAGCAGCAGCGAGGTCTGTCCCCACACATGGTCCGGGCCCGGGGTCTGGCAGGGGACAGGGACACCCCGAGGGGGAGGAGAGATCCAGAGGCAGGGAGAGGGTCTGATGTGTCCCCAATGCCACACAGAGCCGGCAAGGGGACACTGTGCGTGACTGATGGTGAAGAGGGGCAGATCCCTGGGTGGAGCAGGGCTGGGGGGGGCCCAGGCTGGCACCCAGAGATGCCCCTGGGGGTTTGGTCCTTGCCAGAGCCCCATCTCCCATCTCCCACCCTGCCGAGGCTCCTGGGACACCCCGTCCTTGCCAAAGCATCCGTGAATCCAGCAGCAGCATCTCTCCAGCCTCAAGGGATGAGCACGGGGGACTCCTCATCCTCCCCCCCCGTGTCACAGCAGCAGGCACAGATGTCCCCCAGCGTGGCTGGGGCTGGAGACGGGGGCCGGGCCGGCCATGCCTCCGCGCACAGGCAGTGGGGATGCAGAGCGCAGCACCAAGGCACTTGGGCTTTGCATGGCCGAGTGCAGTTCGCTGCTCCCGGGGTCCCTTGTCAGGAGCTGGGGTGTCACTGTCCCCATCCAGCCCTGCCCCAGCCCTGGCTCACAACCCACGTAGCCGCTGCTCCTGGTTCAGCTTCTGGAAAAAGGTTTTGCCAAATTCATAGGTGCTGATCATGATGGCGCAGGCGGGTGCCACCTTGATGACGCGGGGCAGGAAGCCTGCAAGGACAACCCCATTAGTCTCTCAGTGACACCAGGGCACCAGCAAACCCCAGTCTGGGGATGGGGGCAATGTCCCTACCTGCAAAGAGCCCCCGGGTGCCAGACTCGGCATGGATGCGCTGCATGAGCAGCCAGGTGGAGGAAGGCTTGGAGGCTGTGACTGCGGGGAGAGGGGAGCGGGTGACGGTCTGGGGATGCCCACGTACCACCGGGAAGGGTCCCGGTTGCCCCCCCAGGCACCCGCCTGCAGCCCAGCCCCTCACCTGGGTGCACCTCGCTGTCTCCCAGCTCGATCTGCCGCTGGGTCTTCACCACGTCGAAAGGCAGCGTCAGCACCGCAGCCACCTGCGGGGGCAGCGGCCGGGCGGTGAGCTGGGACCTCGCCGTCCCTGCCCAGTGCCGTTCCTGCCCAGTGCCATCCCTGCTGTCACCTCCCAGTGCTGTCCCAGCCCCATCCCTTCTCCCCGGGGGGGGCATTCCCCTCTGCTCCCCTCCTCCCAGTGCAGGTGCAGACCCCAGGGTCCCAAACTCACCGTCCCAGAGATGGCCCCGGATGCAAAACTGATCATGAAGGTGGCCTCGTCCAGCCGGGCCTGCCCACAGAGCCACTCCTTCACCAGCTCGTAGTTAAACCAGTAGAGAGCTGGGAGAAGAAACACCGGTGCTATGAGGCAGCCCAGACCCCACACACAGGGCTGCCCTGGCCTGTGTCTGTCCCCCACCATCTCCCAGCACCACTGCTCAGCCCGTCCCGTCGCAGCTGTACCTGAGAAGGGGACGTCCCGCAGCACGGTGGGTCCCCAGCCCCTCCAGAGGGACAGCCAGCCGTCCTGAGCCACCGCCGACTGGATGCAGACGCCCAGTTCCCTGTAGCTGAGCTGCCGTGACTGCATCTTGGTGCGGATGAGCTCCAAGGGGCTGATGACCGTTACGGCGCCCACTGCAATGGCGGGGGAACATTGGGCATCAGTCCTGTCCCCTCTGGTAGCCAGCCCGGAGCCAAGCAGAGCACCGTGACAGCAGAGCCAGGTGCCAAACGTGGGCACCGACAGGCAAGAGACCCGCTGTGCTCTCCTGAGAGGATGCAGGGGGAGTGCAGGGGGACCCCAGGGAGGAAGGAGGGGTACTCACGCCTGGCGAGGGCCCCAGCCAGCAAGGGGATGTGGTGTCCCCGGCTCCCCGTCCGAGCGTGCAAGCAGTCCCGGAGCTGGTCGTAGGTGGTGAAATAAATGACAGTGGCTGGCACAGCCATGACCCTGCCGAGGAGGAGGGGTGTGAGGGGGACGTGTGCCCTCCCTGGGAGCTGGCAGGAGGCTTGGGGTGGGTACCCATGCGCCCAGACAGGCTTTAGCACCCAGACTCCTCCCCAGGGCAGGGTCCAAACTCACAGGGTGGGGGGCAAGCCGCTCCACAAAGACCTGATGCCCTCATAGCGTGTGATCTTCACGAAGGCATCCTGAGGAGAGAGGAGAGCACCGGGGAGAGGGGTTAGAGATGGGAGACAGGCAAGCACCCCCCCAGTAAACACCCCAAACCCCCACTGGGGCAGGGAGGCCCCTGCCCACCCTGCCTGTGTCCGCAACTCCTACCAGTGTGCCGGTGAAGTGGGTGGGGGACTTGTACCAGGCAGTGCAGCCGTTGCCATTCTGGCAGACGTACAGGTGGTCCATGAGCCCGTTGCAGTAGAGGAAACACTTCCCTGGGGTGAAAGACAACAGCATTGCTGTTAGACTGGAGACCCTTCTCCTCTGCCCTGTGCCCAGCTCATTTGATCCCCAAAACCATCATCTCTTCCAGGAAAAACCTGAACCCTCAGTGCCAGGGCCTGGTGTGGATCACCCCCAGACCAGGGCCAGGAGAGGGATAACACTCCAGGCAGGGTCTGACCACAGCCAGACCCACAGGTGGGGGGCACCCAGTCCCCCCACAGGGACAGGGACACAGCAGGAGAGGTTTATGCCTCGCTTGGTGCCAGCTCCGCTGCCCTGGCACAGTGGGTACGCCATTGCAGGGAGCCAGCACAGCCCTGCCACCGTGCTTTCAAGCCAGGCCCAGGGACGCTGGGCAGCGGGGAGCAAGCAGGGCAGCGGAGATCCACGGGAATTTTAAGTAGCAACAGCACAGAGCGACAAGACAGGGCAAGGACTGGGGACCACAGCCAGCCAGGCCTGTTACACAACAGACCCCCGGCAGACCCCTCTGCCCCGGGCAAGGACCCAGCGGGAATGTTGCAGGGCCAACCCCAAAGCAGGGCTGCAGGGCCAGGGATGATGACAGCCCCCACACCAGAGAGGGGTGTCCTCAGCCAGAGGAGCCCGAGCCACCACCAGCAGAGAAGCCAATTGAGGTCAAGGCTCGGGGAAGCGAAGCTGCTGGCGGCAGGAGCTGCCCAGAGCCCGCGGACGTACTCACATGTGGCTGGCTGAGCGCCCCAGGGCACAGACCGTGCTGGCAACACTGAAACACACAACGGGGACGTGCTGAGCGATGACACAGGGGATGTGCCACCTCCCCCGTGGCTGGGGCACACACATGTGCCACAGCTCCGAGCTGGGCAGTGGGAAAGCTCTGCGGGTGAAGGGGCTGGATGCCCCCCAAGTCACTTCCCAAGCAGTCCCTATTGTCACCAAACCAGTCCCCTGGGACCAGCCCCAGCCTGCTGTCCCCGCAGGAAAGGGGAGCAGGCAGGGAGGGGCAGAGCCCACAGGGTCTCTCCTGCCCCATGGGAGCTGTGGGGAGCAGCAGAGACAAGCACAAAGGCAGTGAGGGAAAGAGCAAGCGACTGGAGTGAACCAAGCCCTTCCACTCCGCTCCCCGGCAAGCAGGGGGGCTGCCGGGCACAGCGCTGACCCCACTCAGCGTCAGCACGGGGCTGCGGAGGGGGAAGGACGGAGCCAAGCATCAGCCCAGCTCCCCCAGCAGGGCCCCCCGAGCCCGCCAGGACGAGGGGCCCATGGTAACCTGCCACCTCGCGACGGCCCCACGCTCAGGAGCAGAGAAATCCCCGTCACCAGCTCTGCCAACGGAGACATCCACGTGGGCTGCTCACTGGCTGATTTGGAGCAGGGTGGGGGGGCTGGCTGGAGACCCCTGCCCTGCCCTGGGTGGGGTTACCTTTGGAGAAGGGGGTCCTCTGGGCCTGCAGACGGATCTTCACCACGTCCAGCGGTGTCACTGAAACGACACCATCCTTTAGCCACGCCGCAGCGCGCCAGACCCCCCGCGCCCACCCGCACCCCACAGTCCTCACCGAAGAGGGAGGTGAGGATGGCCCCTGTCCCCGAGGCCAGCATCTGCTGCAGCGGTGTGATGTCCCTGCTGGGGCTCGGCGACGTCTTCTCGGCCATGGCGCTGGCTCCCTGCAACACACAGCATTGGGGGGGGGGGGGAA
>NW_020799138.1:2648028-2654712 GCF_003259725.1 Athene cunicularia
ACCATGACCCTCCCCCTGACCCTTCCCAACTCCCCCAGATCCCTCAGCGCTGGCTCAGCCCGACTCTTCAACCCCCCCAGGGATCCCGGGGACTCCCCCCCTGCCCTGGGCAGCCCATTCCAACGCCCAACAGCCCCTTCTGCACAGAAATCCTTCCTCAGAGCCAGCCTGACCCTGCCCTGGGCAGCTTGAGGCTGTTCCCTCGGGGCCTGGCGCTGGGGCCTTGGCTCCAGAGACTCATCCCCCCTCTCTGCACCTTCCTACACCCAAGCAGTTGCAGAGGGCCACGAGGTCCTATCTCCACTTCACGTAGTTGCTCGGGTTTGCTCTTTCCACTGTGTCAGAAGTGCCTGTGGAGAGTCCCGAGTCCGTTTGTGCAAAGCAGTTGACTGCCTGAGGTGGTCATTTCTGTCAGCGTTTTAATCCATATAAGTGCTTTAAGCTTGGTTCTTCCTGAGCTGATGGGAGAGAGGCAGAGCAGCACCGAGGGGTGCCCTTGCACCCAGCGATGAGGGTGGTGCCTGATGCTGTAATGTGAGCTGATAACAGCAGATGGCTCTCAAAGCCCCTCGGAAACCCGGGGGGACGCTACCCAGGAGCCCAGGCTCTGGCCTGGCCCTGTACAGCCCCAGCAGGTAACAAGGGGTGGCTGACTGGGGGTGCCTGGCGTGAAGAACTGGGACCAGTCCCCAGCTGGTGTGTCCTCCTGGTGACCTGCTGGCTTAGACATTCCTGTGACTCTCTGTTTGCGTGCATGTGGTAACGTCGCCGCAAAACCTGTCAGCGGTGCTGCATAATGCAATACCTTTAGAGTAGGATTGAACTCTTGTCCTGACTTAAACTCAAGGATTAAAGACTGCACCGGTGCCTACACCCCTCTCTGCTCCCCTGTGAGTGCCATCCTGTGGCAAGAACAGGAAAGACTTCACGGACAGCAATCTACAGATGGCCACCAGCAGACTCTGCCTGGCATAAGCGGGAGCCGTTTAGGGCTTCAGTCTACAGACACAGTGGTACTGGGTGAGGAGCCCGTGTCACCCCAGAGCGAAGTTCCCCGTCTCTCTGAAGAACTGGCAGAGCTGTGGCAGCTGCTCTCCTGTGGGAAAAAAAAGTCCCTTCTGGCTGCTGACCTCTCTGAAGTTTGTTGGTGAAGGGAACGGCTACTGCCAGGAGCAGTGATCAGGCTTCAGCCCTGCGAGCTGCTGCTGGCGTCTGGGTAGAGGCTGTAAACACCCCGGGTTTGTGCATGAGGGAGAGGGACTGCTGGGGCAGTTAGTCTGGGTATGCAGATATTATATAAAGGGATCCTGAATTCCCTGCAAGCACTCGCTGCCCTTCCGTGATACCAAGGCCAAGTGAGTCTTGAGTTTATGTGATGTGAGGCCAGGAACCTAGTAATTCCCACAAGGTCACCTAAGTGAATGCATCCTGTAACTCCCTAGTGAGTCAACTCTGGCTCTTACAGATACACAGGGTTTAAATGATCTGGAAAGCCTCTTGTAGCAGGCAATTTAGAAATGGAATAATGATTAATTAAAAAGAATAAAACCCTTAGGGATATTGGTTCTTGTATCTTCTCTTTGTGGGCGTTGGGCTCTGCATTCTTTCCACACTGTTCAACTGAGAAGGAAGAATCTTTTTTCATCTGGGGTGGGGGCAAGAGGGAAGTGATTGAGATGGTCCAAGTGCCCACTCTCAATTGTCAGGTCTCTCTGTTTGCAGAAGTGATCACAGGGAAAGTGGTGAATTTGTTTTTCCCAGGCTCAGTGCTGCTCAGAGGACCTTGCTGGCTAGCTCTTTCTGCTGAGTCACAGCCTGATCGCTGCCTGCGCCGTCCTAGTGCCGGGGGTGTTTCTGTCTGATTCACATCTTTGCAGTCCTGCTGGCCTCGCCAGGGGTTATAGGGGTGTATCATGCTCCCATTGTCTGTGAAAATTAAATGTAAGTTGACTTCATTTGGAGAGAACTGTCAGAGTTGCAAATCCGTGCGTTTCGTTTCAAGTTGTGAGGAATGGAGCCAGCCGAGCAATAATCCCCTCTCAAGCTGCAAAGTTCCACGCAGAGTCAGAGCTGGCGGGGGAAGGTCTGCCATGAGCCTTGTTCTGGCCTGCTCAGCACAGGCCTGGGTAGTGCCCGCTGTTAGTAACGGTGTAGAAGCATGGCTGGGAAAACTGCTTGTGTAACGCCCAGCTCCCTGCTGTGATCGCCATGGAGAGGCTTCAAAGCATGGCGAGCTTGAGAAACCCAGCTGGCTCCCTGGTCAGATGCCATGTTGTATTAGCGGCTGTGCCCTGAGAGGCGAGTCTGGAGGTTGTGTCTGCTTGGGGCTTCCTTATTTAGGACGGAGAGGGGTTGTCCTGTGGTCGGTCAGCAAGCAATGGCATCTGGAATTGTTTCAGAAAGATCAGTCCTGTCTCCTTGCTGGAAACCATTTTGAAAGCGATTAGCCCATTTTCTTTTTTTAGGTGAACTTTAAGGGCCAGGTTGCAAAAGGGATATGAGTAGTGCTGTAATGGAATTAAGCTACTGCAGAATCTGAGTATTTATTTCAGCTAGGATCATTATGGTTTTGCAAAAGCCATCCTTAATCTGAATTAAGTGACTGAAATGAAGCAGCTTGTGGACAGATGAGGCCCTAGAGATATCAGACTTGAAACAACCATAACCCAGAATTCATAATACAGTTGAAGTTCTGCAGGGTGATTCTCACTGCAGGTGAGATGTGAGAAATCACATCCCAACTGCTGCAGCACCTGCCAGGGAAAAGCTTGATGCAGTTGTGAAACAGGTTACAAAACTCACCTGTGAGGAAAATGAGCCTTGTCTTATGGATGAAGAAACGGGTATGGAAGATAAAGGCTTAATGCTTTCCTCCCTAAAGGTTGGTTTCCTTGAAAATTTGATGTTAAAAATAGTGTCTTGTTTCCACCTAGCAGCAATATAGGACAAAAAGAATGGAGGGGAAGTGTGAGCCTTGACTTAGAATGGTAGGATAAATTCACAGATCCTTTTTCCTATGAACAGAACCACCCTAAGAACGTGAAATGGCCAGGAGAACTCTGTGTGGTAATTAAAAGTCTCCATCAGCTGTCAGCCTGCTGTGTCTACAGGCAAGAAATCTGCCTATAGAGTGTTTCTCTGCAGTTTCTCTTAGCTGGTGCAAGATCTGCTGATGACTGTGAGCTCATTCCACTCGGGGTTCGGAGCACTCAGCTGCACTTCAGGACTCAGAGTGCTCCAGCAGTTCCTGCAACATCTTGGGATTGCTGCAGCAGCATCCACCACCTATCCAGCTCACAACAGCATGCACCTGCCGGTGCAGGGAGCAGAGGTGGAGGGCTGCTCCACCTGGGACGTAGAACAAAATGAGTGTCTTGCTGCACAGTGGGGCTTTGCACCAAAGGGAAGGGTCTGCAACAAGCTAGAGGTGTGTTCAGCTGTGGGGAGTGAGGGCACCTGAACAAGGAAGGGAATCTTCCCCCAGTTGCTATGCCTCTGACACGGATACTCAGCCCACGTTTTCGGCCCTACAGGGTGTTGGTGAGGAGGAGAAGCTGGATGTAGATTTGATTATTTCTTTGCAGTAATCTTGTTTACCAGGAATATCCCTGTGCTTCTATTTCTCTGAACACAGATGGAATCAAACAGCAAGATGTTGGGTCTTTACTCATTGTGCTTTTTCTAGATAGGACTGCTTATGATACCCTTAGCATTTTATTTTCAAGTACTGTGCCACCAGGCTTCTGTGGCTATGCCCTGGGCCAGGACAGGAATGTGGTCGCAGCCCCAGAGGACTGCCTGTTTTACTTGAGGCTGGCAGTACTGTGGTCCATCAGGAGATGTATTTAATTCTTGACTAGCCTTTGCCAACAGATCTTCTAAATCCAGAATGTGGCAAGAATGGCTGTGCCTAAACATCAGCTGGGACTGGCTAATGCTGCTTCTCAGCCCATGACTTCTTTGATCCAAAAGGGACTCAGTGCCTGGTGAGGACTCAGACAGGCAAAGCTGACCTTTGACTGAGGTGACTTCAGAAAGCTAAGTGTCATTTTCCTGAGTACTTTGTGAAGAAATTAGAGTGGGATCCCCTTCTGGTTATTTGTAGATGAAGAAATCGTCCTGTTAGGGGATGCTCAGCTGACTTGCAGTGTTCCTGGCACATCTGTACCGCCGGTAGGAAGAGCTGCTGTTCCAGAATTGGGCTCTAGCTGCTTGCACTGCAAGTTCAAAATTCAGCTTGTTCCTGGTCTCACAGGAATGGATCCCCTTGTAGCACTGTAGTATTTATTTTACACTTAACAAAGCAGTGGTATTTTTTTGAGAGATGTGTCTACCCTGGGAAAATTCTCCAACTAATTTATATTGGGTACATTTTAGTCAGTTTAAAAATGGGTAGAAATGAGCCATTTCCCTGGTTTTAGATGCTTCACCTGTTTCTATTGACCAGAAAAATATCCTAGTGTTGCATGTTCATAAATCCAGATTTTTTTTTTTCCCCTCATATGACTTTGTACTTCTGCAGTTATTGATACTGTAGTAAGAGAAGGGCTTTGACTTTCCATAGACCTTTATTCCAAACCAAGATGGACCATTCCTAACCCAGTCTGCTTTTAGAAACCTTTGGTGCTACAGGTTCTGCATCCGTTTCTCTTTTTTCCCTGTTGAGCTTTCCTCTTCACAATCTCTGCCAGAAGCCTGTTCTTAGACTGGACATTTGCCCTTGATTTGCACCTGAATGTTTCTCAGGAAAACTGAAACCTGGAGCCTCTCTGACAGAAGATCCCTCCTGCAGTTTCTCCACTAAATCCAATTACCAGGGATAATAACCCTGTAACACAAGGCAGTAATTCCATTGAGGGATCTCCACGGTGTCCATAATGCTCCCAAGCTGAGGCAGAGCATCTCATTGCTTTTCCAGATGAAGAAGGCAAGGTGGAGAGGGAACTTTTGGGAGTATGACTTGTTTCTTCAAACTCTCCCTCCACTTTCTAGTGCTTCAGGCTGGGTTGCAGGCCCTGTATTGCCTGGTGAGGGAACCCCAAAGCTCCCCAGTACCACAGGGTGATAACAGGTCACCTGTTGACTCCTTCCCACAGGTGTCTGCTGAACCAGATGTTAAAGCTGCCCACTGTTGTTCCTCCATGCATGCTGTGAAGTCCTGGTGCCTACCTGTTGTAGCTGAAGACGTGCAGATAATGGCTGCAGAGCGGCCTGCCTTGGGTAGAAGGCTGCTTTCCCTGTTAGCATGGAGCTAACAAACGGATTAAATTAAACCCGGATGGTTGCCTGCTGTAGCTCATCTCAGGGGTTGGCGGTGAAGGTAAAGGGATGCTGTTGGCAGCTAGTGAGCTGTTATGCGTCTCCTTGGATACTGAGGACAGCGGCTGACAGCACAGTTGGACCGGAGGTGGTGAATCCAAGCCCCAGCACACGCGTCTGTGCAGGATTGTCTAGCTAAACGCAGGCTGTGAAGAAAACGGGCTGGGAGAGGCGGTGTCGCCATCACCCCTGGGCTGGTGGCGGGCAGCAGCAGCACCTCAGCGCGGACACAAAATGGCGCCCAAAGGGGGCGGGGCAGAGCGCGAGCGCCCCCTGCTGGGCGGGGCCGGCTCTGCTGACGGTATCATTATTGCTGTCACACACCCGTTACTGACAGGCGGTGGGGAGCACCGGCAACCTGATGTTCCGCCACTGCTGCCCAGCTCTTCACATCCCCGCTTGGAATAACAGGACCTTTGTTTTCCACCCGCTGGATGCGGCTGCGGTTTGATTGCAGGAGGATGCGCGATTTAGCCGGCGGAGAGTGAATAATTTGGCACGGAGCATTCCTTGTTATTCTGTCAAGGAGTCTCTGTGTCAATCGATGGGCTAACAATTATGATCAATGTCAACAGGAAAAAACAAAAGACCACCATTAAGCAGTCAGTAATGTGCGCAGGCACGGAACAGCCTTGCCGCTGCCTTGCTGTGCCTGCCCCGGCTGGGTCTGCTGCTGGGGAGAGCAACCAGGCACTGCGGCCTGCGGACGGGACGGGGCCAAGGCCACAGACCCACCTCCTCCTCCACAAGCTCACCCTTGGCCAGGTCCCTTCTTGCCACTTTGGAATTTAATTACTGAGGCGCAGGATCTGGAGTCTGCCGGCAGCTCCAGCGCACCCTGCGCCTGCGCCCCTGGAGAGCAGCGCTGAGCTCCCGCGCCGAGCGGGCCTCCGGGCACGGACCTGGTTGGCTCATAACCGTGCTAAAGCTGCGGCGACTCCTCCAGATAAACCGAGCCATGACCTCCTCTGGCTATTTCACACTCGTGCTCCAGTGCCTGAGGCACGGCCAGCGTGTCAACGGGCTGGAAGCCCTGGGGAGCGCACGGTCCTGGCAGCAGAGAAGGACCAGGAGGGCTGCTCGGGCGGCCCCGGCTCAGCAGAGCCAAGGCCAGGCTGGAACTAGTGTCCAGCTTTAGAAGGTCTGCTCCTCTGGCTCCTCTTCAGGCGCCTGCAGTGGCCAGATCGCTCCCAGCTCCTACACGACATCCCTGTGCTGGTGAGCAGAGCGGCTGGCTCGTGCCAAGGGGCCGTGCCACGCGGGGCTGGGGCTCGGTGCGAGCGGGCACGTCGTGGGCTGGCAGCACCTCCTGGAATTAATGCAGCTCAGACACACCTGATGTGCCATTCCAGGGAGATGCGAGAG
>NW_020799138.1:2654762-2705193 GCF_003259725.1 Athene cunicularia
TGCAGCCGCCCTCGGGGAGGGGGGAGGCGGGGGGCAGCTGTAATTAAAAAAGATAAATGAATCAATAATAGAAAACTATGAGGAAAAAGCGTTTCAGAAAACGGAGCTGTCCATACCCAGCCTGAAATTTGGGGGTGGCAGGCGTTATTGAGGTCACCATGCCCCGGAGTTGTCTTGCTTTGTTGCATCCCCCAAATGCCCGGCCAAGGGATCCCAATATTTAATGTTAACGGTGCGGTCGCCCAGGGTGGGTTCCCGTGTTGTTAAACCCCGAGGATTTTCCAGCTGGGCTGGGGATGCTGGTGCCGAGCCCTGTGGGTTTGGGGCTGGGGTGGTGCTACTTGGTGTAACTGGTGGTGTCGTCCCTCCCTGGATGTGCCTCGCACCTTGCCGGTGTCCCCGTGTTGTGCCAAAATTTCCCCCTTGTCCCTTTCCATGCTGCCTGTTCTTTCTTGTGCTAAAATCGCACCAGGCGGGGCGTGGGGCTGGCCCCCTTTCTGCGGTTTGCTTTTTTTTCCCTTTAGGTGTTGGGTATTTCTTTGTTTTAAGTCTAGCTTCACAGATGTGAAAAGGGAAGTTTTCCTGCCAGGTGTTTCCAGGCATGCTGTGTGGCACACCTGCCCTCCTGGCTCGGAGCAATTAAACCCAGAAGGAGTAGAAACCGCTTATTTCAGGTGAGGGATGGAGATTTCTGCCTGCATCCCTGTCTGCCCTGGTAGCCCAAGGGAGGATTCCGTTAGGGGATGGGATTTATTTTTTTTTTTAACACCTAGAAATGCAGTCTTGTTGTTCGTTTGCAGAGGGCAGCTGCCATCACTTTAAAGGGAGTTTCTCCTTCCATTTGCTGGTGGTACCACCACACGAGGTGCAGCTCCATTTGCAGCGAGAGGCTGGTCTTGCTTAGAAACGGGTTTGCTGGAACGAGTAGTCGAGATGAGCTAAGCTGTCACTTCAGCAATTTGTATGCAGCGTATTCCTGAGCTGCCCTGTGCTTATCTGAGTGGATCTGGGCAGATGTCTAACGTGTGTCTGAATGAGTGGATCAAAATTCACTACCGAGAATCATTAATTTGTTCTGTCGAGCAATGGCTGCCCTCTTGCATCCAATGAAGGGTGTTTGCTTTTGCTGCCAGTACCTCAGATTTGTAGTGTTTGATGGTTTTCCTTGTGCAGTTCAATTTTTTCCATTTATTTTTTCAACGTGGTCAGTCAAAACAGGTCTCAGTTGGGCATTTACCAGGCTGCTCTTGAGAGAAGGCAAATCAACATCTCATTCTCTCTAGAAATGAGAAATAGTCTAACCCAGTTACACTTTGTTGCCTCTTGATATGCAGAATGCTTGGTTTTTACCCCAAGATGTGCAACTTAAGGAGAAAAGCAAGGTGCTGGCTGATTTACCTGTAGTGCATAGAGGTTTTCCAGGCAGATAATTCACACCTGATAAAACTATTGCATTTTCTCATTCTTGCTTTAGACAGAGTAATGGTGTTTGGAAGGAGGTCTATGGCTGTGGCATACTTCCCTGTGCCATCCCCCAGTGTTAGCAGAGGTACGTCGTGCTGCTGAATGCCCTTGGAAATGAAGGCTTGCGTTCAGGGCTTTGGAATTAAGATGCAGGTAGGGTTTGTTTTTTGAGACCCAGCTCTTGTGCTCTGGTGTGATGCCACAGGTTGGTTGCTTGTGTCTGCATCCTCCCTAAGGCTTGATTTGCAGCATGAGAGGATCTTAGGACAGTTGAGTCTTGAACACGTAGAGTGTAAATTGAAACACCTGTGAGCTCTGGTTTAAACGGTTATGAGGCCATTACTGTGTGCATGGAGGTGTCCAGTGCTGTGGGTCTGTCTTCATCTTGCACAGCAAGATGGCCAGAAGTTGAACTAAACCAGCTCTCCCTGCTCTAATGAGTGAAAGGGTGAAGCGTGGTTGTCGTCGCTTGAAGCCTTCAAACGAAGACTGTTTCTCAAAAAGGACCACTTGTTCAGCTCTGCTCTGGAACAGCTTGCTGCTGATCTGCAGCTTTCAGGTGAACTTGTTGCAAAGGTCCCAACTGACATGAACATGAGACACATCAAGATGTGGTCTCTGCCTGGGAGAGCAAGGCTGTTAGCTACTCTGGGAGGGGCAGGTGGCATCACAGATAAGATACAGACATTTATCCTTCATCAACTGGGATTAGTTGAGATGAGGATAGAATTGATGGAACCTCTGTGTGCCCTGGGGGAAGCTCCCATGGAGAGGAGATGGGTCCAGTCCCTTCAGGTGACAAAATGCAGGTGACAAGGGCACAAGTATGGGTCTTGTGTCTCTCCCTCCCTCATTACTCGCCCTTTTCAAGTAATGTGTTAACTATTGACAGGTCAGGCTTATAATTTAGGCTTCCTCACCCTGCATCAGTTCCTCTGGGTCACCTTGCTGCCCTCTGCTTCCAGCCTCTCTCTTCCCAAGGCATTTCATTTGAACTGTCCTGTTCCTTTTGTTCTTAAACTGCAGTTTCAGCAAGACCCAGATGGACCAAGTAAACATCTTTATCTGTCCCCAACAAGTAGAACTGCAGCTTTCTCATTTCCTTCTTGAAAGCCATGGGGAAGGAGAGCAGCCCTCATGGGATAAAAATGAGGGAAATATGGCACTGCAACTGATCTTTCCACCTTGAGGCTGAGCCTGGTGTGTCTAGTCAGGGACACTTGTAGCATGCCAGGAAGTTGGGTGTCTTAATCTTCTGCCTTTTGAGTTCCTCTGCTTTATTTTGAAGAACAGCGTACTTAATTGCATGCTTGCTGATCTGTGTTGCATCATTGTCTTTTTTCAGGGTTTTCCCAGCCGTGGGGTTTGGAAGTGCTTGGGTACCACCTTGCTCCTTGCATATTTGCTGGGGCTTAGCTGAGCAGGTTTTACTGTGTAGTAGCGGGGAGTAGAGCAAATTGCTCCTTGATGACATTTATATCCTCATTTGGAAGTTGGGCTTTGCAGCGTCATGGGTCTATTAGCAGTGGCTGGGGAAAGTCACGTTGAAAATGCTTTTGAGATGGTGTCTTTGCCATTTCTTCTGAAAGCCTCTGTCCATCAGCATGGGAGTAACTAATTGTCCTGACACTTATTGCAGCACAACTATAACCGCTTTGCCTGTCAGAGTGTCTGTGTGCTCCTGTATGGGCGTTTGGCATTGCCTGTCGAGATCCTGGTGCTGGGGTGTGTCCGTGTCCAGACTTCCAGACAAATCCCTTTTGGTTTGTGAAGCGTTGAAAATTGGATCATCAAGTGGTGTCTGAGGGGAGGTGCTGAGGGTGGCCATTCCCTCTTTTCCCAATAGGAACGTTATTCAAAAGCTGGAAGAAAGCTGTTAGATTTGAGTTTGTCTTGAGCAGAATAAGCTTTTTTTGCCAGCCCAGTGTGCTGATGAGTCTTGGTGTGCTTCTAATTTAGCTATAGCAATGGTCTGACACTTGATGAACTGATCAAGAAAGAACCAGGGTGATAGTTTCCACCCAGCTCCCAGTATTTCTCAGTTTGCGTAGCCTGCTGGTTGATGAGCTCAGTTGGCTGGTAGGTTGGCTAATTGTTTCCTAGGCCGTGTGCTGGCTGTATGTAGGTGTGGGGATGGGCTCTGAAAGTTGGAAGCTTGTGAAGTGCCATTGACTCAGGACAGATTTGTGGGTTCTTCATCCAGGTGATGCTGAGTGTGTGTGTGTGTGTGTGAGGGCTGTCTCTGGAGCTGCTGGAACATGGTATGGTTGTGGCTCTGCGCACAGGTAAAGCAACCAGCCCCCGAACAACAGGGTCATGTGTTGTGCTTTGTGGGTATGTGGCTCGCTCTACAGCCCTGTGTAGTCTGTGAAAAAGCACTGTGAGCCCTTCCTTGCAAAAGCAAAATGGACCCCTCTAGCTGTGTTAGAACAGCTGAGACTCCTAAACAATATCAGAGATGATTGTTTCCCTGCCCTGTAGCCAGGTGGAGGGGGAACCCTGGGCTCGGCATCTTGGCTGTTCCCAGCCTCTGTTCTGAGAAGCACCACCTGATGTCTTGGGAGAGGGACAGCAGCTCTCAGGGGATCTCTCGCTAGTGCTGCAGTCACATCGGAGCTGGGCTGGCTTTCTAGGTTTTTCTGCCCATCCAGTGTAATCTCTGCTTTCTACTGCAGGAGCTTTGCTCGCTTAACTGTGGTGTTTAGACTCCAGAGGTGGGCTGGCATGGTGTCTGGGGTGCACCCCGAGGGCACATCCTTGCAGTTGGGGGTGCTCATCAATAAAGTAGGCAGTGCTGTAAGGCATGGGTTGCCGGCATGGCTCTGCCTGCTTGTGGAGACAGAAAAGAAAGGAGGCAATGGCAGCAGTAATTTGAGCTGGATTGCTAATCCTTGCAGAGCAGTGCAGAGATGTTCCCACTCATCTCAAACCAGTCCTGGGAAGAGAATTGGGGTGAGCGATCCTGGGCAGAGGTCAGTGGGCTGTGTGGTGGCAGGCAGCCCTGCCAGAGCTTCGCAGAGCACTGGGCTGGCTCAGCCTGGCCAGAGGTGCAGCCCTCGGTTTGAATCGCGGCTCCTTCTTGGCGATGCACAAGTGGAGTGTCTGCTCTGTGCAGCATTGCTCCCGCCTGCCTTTTTAGCGTGAACAGACCTCAATCCCACGCTGTTTTTGCAGATCACCCCAGGATGTGGTGGATATAGCAGAGACTTGTGGCCCTTCAGGCAACCCCTTGTGAGGTTTTTAAGGTGGACACAGCTCTGCTGTGAGGGACTGAACCAAATCTCTGGATCTTCTTTGCAGCAGGATGGATCTCCTCCATCTGCGAGTTGGAGCTTTGTTTTCCACTGAAATCTGCCGGTTGTAGGCTGGTTTTTGAAGTGCCTGTGGAAAGCATATGCAGTTTACGCTGGAGTCTGGAGGAGTTGTATCTGTGCCTTTAGACTTGAGTGGATTTTCTTTGCAAGTCTAATGAGCCCTTCATGCTCCTCGGAAATCAATCCACTGATTTTTTTCCCTTTCCCTTCCAAGCAGTCCGATTAGTAAAGGCAGTCATTACATGTGGTGTGGCTCCTGTTTTCAGTTTCTTTTCTTTAAATATCCAAGGAAAGGGAAGCACCGGGGGATACCTTCTGTTAAGCTAAAAGGATTATCGCTGCAGTTGGGCTAATTATTTCCATCTTTGCAGCCTCCCTGCTGTACCTGCCCTGACCTCTCTTCCTAGAGCAGATCCGGTATCACTGTCTGTCCATCTTTGTGTCTGTTCCCTCCCTCTGGACTCTTGAATTGCTTCAGAGTGGTTGGTGGGATTGCACCATTAGTGCCCTGGGAAGGTGGGTGGATTTTGTCCCAGAGCTGTCCTGTTCAGCTGGGCAGTGTGTGTGTGTGTGCTCCACGGGAGCTGTGGCTCAGCTGCCTGTGCTGATGCTCTGAGGCCCATGGAAAGGATGAAGGCTGATGGGGGGGTTATTGTGGGATGAGGTGCAGTCTTAAGAGACAGGTTTTACGAGTCCATAGGAAGAAAGGCTGTATTAAACTCTGCTGTTGATGGAAAAGCTTAAGCACTTACAAGAAAGGTGGTGACGCTACTCATATTCATGGTTTTGAATAGTGTGTGTGTGACTTTGAACATCCTGTGGTACAGAGTTGCCGGGCTTTCTGCCACTTGTCAGCGTTTCACTTCATGGCTCCCCATCAGCTCCCATCCCAGGCTGTCTGCCTGGAAGTGCCTGATGTAATTTCAGATGGATTTCATCAGTGTGTCAGGTCACTTGCTGCAGAATGAAATTCCTTGATGTGTTTGTAAATGGCTCAAAAAATCTAAAGAAGCCTCTCCCATGATCTTTGAACACGTCCGGCTCAGCAACGTGCATGTGTGTGCTGGCCTGGAGATCTGTTTTAGAGATAAGTCAACTGTCTCCCATACATTGGAAAGAAGTGTTTGCTGGGATGCCCTTTTGAAGTTGAAACTGGCTAAGTAGGGGGGTGTTTAGAGTGGTTAAATACTTCCCTGCCTAAGAAGCGTTTAATCTTTTATTTGATCAAAGGTCGACTTAGATCCTGGGTGCGCTGGCTTGGTTGTACCATGGAGGTGTGTGTCTGTCTTGCTGGGAAGCATTTTCTGCTCCTTTCTCTCAAATGTCACTTCATGTGAGCTTCCTGGTGCAGGGAACACATCTGGCCAGCTGTGCACATTCTCAGTTGAGTTGAGGGCAGAGCAGTCTGTCACAGTTAAGATGAGACACAAACTGATGGGCAAGCAGTGTGGTTGTGGTGGTGTTTTGGTTTTTTTTTTTTGGCTGGCTACTGTGGGTTTAATGTCCAGGTAGCAGGTGGATTATCAGTGGCGGGTGGTGAGTACAGGGATCGTGTGAGCTCTCGTCAGGCTGAGGCGCAGCAAGATGCGAGTGGAATGGGTACAAGAAGAGGGCCAAAGAAATGGAGTGAAGCTGACTGAAGGGATATGTGCATACTGTCTTATCCCTGTCCTGGGAAGGGGCCGTTGGACCTCAGTGGGCAGAGGTGTGAGAGTGGGGAGCTTCAGGAGCAGTGACCCACAGCGTTTCTGCATCACAGTGTCAGAACTGTGTGTCTGGGCTGAAAACTTGCTTGTGCTGGGCTTATAGGTGATAAAACGTTCCTGTCCTGGCTTGCAGGGCCCAAGGTGAGTGTGTTCATTGTGGGGTTGGGTTGAGGACACAGCGATGACAGGGGTGTGCTGGGAGAGACCATCCCTAGAGAAGGGGTGAATCAGTGGGATGAGCTTCCCGGAGGTTGGCTTGTAGCTTCCAGCCTTTGGTGAACTCTCAGGGTGGTGTGTCAGTGCAACAACAAGTTGCAGGTTGTGTGTCAGTGCAACTTTTATCTGAAAGTGTATGGTGAGAAGTAAAGGAAACCTAAGATTTGTCTATGTGGCTCGTGTTCCTTTGCTAATGCTGACCCACCTCGTACCAAGTGCTGACTAGCTCCGTGCAGGTGCTGAGTATTTTATTACTCTCCCACTGCAGATGCTGGATGTGATGGGGTAAGAGTTACTGGGACTGAATTACCTTTGTGGTTTAAAGCAAGACCTGTGATGGAGCTGGCTTGTGTGGTTATGTTACAGAAGTGGAGCTGCACGTGCTCTCTGCTGGTAGCTGTAGCTTGTGGTGTCACATCAGGTGTTAGCGAGCCCAAAGCTGGGATTTCGTCTGAAGTCAGGATTGCTGTTTGTGGTTCATTTTTAGCTCCCACTTACTCTGAATTCAAGGGCAGACTTTACCCTAAGCAAATTCTGCCCTCTGAAGTTACTTCTTTATATGTGGTTTTACCTGCTGCCTCATCACCATGACAAATGATGCTGCCCTGGAGCTAGCTGGAGGGATTTGTAGAAGTAGTTTTTAACAATGGACATCTCCAAATTGGACAGAAAACTACATGCTTTTCCCTTGGCATCTTCTGGTATAATAATGGAGAGCCTGGCAGGCATATATAAGCAGAAATAATAAATGTTGCTGTTGGGTACAAAAAGAAAAGCAGGTAAAAAGTCCAGCTGAAGATCTACTGCTTGAGCTGCAGTGTTGCTTGTAGTCACTGCCCGTCAGTAAACAGAACGGATTCAGAAAGGATGGGACTAAAATGAGGGTATTGGATCTGCCCTGTGATAGAGGGAGGGACTCTGAGGCTTGTGAAGAGGAAACTTGCAGGGGTTGCAGTGGTGGACAAATGGTCTGCAAAAAGGGCAGCTGTGAGCTGGAGAACGGAGTCTACCACGATGCTCCCAGGTTTTGTGTTCATCCCGAGCAGTGTGTGCATCCTGGGCCAGATCCAAGCACCACGTGCACACGTGGCCATGCCATTCCTTTCTCCTCAAACTTCCCTGTTCCTGACCTCTTTCCCTTCCATTCTGAATCTTGCCTAGCAGATCCGTGTTCTTCTGCAGTGCTCCTGGGAGCCTCTTTGCTGAGGCAGCCGGTGCTTGCCTGGCCCTTGCCTTTGGCCAGACCTTGGCAACTGGGCTTGCTCAGAGCAAGATGGAGCCCAGCTCCCTGCACATGTACTAGGCTTCCAGCACTGGGAATCTCATCTGCAGCACTGCCGAGCTGTCATCAGTGCATCCTTATTTTTTTGGCTTTGTAGCCTACTTTGCATGAGTTTTGCCTTTCTCCTATTTTAATGTTAACTGAATTACCTTGCCAGCTCCTCCCTTCCCCCAGGTTCCTCCAGGCGAGAGAGGAAGAGAGTCATGAATGCTGTTTAATGTGAAGGCACTTATTAATGCTTAATCTCTCAAATATGTCACTGCTTTTATTGTGTCTAATAATAGGGTTTATTGTCACGGCTGTCTGAGGTCCGTGCTCAGCTCCAAAGCGTATTTCATTAGTTACTGTTGCTCAGGTACTCCCCTTATGGAGGGTTTTTTGACTCCATGGGTTTGTTTGCTCTATCAGCATCCCACAGCCTCTTGGTGCTTAAGTTTTTAAGTGGAGAATCCTGTACTCTGGTTGTAGCAGTGTTTGTGTGCAGATAAAAAGCACCTTATCAATGCTTGTGGCAAAATAGCTTGAAATGGCCTGAGTGAAATACTAGAAAGTCCTCGTTAGCAAGAGGGAGCTGGGCATACCTGGGTGATGCTGAAGGGGGATCGGTGTATGTAAAATGGGTTTTGGAACTGAGAAAGGATCACTAGGTACTGAAGTCCTGTAGTCTGCGGAGAGAGAAGTGCTCTGAACGCTTCCCATCTGTGAAAACGGGCAGTTCTGTAAGGTGGGTATAGGTGTCGGGCTGCAGTGGGATTTGCTTTGCTGCCTGATGTCAGTGTGAGGACAGAAGCCAGCGTCTCCCACCGGCTGCTCTCTGCCTCCCTTGGTACGGAATGACAAAGCGCTGTGGCTCTAGGTGTGGTCAGAGCCTCTCCAAATAGTCTGTCTCTATTCGTGCACTGCAATAAAAAGAAATACCAGCAACTCTCTTTATTCCAGCCTTTGTATTAGTGATTCAGAGAGAGCCTGTGACCTTACCGAACGTGAATGGATCTCTCGTAACCCGAGACCAGGAGCAATATTATTTTAAGCAAGAAGTAAGGCTCTGAAGCAGGCTGTCCTTTTATACATATCATATGTGTGACAGCAGAGCTGCATTTAGAGCTGAAAGGGGATAAAATCCCTGAGGAGACAGATTGCACCTCATTTATTTTTAACAAATGTACTGGGGAAGATTGAGCCTGAATTCCTAGACTTGGGGCAGTCTTAAATTCGGACAATTTCTACTCTTCATCCTTGTGGAAGGGAAGATGGCACCAGCTGGGCTTCCACCTGATTCCTGGGGTGGATGAAATGCTCATGGATTCTTGATTTTTTTTTTTTTTTTTTTTTTTTTTTTAAAAAAAAAAAAAAAACAAACAACCAAACAACTTGCTCCTCCTTTAGCCTTTAGGTTGGGAGAGGAAATAATGGTTTTACAACTCTTTAGCTGAATTATGGTCTGGATTCCCGTGTGGATTGTCACTATTCATGCTGCCTGCATCTGCTTTTGTTGCAAATCTGCTCATTGGCTCGATAAAACTAGAATCAAGGCAAGACAGATTGCTACCTGATTGTCATCCCGAGTGAACCAAACTGGGCGGAGACCAGCTGGAGAGAGACATCCAAGTGCTCAGTAGGGATGTGTTTTGTGTATAAAGGTTTTTATTTGCTGTTTATCCTTACTTAAAAATCCTTGTTTGTCATGTCCCTCAGCATGGTTCAAACTGTGCTCCCTCGTTATGAAAAATACAGGTACAAACAGAGCTTCTGTGGGGTTTTTACTGTTTTAGAAGCAAGGCTCTCAAATTCTGTTAACTTGTGCTGGGTATCAGGAGACGCTACCGTCTCCCACCGCACCTCTCACTTGCTGTTCGTGACATGGTGTGTGAAACTGGGAGCTAAACCAGGCACCAGCACCCTTGTCTGAGCAGTGGCAGCCCCTGAGCAGTCTGATCGGCCGCTCTTGGGACTGGGGCTGCAGCTTCCCAGCTCTGTGAGGTGGCAGCCTGCTGGGCTGCCCACCCGTTTCCCCATCACTCCCTGGCTTGGTTGGCATGTCCCAGTCCTTTCTGTCAGGAGCTGAACCATGCACTCATCCCTGGGCTGTGCTCTCCTGCTCATGTGTTGTGTTATATTTTTTTTTTTCTTGAGCTCCTCCAGATTAGGATTTTTTTCCTGCGTTTATCTTCTTACTGCCCCTTCTGATACAGATTTAATAAAGAAGTGCTGCTTTTAGCTTTTAATAAATACTGTTGTGAACATTTTAAGGGAACAGTGTGTTTTCTACTGTTGTGCAATAATGTGACAAGGGAGATGTAAGTGTAGCAGAAATGCTTGATGAATGTCCTATTGTTTGTGTCTTTTGGCCTTAAAAAAAAAAAGACATTCAGGAAACAGACTCTGACTTTTGACCTCATCTGAAGTGTCTCTTAGTCATGAAAAGCAAAAATAATGCAGAAAAGCAAGACAGAGGCTAAAATTGCCTTCCACAAGCCCTGTCTGGTTGTGACTGCTGGGGTGAGGACAAGTCCTGCTAAACCCTCGAAAGCTTGTGAGATCTGCTGTGTTTGTTTCTTGGCTAAGAAACCCGTGTGTCAGGAACGAATGACTCTTTCCTTCCCCTGTATTTATAGCGAGACTGTCGTGATAAGGCATCCTGCTGCGTTCCAGTGCTGTCACTCATCTTTGGGATGCTGGAACTGGACACTATGGCGCCAGAGAGTATTTGGTGCTGAGCGTGAGTATCAAGTGGCTACAAGTAATGGCTTGGTGAAATAAGCACTGTGGGCAGATCGTGCGGTGGTGGTTTGTCACCAGAGTGTGTAGAGACCTGTGTGGCCACTGTAGTGGTAAACCAGGGTTTTTCAGGCAAGCTGCACGTGTGTCCTTGAGGTGCTTACCCTGGGCTGCTGGCCACCGTGGAGGGCAGTGAGCAGCGCCGCTCAGCCTGACCGCCTGCACACCCTCTCCGTTCCCTCCCTGTTCCTTGTGGCACTACTGGAAGCCTCTTGCTTTAGAGCGCTTCTGCATCTTCAATCTTTGCAGCCAGGAGCTCTGCAGACTTGGATCCTGTAGGAGTGAAATAGTGTTCCCTAGGAAAACTCACCTGACTTGGCTTCTTCCCTAGGACAGGCTTTCTGTCGCTGCAAGAGCGATGCCAGCCATGGTGGTGTGGCACTAGCTGGAGCAGATGGTGCTGTTGTCATCGTTTTAATTTCTATCCATGTGTTGAAACAGCTCAAAATAACTTTAAGAAATGAAGGCCCAATCCAAGAAGATACTGTGAATGTTCTCCTTGCCCTGAGAAAAATCTCTTGCAATTATCAGTGTCCACAGCACTTTCCTAGTTCTGCCACATCCACTCTAACTAGGATCATTTTATAGGCTAGAGATGTGGCATGAAAAATCTTTTATATTTAATATCTTAATTACTGTGGCAGCATTGAATATTCACAGAACTTCTGCATAGGCTGTTCTGTCAGGGTGCAGCAAATGTTGTCAGCACTGTGAAATCAAAGAAAGAAGAGCAGCTGAGATCAAAGTAAGCAATAAACACATGCCGTGTGTCTTGACAGCGTCTTTTTCAAGCCGGAGGCAAAACCTGGAGGGGCTCAAGGTGCAGCTGAATGGCAGCTGGTGCTGGCACAGTGCTGGCACCCCATGCCTTCCCCCTCTGCTACGTAGGTGCTCCAAAGCCGGGGTGAGATGACCCATAGCACTACTGTCACACACAATTTCTGCTTGTCAGGGGTTCAGCTGCTGCTGGTTTAGTGCCTTGAACCACCTCCCTGTGGGCTGTTGGAGCAGTGCTGGTGGTGTAGGGAGCAAGGACCAAGCAGTGTGATCTGAGCCTGGCTTGTTGAGTTGAAGCCTGGCTCTGCCCAGTTTTGAGGTAGGGGCCTTGCTCTTTGGATCTTTTCATGATCAAAACATTGCTGCTCTGAGGCCAAGGTATCCACTTTTTCTTCACTGTGTATTTTGGGCCCTTCCTGGGGTGCTGTACATGTTGCCATCTTGGTGGAGGTAGAATGTGGTAGCAAGTATCCAGTTCTTGTAAATCCAATCCAATTTACAGGTGTAAATGAAATTTTCCTTATAAAATCCTCTTAATTGATGAGGTTTCTGGTTGCGTGTTGGTGTGTTCTCAGTGTCAGCATCATTCGAGCCTAGCACCCAAAGCAGCAGCCTCGTCTGCCTTTGCACACAGAGGGAGGGGAGGGAAGCTGGGGTGCAGCCTGCTCACCGCTTGCACTGAGGCCAGCTGCCTAGAGCAGCTCCTGGGAAGTGCAGATGTGATCCATCCCAGCGCAGGAGGGCTTAATCCTGCTTGTGTGTCCCTGGGGGCCCTGGCTCTGTGCACCGCAGCAAAGGTGGCTGTTTTCTCCTGCAGCAAAGAAAGAAAGATTCATGGGGCTGGCATGGTGTTGCAGGGGTTTTCTCTCCTTGCAGTGGACTCTGCAATTTTTCCACTTAAACACGGCCCATCGAGCTTAAACTCTTCAGTGCAGGGCTTGCTGCTGATGTGTGCGCTCTGCAGATGGTTCAGGGCTTGTATTTGATCCCATGTTCAAACCAGGTTTCCGACATTTCTCTAGCCCGTGGTTCTGGTGCACCAAATGGATGCTGCTGTACGTGTGCCACTACAAAGCCTCCGGAGAAAGGAAATAGCAGAGCTTTGGTTCTCCTGCTGGCAGTCGTCTCTGCTGGGTCCTACAGCACACGGCTCTGCTGCAAAGCAGTAGGTTGTAAAATGGAGACGGTGCTGGAGAGCTTGCGTGAAGATGAACAGCAGAGCTGCTTTCAAGGAGAGGCTGTTTACTAACCTGCTAGAAACACCTTTGTCTGGTGCTTTGGTCGATCACGCTGCAGGCCTGCTAGGTGGAGGGAGCACCCAGATGAGAGCTCGGCTCCGTGCTGTCTTGTCAGCCAGCATGGATATTTTCACCCTCCTGTTTGTTTGAGGGTGATCAGTGTCTGGCTGGCTGATGGAGAGCAAGTTTGGGGCTATTTCTCAGCTCTTCAGTTGACTGGATTGCATTCCAGAAGCTCTGGCCAAGAACCCAGGAAGGGTGTGATGGTGCTCAGCATCCTCCCAAATTGGCTGTGTTCAGGGAAATGGGGGTGATTCTGTGTCTGTCGGCCTTTCCCTGCCCTGGGATGTGTTGTGGTACCCACTGGAGCATGAAATAGGTCCCGTCAGTTTATTTCTGACCTCATGTTAATGAAGAAAATTGTGATAACCATGAGAAACTGCTGGCCAGGCTAATAGTCCTGCTTGTGGTAGATTGCAAGTGTTCACAGACCAGATGAGCCCTGCCAGGCTCCTTTTCCCACTGACTGCTGTGTGAAAGGGACCTTCCTCAGCTGCTTATCATGGGAACATCCTTTATAATCGTTCCATGTGAGTGACAGAGGAGTGTGGCAGCCGTCAGTTCGTGGGTATGGATGTCTGATTTTCTTTCTTCAGGCAGCACGATCTCTCAGGAAAGCACTTTTCCTCCTCATGATGTAATTTGCCAAGCCCAAGTAAACACGACTTTTGATGGGGCAGAGCCCTGTTGTGCCGTCAACTGTCCTAATTTCATTAAGACTCCAGCGGTGGTTTTGGAAGCTTTTCTTTCCTCTTTTCCCTCTCCCCATCTAGGCACACGTAAACATGACTTTTCTGCTGTTGCTGGAAGGTAACAGCTAAGAACACGCTGACTCGTGTTGCCTTCCCTGCTGCTCTTCGGTGGCAGCGGCCAGGCTGGGGCAGCAGCTCCTCCCGGCAACCCGTGAGTCTGTCCGAGGACTTTGCCGTGCACAGCAGTTCAGCCACGTCTTGGCATGCAGCACAGCCTTTGAAAGACAGTGCAGAGGAAGTACTAGGCTTCCACCATTTTCTATTAAGTGAATAATGACTGGTACAAGCCTGAATACTTGTGAGCCCGCCTTAAAACCTGCAGCAGCGGGGAAGATGCTCTGATTTCCAGTGGGTTGGGCTGAGCCTGGGCTAGGAAGAGTCAAAGAGAATTAGCTGATAAATAAGATCTCCTGCTTCTCTTTGATTCGCTGTACGTGTTCAACTGCTTAAGGGCTTCCCAAGCAAGTAGGATTTTGGGGGAGGAAGATTTTATCCACCCGGAAACCATCTCACGGCTCTGAAATGCATGACTGCAAGATACTCTAGTGGGGGGGTTGGGAAGAAATCCAAAGGTAGCCTAGTAAATCCCTGCTAAAGAAGCTTCTCTTCCTTCTATTCGCAAAGAGCCTGCTGAACAGATAGGGCAAGCTTTAAAACTACTGTTGCTTACTTTTCTGATGCTGTGTAAGCCCCACTGATCAGAGCTTTAATCTAGCTAAAGATAGTGGGTTTAGACACAGCCTGATCTTTGCATCAGTGTGGAACAAGAAGCGTGATCTGAAGCGCTGACACCACCCTGGGCAGCAGTCGCCCTTAAACGCCCTCCTGTAAGAGAAGGCTGGGACAGGGAGGCCTGCTGCAGTGGTGTTGCAAAAGGCTGGTTTTGACTTGGTCAGATAAGCCAGACAAAAGTGAAAAAGAAAGGTAAGAAGGGGTGGAAGGTCAAGGAAGGAGGATGCTGGTAGCACCAGTAGATGCTGCAGGTTGCCATGGAGGTGCTCGGGTTTGAGGTGAGGTGAAGGTGGAGCTGCCTTGCGGCTCTTACATCCCTGTGGTGTCCCTCAGGAGCTTCCTCTAGTTTCTCTACTCAAGCGCTGCTCCAGAGAACCCTGCCTGAAGGAGAGCAGTGCAGCTGGGAGCACGCGGGTTGTGGTGTCTGTGGGAGCCTGGCTTCCACTCTGGTTTGTCCCCAGCCTGCCCTGTGACAAGCCTTTTCACCTCTGTTTCCCGCAGGGAAAATGGGAATAATGAGATATCTTTGGTAAACCGCCCTGCGCTTCTGTCAGTAGCAACCGATGCAAGATTTAGGGTTAATATTGCCGAACACTTGTGTATGTTCCCCCCAACGATTCACAGCACATTCCTGTTCCTGGAAGAGGCCACATTTGTGGCGTCCTTTTGTTTGGGCAGAAAAGAGAGATGCAGATAAAACCGTTTCCCATCTCCCGAGTCCAGCTGCTCTTGCAGCTCAGGCCGTGGGCTGGAGTTGTGTGCCTGGATAATCCTGTCTCCTAATTGCCACCCTGCTTGGAGGCAGCTGCTGAACTGGGCCTAAGCTGATTTGGGATGGCAAATTCTGTTACTTTAATTCTCAGCAATGCTGAGGAACTTGTCAGCACGTGAGTATCCCTTGGCTTTTCTCTAGCCACGAGCGTGCCTTGGAGACCTTTGCCAGCTGCTGACCCCCAGCAGTTACCTTGCGGAACTCTTGGCTGTGGAGAGGTTAGATTTGATGGTTCCCTGAGCTCTTGTGTCTTTGAACGCAGCTTTTCTATCCCCTTGTTTGTACAGAATCGTGGTATCTCATTGCTTGGGGCTTCCTTGCCCTGTGACCACCCTCACCTTTCCCCATCTCCTTTCCGAACTTGAGAATACGTCTTTAACTGGTGTGGGAGTTGTTTATTGCCTGGTCCCAGTAACCTTCGGATCCCACATGGGTGTGCATGAAGCCAGTGTTACCATCCTTACTGTGATGAGGCTCCTGTGCCTCAGAGCTGTTCAGCTGTGAACGCAAACCCATCTCACACCTGCGTGGAAGGTGTCCAGCCCTGAGAGAAAGGTCACAAAAGTTCCAGGCTCCCAAGGAGTCACTTAAACTATAACATGGAAAAAATGTGGAAAAAAAAAAAAAAAGGTGCATTTTTGAGACTTTCTTTTGCAACACCCTCTTGTTCTAAGAGGCATTTGTCTGTCTTTGAACCTGAAGGAAGTTTTTCTAACCTCTTGACTAGATAACTTGAAACTCCATGTACTTTCTCAGCTCGCTGCATATTAGGCAGTGCCTGCAATTAATGAGATCACCGTCCATATACCCCGCTCTGTCAGCTTCTCGGAAAAACAGTACTTGGAGAAGTACACAAAGGAGATGAAAAGGAAGTTGCTTATGAATTATGAACAACCTTTCAGGCTGATGGTATTTCATGGGGCTGTCGCTCCATTTTAATTAATTCAGATGGAATGATGCTTTTTTTTAAAAACCCTGTTTGTGTTTGATCACCTTTCAGAGGTAACACTTAGATAGCTCAGGTTTGTTGAATTTTCAAGTAACAAGAGTGGGTGCTTACTGCCCTTACCAATTAGGTAACAGAGAAGCTGAGCACAAGACACAATAGCCAAGAGGCTTTACTCTGCTTGTGTCTGGAAATTAGCTGGGTGATTGCTTGGATGTTTTGTGGCTAGCGTGAAGGATGGAGCTGCTCGGTTAGACCCAGTGATGAGTACCAGAGTGTGCAAATCCAGCCAGTATCTCTCAAAGCATTGCACTCACCTTCTGCTGAATTTTCTCTTTCCTTCTATTTTCTTACAATGTGTGGCTAGTAACCCCCCGTACCCAGCCGCAAACAGATCTGCCAACACCTAGTTTATTTTGGGATTTGTGCGTATGTAAATCCAGCCATTGGTTCCCAGGCTCGTGATCCCTGGAGCTGCGCAGTTTGAATCGCTGCAGACTGAGACTCTCCCTCTTCCTCTGTGATTGGGGATAGTCCCGCAGCCGTTCAGGAATGGTCACTGTCGGATTGTGTCCCCTTGGCCGCGGTTGTAGCCCCGCGTGTTGCTGGGCCCGCGGGTGAGTGGGGTGCAGCTGCTGACCCACTTTCCTTGGACAGGCATCGTGGGAGCACTCATCTCCTGGCACCAGAAGGGTTGTGGGGATGCGTTTTCGTGCTCCTTTGTGATAGTGCTAACGATGTTGTCTGGCACAGATTACGCAAGGCTGAGTGCCACCGAAGCACAGCTGTGTGGTCCCCGGCATCTGCTTTCTTCCCCCTCCGCCACTGGGCCGCTCTCAATAGGGTACGTTGTTTTCAGCCCTGGTTTTATTTACCTTTCATTGCGAAGAAACCTTTTGCCAAGGGATTAAGACTTTGGGCTGCCTGACTTAATTTGGGATCTAAATCTTCCCAGGCGGAGAATGCTGGAGGCTTTGTGCGTGGTTTGCTGGTGGTTAGCCTGAGCGGCAGCAGAATGAGGGCTCTGCTGCGTCTTTGTGCGGGTGGTGATGTGTCCTGACTGCGCTCCAGAAAGACGTCTGGGGTGCCTGTTCTCTGGCTCTGCCAGAATGGGGCTGTGTGGAGCCTCGTGGTCTGCAGCATAGAGGGCTCACCAGGCAGGAGAAACATGCTGCTTTACGGGAGACATTTCTTTCCAACACGGGGGGGCTGGTTATGCCCTATAAACGGAGCTTAAATGTGTTCTAGCTGGGAACTTCTTATGTATTTTGTTTATTGATTTAATTTATTTCTTGTGTGCATAGGCCTTCTCTGTTCTCCTTCCCTCTTTATGAAATAGTATTTGTAGCCGTTGTTACAGTTCCTCTTGGAGGAAGGATACAGCAGTTGTTTCGTTTGGACCAGTTTTCACATGTGTGGGTTGTGCTGGGGTGGGAGGTTGCCGTGAATCGAGCAGTTGGTTTTACTCCAAACAGTGCCACCCCAGCTGTGCTCTAGTAGCTTTTGCTTCTGCCGACAGACCAGACCAAGCCATTTTATTGATGCCTTCAAGCCTAACAAGCTATTTAGAAATTAAATTTGCAGAATAGGCAGTGGAAGCAGAGCAGTGCTTTCATTCCTCTCAGTTCTCCTGGGCATGAATGCAGGATGGTGTCAGGGATGTGGCTCTGGTGTCTTGACTCACGATCATTACATCTTGCAAATGAAGCAAGGTCAGGCTGGCTGTGGGCTGGCACGGAGACCTTTGTGGTGTTGGGCAAAAGGCAGCGTGTGGTTTTGCAGGCAGTGTGGGAACCATCACGTAAAGCTGCTAGGCTTTACTGTCAGGTCTTTGCAACCTCCTGTGAGAGTAGTGATGTTGTTTTCAGTATCCTTGCCAAACTCCACCACGAAAATGATTTTTTTTTTTTTTTAATTCTTTAAGTATGTTGTGGACCTTGAACTGACTAATAGCTTTCACTTCCTGACCTAAACTTCAGTGCTGTCAATGGCTATTAAAGGTTTGCATCCTTTTACTTAAGGCTTGTCCTCACTGGACACGTGGTCTTGCGTGCTTTGGGCTCTTTGGGGTGTAAATTGCTGTTTTGGCTTTTAGCCCCTAACATTTTATACAACACAGGCCTGCAGGGACTGTTCTGGTGCCTGGTTCAGCTGTGAAATGCTATTGAAATGCTCGGGAGTTGTTCCTGGTTGCTCAATGTTGAGCTCGGGTGGTGGCATCTGGAGCCAGACCGCACGCCACAAGCCGCCCTGCGCTCCCTTTGCTCCACCGATGGCTCCACACGCACCCCCAGCCCCCCTGCTTACAGCACGTTGGAATACCTGCTCCTCTCCAGGTTACACCGGCCTGAGGGTGGAGGTGGCAATGTTTAACTTTCAAAGCAGTCAGAGGCTTGGCAGCCGGTTTATAACCCTTTATCACTGGGAAAGCAGCTCCAAGCTTGGGAGCGAAACACGCTGCGTGCCAGCCTGCATCTCATCTCAACGCTGGTGTCAATGGCAAAGCACTTGCATTTGGTGGCAGGAGATGGGCCGGACTCTCACTGGTTAGAATCCCCTTTTGGACAAACTATTTCTGCTCAGGGCCCTAACGAGGTTGCACGTCCAGAGCAAGCACCAGAGGTACTGGTGGGCTGAGCCTACACTGCCAGAAATCAGCCCCTTTCTCCTGCTCCTGGCAACAAAAACTTTGCCCCCCTACTTCCCTCCTCGTATGCCTTGTTGCACAGCTCAAAATGTCTGCTCAGTACGGCTTTTCTCTCTCTCCAAAGGCGGGCTGCGGGTTTGAAAAATGCGAGGTTTGGAGGAGCTGTTAATTGTGGGATAGGCTGTTGCTTTTTAGATAGTGTCCCTGGTTAACAGGAATAGTTCTGCTGGAAATGGATAAGATTCTTAGGAGGGTTTGTGCTTTATCTGTCATACAGAGGGTGCTGCCAAAGTTTATCTCGGCGCAGCTATCCTTGCTGTAATTATTCATTACTGAACTATTGCGTCAAGGTGGGGCTGGTTTTACAGTTTTTAGAATGTTTTTTTCCCTTAATGATATGTTTCTCCCTAAGAGGGATTTCCCCTTCCCCCGCTGCAAAAGAAAAACAAGTAGGATTATCAGTAAGAGACTGTTTTCAGAATTCAAAGTAGTTTCTCAAATGCACAATTTTCAGACCATTTTTAAGAAGTCTAATCTAAAATACGCGATTTTAGTAAGGTTTAAATTCTCTTGAGACATATGAATATATTACCTGAGTGAAAACCCAGAGCAAAGCTGAGACTTTCCCTCTAGAATAAGAAGGGGTTTGCATGTAGGCAATTCAGTTTTGCTTCTTGGTTTCAACAGGACAGATCTGTCCCAAAACTGTGTGCATCATCAGTACAGTTTTGAGTGAGCAATGCTTTTAGCTGACATCTACAATGGATGAAAAAGAAAGAGGGAGAGAATGAAGTTCAGCATCCATCGGAGAGGCATAAAATATCTTTATAGATGATGTTCCTGGTGAATAGGACTGTATGATTATATGGCCTGTGTATTTCAAATTCTGCTGGGAGAGCTTTGCAGCTTAGAGATAATGGTGGTGGCGGCTCACTTGTACTTACCCATTGAATCGCTTTGTGCGCTTAATGTTATTTATTTGCTTATCTGGTGCTGATGGAATTTCATCAGCCCTATTGTAATGGGTTTAAATCTCAGCCCTGGCAGGCCTCGGAGGGCAAGCTGTAGGAAATGCTTCCCGAGCCACACGGGAGGGGCAGCGTTGTGAGAGAGGCATCTGTTGAGTGGGCATTTCTTCTGCTAAAAGCAAGATGCTGTGGGAACCGTGTGGGAGCTGGATCCCTCTCCCTGCCCCTTGGCTCATGCCAGTTGGAGGGGCTTTTGTTCTTCTCCACCGCTGACTGCTGCACGCAGTGGCTCAGGTGCAGGGTGACTCTGCTCCCTGCCTGCTGTGCTGCAGGCGTGGCGGGAGGACGCTGTGCTTCATCTGCTGAGAGATGTTCCTGTTTTCCGTAGCAAACCGGGCGTCAGCCCCCAGAATCGCTGTGTCCGAGTGAATGAGTGTCCAGGGTGTTTTGTGAGCTGCAGCCAGGTTTCAGGTGCTCTCAGGGTCCCACTGAGTGGTTTTTGGATGGATCTTTGTGATTTTTGGGTGTGCTTTTTTCCTTGTAACAGAAAAGGGAGCTCTTTCTTATCTCTGCAAAATTAATGGCTTCAACCTTCCAAGTCCACCTCCAGTCCGTTACCTCTGAGACGGCCTCATCCTGCCAAGCATGGAGCTCAGTGGGAACAGGAGCTGCCTCTGCCTGGCTCTGAGCAGCACAGCATTAAAAGCCTTCTCGCAAAGCTTGGGCAGATAGCAAGATCGTCAGCTTCTCTGAAAAACACCCAGCCATTTCTTTGTGCTGAAAAGCCCTGGCAGGTCAGTGGGAAACAGGGTGACAGTCAGCCCTGTGCGACCAGGCGGCCCCTTGCGCCCGCCAGCAGATCCACTGGCCTTTGCTGAATCATGGCTCCCTGCTGCTGTGCCAGGATGGAACAGATGCAAAAGGCTCTATTCAGAGGAAAAGTGGAAGATCTTTGGCTGTGTCGAGTGCTGCCCGTGGAGCCAGAGATGAACCTCTGGTGGAACATACGAGTTTACTAGTTGTCAGGCTGGGAGTCCTCTCTGGACGGTGTCCCAGGAAATTCCTGTCCAGAGGCAAGAAAGGACTAAATGTATCTTTTCAGAGAGATTGGGGAAGACACTAATTGCTCTTCTCCAAAAAAACAGGTGGGAGGAGGAGGGAAAAGGAGGCAGAATAAGGAAACAGCCTCACTGAAATCCAGCCACCAGATTTGTGAGGGGTTTGCCTCTGGATCTGCAGTTGGGAAGCGAAGATGTAAATATCTGTAGATGTTTAGTGAACTGAGCTGGGTTGGGAGGGCTGTTAGGAACCACCAGTTGTGAGTGGAGTAGGAACTGCTTCTCCCATCCATGTTTTCCTACCGACAGATAGGGCAGCGTGTGGAGAAAGCTGCTTGTACCCGGCCCCGGATGTGTGCCCTGTACGTGAGGTTAACATTATATTTTCGTATTTCAGTGCTACACAGACCTGTAAATAATATCAAGCAGCAGCCAGATGACATCAGGATATCATCAATATGATCCTTTGAGCTCTGGGAGGAGGGCAGCCATATGTCCAAATAATTAGGGCCCACCATTTTAGGAACAAAAATTAGGTACTTAATTATTTCCTGTTTTATACCTCCAGTTTTATGAGTGATTTCCTTTCAGGGCAAGTTCTCGAACTTACTTGGTACAGATCTGTCAAATGGCTTTGCGGCTGTCTTAGGCAGAAATTAAATTGCATAGTCATCTTGCTAAGGCTTAAAAAAAGCTGGGTGAGAGATCTGGTTACTAGCATTGGAGTTTCTCTTGCGTAGTTCCATATATCCAGTTAATCTATTGCCAGCAAACAAATCCACAGCAGTTTGCCTCCTTGCTGCTGGTAACCTGAGCTTCATTGCTGGATTCATTCGCTCCTGATGGCCATGGAAAATGTGCGATTACACTAATAGCTGGTTATTAATCACTGCCAATGGCTGTAATTATATCAGCTATTAGGAAGTCAACTAAAAGCAATGTCTGTCCAACCAGCATGGACAATAAGGAGAAACGTGGTCCCTGCTTCGCAGAAGCAGATAATGTTTGTTGGCGACTTCATTTCCTTTTGCAGATAGACGCACATTAGAAAAATAACTCTGAATTTTAACACCTTTCTACTTCCACTTCAGCGCCCAGACCTATTCACTCAACACTGTGGTGTTGGCTTCCTGAGCACTGCAAGAAGTAGCAGGTTGAGTAGCCCTTGTGCTGCCCTCTCAGACCCACAACCAAGCAAGACCCTCTTCTCTAAGAGTGCCTGGTCCAAATCCATCTCTGGAGAGTCCTGGTTTACCCCTGAATGTCACTTTTGGTTTGATTTTTAGACAGCTGTTGTATTGTTAGAGCCGTGTTTCCCTGCTGGGTGTATCCATAGGGGTAGAAGGCATCTTTTCCCGCAGCAGCATCACGCCTTGCCAGCAGACACTGCTGTTGAGAGACTGGTTCAAGTGGCAGAGTTTGGAGCATGCAGCAGAATTACCTGCTGCTCCTGGTGGTCACCTGTGACAAAACAGTAGCCAAGCAGTGTCCTGTGTGCACCAGAATGGTCATTTTCCTTGGGACATCTTAAATACCTGTGGAATTTTTGAAGTTGCATCTGGACAGAACTTGCCTATATCCTGTTGTGATGGATGCAGTGACTGGCACATGGTTTTGCTTGTGCAGGAATAATTAGACCTTCCCTTTGTTCACAAGGAACATTTGCTCCTTTATATATCTTTTATGCAAAATCTGTGTTCTCCTTTTGGCTCGTGCCCATAGGTGAATTTTTTTCTGTCCTTTGACCTATGCCGAGAGCTTGGAGCAGCTCTGCTGAAGAGTGGTGTCTGGCTGGGACAGCCTTTTAGATCCCAGTTTGGCATGTTAGCACTCACTTCCCACTGTCCTCCTCCATTTGATGACTGCAGACAAAACATGCTCCCGGTGGATTTGGACGCACTAGCATTAGATGCTCCAGGGAGTATTTCAGCATGGTATGAAATCCAATAGGTAACATGTATCTTGAGCTGTGACCTTCCCTGAGCACAGTGGTGTGATTTCAGGGCTCGTCAGGAAAAGGGAACAAAGTAGGTATTTTCTTACAGTGGCTGAAAAGACTGTTGGCTGGTGTTGGCTGATTGCTTGCAAGAGGATATTTAATGCTCCTGGAAATTGTCTGACCAACCAAAATTGTCTGGTGGAGCAGTAGATGGGAGCGCACCAGCTGGGCTCCAGATGTGTCAGATTTTGCCTGACGGGTGTTTGTTTTTCCTCTCCTCTTCAGGTAACTTTGCTGATAGATGGCGGAGCAGCGTCAGGACGTCACCATGATGGAGGATCACGCAGCTGGCCAGGAGAAGCACATCCCATCAGGTGAGCACCTCCAGGAGGAGATGGTGGAAAGGACCTGAGAGTGACCTGAGTGGGGAGAGCAGGGCCAGCGTCCTTGGGGACAGCCAGGAGGAGGTGGTATGTGTGTCAGAAGGTTACTGTGGATCAGCTGGCTGCAGCCAGTGGGCAGTGGGTAGCCCACAAGATGCTCTGATGTTCATAGTCGTAGGAAAATGCTGCTGTTTGATATCATTGCCCAGCAAGAGCAGAACAACCCCTAGTATCCAGACTCGTGATGATCTTATAGCTGAAGCTTTGCAAATGTGTGTTTCTGTGTTCACTCCTTAGTTTGCTATAAAAATACAGCACTGCTTTTATTTGGAGACACAGCTCAAGGGTGCTGCTTGCTGCCTGCTTTTCTCACCTGCACAGGGAGATGGGGGGAACTGAACCGAGAGCTCTGGGAGCAGGGGCCATGCAAGAGTCTTTTGCCCCGTATTTCAGACCTGCATTTCTCGAGAAGCCTTTCCTTTCTCATTCCACCATGCTCCACAATTGAGCTTGGAAACCCATGTAAAGCCAGCAAACCCGGTGGGACTCACTCCCAGCTACGCTCCATATAAACATCATCTTAATTTTCTTTTCTTGAGGTGTTTTGGACACAGCTTACACCAGATAAATGGATTGTCTCTGTTCTGGAGAGAATCCATAGCATCCATTCATGCCAGGTTCTGTAATGCATTTCAGTCTGATAGCTCCTCTCAGCGTGTAGCCTTAGCTTTGCACATCACAGGTTCCCAGGGATTTTGCTTATATTAGTTTGAATCTTCTTTTCCAAGTCGTTTTCTTCAGTTCTCGTTATTTTATTTGCCCAGACTCCTTGCAGAGAGGAGACTCGAGCCTCTTGCCCTGCTCTTCCAAAAGATGACTTTTGCAACCAAGTTGCACAGAAGCCCAATGTGCTACACCAAGCCCTGTACAGAGACTTGCTGGTTTGCAATGATTAGAATTAACACATCGTGGAAGCTTTCAGCAGCCTGCTCTGGGAGGGAGGCTAATGGCTCCAGGAATGGCAGAGGACAACAGTGACTCACAAGTTGTACATCTTTTCTGCTTACGTTGCTAAGATCTCCTTTCCTGCTTGTGCCATGCTTTGCTGTTTCTAGCTGTCCGGTTCACTGGGCTTTTCTTTTGCCGATGGGTTTCTGCTTGTTCCTTTTGGTGATGACACTGGTGCTTTTGGTTGGCATTTTCACGCTTTGCTTGCTTATTAGTTCAGGTGTTTTATACTCTCCGATTAGAGTTTCTTGCTGCTGTGGATCTGGGCAATCAGAGTTCATAACTCAGAGGCCATAATTCATAGCCAAGGACTTGTTCTAAGTATTTGAATGTTTTCCAGGCTATCCCCTTCAGATACCAGTCGATGATGGATCGGATGAGCCTGTTTCTGAAACATCTGACGCTAAGAGCACCCCAACTACGGAAGGTGGGAGCTCTTTGACTTACTGCTTTGAAACCATGATGGATGGGGTCGTGGTAAACCTTGCCGAAAGACTCGCTGTGCCGTGTTCTGGTGGGGTTGCTCAGGAGGAGTGTCTGCACTCTTGGACAAATGCTCTTCACTAGTCTCATCACAAGCAATGTATGCCACTCTGCAGAATGAGATAGTGAGCTTTAAAGATGGACAGTGGGTTGGAAGTCAAGAAAAGGTGAAGTGTTTATTATTATAGTTCAGGAAGACACTTGTGGTTTGTTTCCTGAAGACTTTTCACAGAGTGACTGCAAGGTCCTGTTAGCTCAGCGCGGCCAGGAACAATCCCATGTTGTGTGCTCCCAGGGCCAGAGGTTTGCATCGTTGTGCTCCCCCAAGATACTGACAGCACGTCCTGGTCGCTGTGTTCCCTTTCAGAGTTAGCTGTCCCCCATAGCTCTGGTTTTGCCCCCTCCATTTTTACATGTTCATTATTACAGCATGAGTCATGCTGGAGTGATGAGATGGGCAGAGTCTATACATAAAACAAAACTCTGTGCTGATATAAATGTAGGACTCGGCATGTCAGTGCTGCTCCAGAGTGTTCTCTGAATGCCGTGTTTGTAGAAAGAATCTAATTCTGAAGTGGTCTAGAGACTTGTTCACCATTTTAATTAACTACACTTTTTGTGTTCCTCTGGCTGCTTTAATCCCAAATACCTGCCTCTTGGAGACTTCAGGTAAAGGCATTAGTTTGCAAAATTTATCTAAAAGAAAGGTTGACAGAGATGCTGACCAATTCCAGCCCTGTCCCACTGGAGGTGTAGGCCAACTGCTGGTCTGTGAAGCAGCTCTGTTCCTGTGTATGTGGCTCAAGAAATCAGTACGTAAAACCTGGCTGGTGCAGAAGGGGATATTGTCCCTCTTTCCTGTTGGATTGGGACTGTCATGATGAGCAGACATTCCTCTGGTAGATGGTGCCAGGTATCTGTCAGTCCCAGAGCTGCCCAGAGCGTGACTCAGCCGCAGTGCTCGAACGGTTTATGAAGGTATCCAACGGGAGCTGTTCTTTCCTGCTCCAGACCAGTGATGTCCCCAAGCAGATAGCATTTCTGTGCACACAGATCGGGCACCAGTGGCTGCCTTTAGCTGTGCCTTCTCAGACAGTGTTTATGGTAAAGCCTTCAGCTGCATAAGGACTGTGCTGGAGATGTGAGGTTTGTGTGGCAGAGGAGACAGCTCATGGTGTCCCTGCTGTCTCATGCTCATTTCTCTCCCTGCACAAACACTGGCTCAAGGGAGGGACTCGGGTGCTTTTCTGAGCAAAAAGTTCTTCAGGCATGTCCTGGCCTCCGCAGGGTTTTGCCACTCAATGGCTATGTGAAAGCTGCGTTGTTTTTCAGATGCCACAGCACCTTTAGTGGAGGAAGGAGACCACGAGGATCAGGGTGGTGTCGAACAGCACGGGGAGATCCCAGAAGGAACCACAGGTGAGGGAGACCAAGGTGCAGTTTCATCTCTTGATGCAGACAGAGCAGAGAGCTGGACTGGTTAGTGCCTAAAAATAACACTGCAAAACCTCTTGCAGGCATGCTTTGCTCCTGATACGTGCTTCTTTCTTCTCCACGGCCTGCAGAAATAATTCCTAGCTTACAATTGTCCTCTTACCTTCCCCATCCTGGGGGAGACTCGCAGCCTTTTCTTCTCTTTTTCTCAGCTCCACATCTGACAATCTTTCTATCTGTGGTGGCTTCGCCTCCCATCTCCAGGCTAAGTGCTTACCTGCAGATCCCAGTCATCTCTGCCCCTCTGCCAGCAGCCCTGCTTTGCTGGCGAGGTGAGGCAGTCACCGCAGGACCTTGCTGCTTGTCTCGCTGGTGTTCTCGCTCAGCCCAGCCCATGCGGTTGTCTTTGAAGCGGCAGGTGAAAACCAGGCCACTGCAGCAGTTCTGTGGCTGCCAGCGTGTTTTAAGGATAATGCAGGGGAAGTCAAGTAGCAGATTCAGCCTGGATGCTCTGTGAGGAATCACTGCACCTGGGCCTGGTTTTCTGGGGAGGGATGGAGGACTTTCAGGGGCAGAGGAAGAAGGGAGTGAGCTGCAGCAGTGCTGTGTGTGTGCGAGAAGGCAGGAGCCCCTGGGAGAGTCAGGTCTGTGTGTGTGAAAAATGAGTATGTGGCCCCTGTGTGGTAGCCACCGGCTTTTTTCTGGAAGCATCAGGCAGGACCTGAGAAAAGGTAGTGGGTGGAAATGGGCTTTTGCTAGTGCCCAAACACTGAAACAAGCCCACAGCACGCTCCCTTGGGCAGCCAAACTGTCTGTCCTGCATCCAGTCCCCAGGCTACTGGTGGAGCCCTGGGCTGAAATGCAGAGCTGGCCTGCTAGCAAGGATGTGCAGTCTCTGGTTCAAGCTCTGACTGCACCAGGGAGCCAGGAAGCAGCAGTGTGTCCTGAACTCTTTGGAAAAAAAATGGGGGAAACAGAGAAAGTCCTAGTTTGATTGTTGAACTGTGACATACATATATAATAGATGAAGCCAGTTGGAAAGTAGTCATACAATAAATTGAAAAAAATTCTTACAGAGACAAATCATCATTGCTGTGAAGAAAATTATGCTTTTCTAATGTACCAGTATTCCTGAAGTGTCAGGTTTGTACCAGACTTAGATTTACCGGTCTTAGATAGCCTCGGCTGAGTTCTTTACAGTAAGCTGGGTAGTAGACGCCAAGAAGGTAGGGCTCAGGTAAGAGTTAGACATTGCTGTGAGTGCTGCTGGTAACGCAAATGTAAGGTGGGGGTAGAAAAGGGGTATATAAATCCAGAAGTTTCCCTGCTCCTTAACAGCCTGTTCTCTGCACCTCTGCCTGAAGGAGCTTGTACTAACCTGCCACCCAGGATGTGTGGGTTGGTTAATCCTCCAGTCTGGTACAGCACAGGCTGAACAGATCTGCCTAGATCCATCATCAGCATGAGTTGATTTCCTGTCTCTGCTGCCCTGCTCATAAAACAGCACTGATGGGAGGTAAATACATTCTCCAGACACACGCTTAAACTTAATTCTTCTTTTGATCATGTTTTTCCCATTCTTTCTCTGAACTGGGACCAGCTGAGGAGGCGGGCGTAGGAGCCACCCCCAACCTGGAGGACCACGCTGCAGGAGATGCTGCTCAAGGTTAGTGAATCACCTGTCACTGGGGTCCAGTTATTGCTGCCCACACGTGTGGCTGGTTGCTAGTGGCTTGGGAATTTTCTTCTGTAATGCAAATGCTCTGCACTATACAAGCAGTTGTGCAGTTCTCCCTGTTCCTGACAGGGGAGGGTCATACATGCTCTGAATGTTCCAACATACTCATTTCAGGAAACTGCAGCTTTTCATGCACCAAATTTCTCTCTCAGATGGCTGAAGCCCTGGTGCTTATTTGTCTGGTTTGCAACACAGGGCATCCTTCAGGCTAGGAAAGGTAATAAACAGAGCCAGGGTGGTGCAGTTAGCCTGGAGGAACTGCTCAGCATTGAACAGAATCAGTTTTGGGCCCTGCGTGTCACAGGTGAAATAAGTGAGTTGTTTAAGTACTGTCTCTCTTTCTAATGTAAAACAAAACCTACTCACTGATGCTCTGACTTTAACATTAAGGGTGTTTTCTTCTCATCCCAGTCTTGGGGAACATGACTGACAAAGCCAGTCATGGTGGGCCGTGAGTGTTTTTAGAGCATTAATTGTGCGTGTGCTCAGATGAGCCAAGAAATTACCCAGGGACCTCCTGGTTATCTGGAAAACCTCTCTTGAGTCTGCTCCATTCAGACTTGATGGAAAATTCAGGATGGGATTTTCCCAAAGTACCCAGTGGTAGCTTAATTCTGTGCCCAATGGGGCAGACTTATGGGTTCAGACTCACTTTGATATTGCTGTCTTGCTAGCACTAATAGGCCATAGAGCTAATTTGGTGTGCTCTTTAAAACCCTAGTTAAACCCCATTTTGTAAGGTAGTTTTCTGTGCAGCAGACATACATTCCTCCAGCTGTTTGGGCAGCGTCTTGCCTCCTCATGGCTGCATTAGTGCATTTACAGATATCGTGTCTTTTAAAGAAGTAAATAGGTCTTTGCCTTCTCAGCTCAGGGCAGAATTCAGGTTGGTTTTGCTTTCCACACACAGATGAGCACAGTTATGTGCAGTCTGCTCCCTGCAATTAAAATAAAACCTTTGCTTGCCTGTGGTTCTTGGACTAGCAACTCTCTGTATTTAAAATCGTGGCACCACTACAAAAAAGAAAGATTGATTGTTAGCAGGAGGGTGGTGAAGTTCTGTCTCCTTTTTCAGTCTGGTTCTAACTGCTGTTTCTCACCAGATTTTCAATAAAATCTTTTTGTACTGTCCTGGGATCTTTCAGCTGTCATATGGGGATGGGGACATAGAGCTAGCTGGAGCTCTGGTATGACTTACATATGACATTTCTAGGTTCTTATGTAAATTTTTACTTCTCTGAAAGTTGACTTGTAATAACATGCTGCTTCCTTTTAATGGTTCTCTCTGATTTGGGGAAAAATGTGGTGGTTGATACACACACAGTCTTGGATGTCTCATTACTTGCTACTTTCATTTTTCCTGTTGTGGGATTTGAAAAAATGATCTTTGCAGTGAAGATGAAACGTCTTAAAAATGCCTTTGGAGTCTCAGATGGAGAAGCATCTCCCGATGCACATTTAGTGCTGTGTTGGCGTTCTGCTGGCTCTTGACCTTGTGCTGCACGCTTGCCTCAGAGCCACCCAAGGGTCCCGGAGTTTGGGAGTCCAGCTGAGCAACCGAGTGTCCACAGCCCTACGCCGGCGGTCGTTAACGGTCATGCTGTTCATTTGCAGAAGAAATGAGCCAGGACAATCTGCTGGCTAATATATAAACACCCTTCAAATCCCTGTGCTTGTAAAAGATGTTTTTGATGCCACATCTCAAATATTACCTGTCAATAGGTGCCAATTTAAGATTTCTTTTAAAGCATAATTTCAGATGTCTTTGTGTGGTAGTTTCACATAACCATTATATTCTCTCAAAATGCAGAGAACACCGATAAAAGACCAAAAGACTCCTTTTATTGTTTTAATCTTGTTAATCTAACAAAGCAACAATCGAGATCTCAGTACTGAAGTGCTGTGATCCAGGCTCTTTAGTTTACCTGATCAGTGCTCAAAAAGTCTAAAGAGTATTTGAAGCTGGACAAAATCATAATTTAAGATGCACAGTCTTACTAGGGCAGTTGACTTCAAAGCAATTTACTTATATTCAGGGTGAATTCTCTGTTGCTTAGTGCATCTTTGCTTCAGTTGGATAAATTTCTAACAGAAAAGCTCCAGCTCAACTAGAATATGTGGCTTAATGCAGCAATTGTTGGGAGAAATTGCAAAAGTCTGTGTCATGTATGAGATCAGCGATTGAACAGAATTGTCTCTTTTACCTCCCTCCCACCAAAAAAAAAAAAAAAAAAGAGATCTGTGTCTTCTGTGTCTCTGTGACCTTAAGTTTTGGGCTTTAAAGGTCACACTTTCTACTCCACCCAAATGGTGGCAGCAGCACTGGAGCTCTGATTGGTCTGAGTGGGTGCACAGTCCAAAATTGCTGTGGCGGTGTGGCTACAGCCACATTTTTACTGCGAGTCCTTTCCACTGAGGCTGTTGAAACACACAGCAATAAGAGAGGAGACATAGCAGTGCTCTTCCCCAAGCTCATTAGCAATAGAAATGATCTGGAGAACAAAGCAGAGAGATAGTTTGAGCTCTGAGAGGGTGTGACTGGTGCCGTGTCTGCATGAACATCTCCTGCAAGGGAGGACTGTAGGGATTTTGTAAGCCTGTGAGGGTGTCTGGCCTGTTTTCTTCAGGCTCTTAAGGCAGAAAGAGGTGGTCACTGACCAGCTAACTGGTGGTCCAGTGGTGGTGTAAGATTAGAAAATGGGTGTGTTCTTGGCTTCTGAAAACTTCTGTAGCTAAACCAGCTCATAGAGACAGAAACTGGTGGTTGGATACCCCAGCCACCTCCGAGAGCAGGTCCAGGGAGGAGTGTGGTCTCCCACATGTTGTGGCTGTCACTGTTCCTGATTCCCATGAGATCAGAAATATTTTTAAAGGTAAGAGCCACTATAGAAGTAAGTTGTCCATTCAATGGGGCAGTGTGGATTTGGTTTTATCCTCTAGACGGATAGTAGAAATCCTTAGTCTTTCATCAGCGTTACGTGACTGACTTCCTATTTGACCTGCCTGTGCTAACTGTGTGCCCATGCTTCGTACCCCGCGTCTTCAACTCCAGGGGAGCCAAGCTCTCCAAAGCTACAGCCTGGCCATCAGGAGCGTGTGGGAGATGCCATAAAAAGAGAAAGCCAGCCCACAAAGCAAGGAGCTGGAGTTCTCCAGCAGCCTCTTCTGTCTCATGAAATGAAGGCTACAACAGCAGCTCCCACCAGAATAGAGGTCACCATCCCAATACCCCTGGATATGTACCAAGACTCCAGGCCGTCTGAAGACAACAATGAGTTGTGGGATCATCGAGGCAGAGAAGGCATTGGTGTGGCTCCAGCCCTGGGAACAGAGCTGGGCCGTGATGTGCGCACTGAGGGGTTGGCAGGAGCGGGTGGTGCAGATGACTCCCTTCTTAAAGATGGGCCATCTCCTTTATATGCCAGAGCTCCATTAAAAGAAGATGTCAGTGGCAGGGAAAGAGATGAGGACCGTGATATTGATGAAACTTCTGAACAGGATTTGCTTTCCCTGGTGGGACAGCATGTTTCACCAGGCCCTGAAATGGGCTTGTGTCCAGCAACAGCCAAGGAAGATCTGGGAGAATATGCCTTTGTAGAAAACAAGTCCAAAGATGTCCTCAGAGACATACCCGGAGAGGCACTTGGTGTTGAAACTGAATCACATAAAGCAGGAGAGGACCAAGAGGGGAGGAGACAGCCACTGAGGGGGGAAGAAGAGACAGATGTCATCGCTTCAGAGCCTTCTGATGTCATCTCCCAAAAAGAAGCGAAGCTTGGGGAGGCAGAAGATTCTGGACCCTTGCTAGAAACAGCCAAACTCCCTGTTGAGTTAAAAGATGACACGGAAGAGAGAGCTGCTCCTTTGGAAGAGGCTGTACCAGATACTGGAGAACGGCGGACGCCCAAGAAGAAACCCTGTGCCCATGGTGCAGACAAAGCCGTCAGTCGCGTCCCTCTCCTAAAAGGTGTGTGTGACCTTTGCCTGCCCTGAGCTCCCATTGCTCCCGACAAGGCTGCCTGAACCAGTACTTCAGCTTGCTGCCACTTCTCCAATCCTGCTGCTTGGGAAATGGCCTGGAACTGATCTACAAAGTGCCGCTGCTTCTCCCTCCCTCTCCTTCCCTCTTTAATTTAATCCTGGATATCCTGGCATACAGGCCGGACCCTTATGCTTCGGTTTTGCGTCCCTTGCATGGTGCTGGCGCGTCCCTGATCATGCTTTGTTCACCTGTTTTTGTTTTGATTTCCTTGGATCTGTGGGCTGGGCACCTTAACTCACACCTGGCACCTTCCCAGAGAAGATGAAGACGGGACGGACGTTGTTCTGGCATGTTGGAGTGGGGCTAACCCGGCGCACGCTGCGGCTTGGTCCAACAAGACACGTGCCATCTGGTTTGCATGTGTCCGCTGTCCGGTCCAATAACTCTTTGTATTGGCTTTCCTAAAGAGGAGGGAGGAGGAAAAAGGCAAGTGAGTTGGCAGGTCTGACCATGGAAAAGGCCTCACATCGGTCCTGTTTCTTGTATTTCCCTTAAATATCCACTACTGACTGCTGTTGGAGGCAAGATTTGGAGTTAGCTGGGCTTTCCCCCGCTGCCGGGCATGTCTGATGCTCTGATAAAGCATCCCGCTCCGATCCCAGTGCTGGGCAGCGTGTCCTTGGGTGGTCCAACGCGATGTGGCTGTGTCTGGGGTGTTCTGCAGGAGCTGCCTGTGTGTGTGGAGGCCTGGCTCTTGGGTGCATCTAACAGCTGCTGTGTCTCTAGGCTAGGCCAGGCTGGGAGGGCAGTCAGACACTGGAGCTGATGGCTCCGTGCAGCAATCTCAGTCTTAACTGTCTTGGGTGAAAGTCTGAGCTCATCGCTGAACCAGCAGAGCAGCTCTTAGACCTTCTTCCAAGAGCTATTTTCCACCTTCACTGCGGGTCAGGGGGCTGTCACTAGGGGCCCTGCTCAGCAGCCAAATGCAGGTTTTGCATCGAGTGGTGTTAATAAGCTGGGGCAGCAGGACACACGTTAAAACCTGATGGTGCCTCACCGTGTTGTACCTCAGCTCTGGCTGTCCAGGGCCTGGCCCGGGGGAGGCTCTGCCTTTCACCCCAGTGCCACATCCCAAAAGCTGGCTTGGCTGCTTCCATTAGGCTGGAAATGCTGCTCTGGTTTGCAGCAGAGAGAGTGTGCTCTTTGCTGCACGGGGTTCATGAAGAAATTGTTGATGTAGCTTTTTCCATTGGAGCTAAAGCTCATAACATATTTCTCATTCACTACCTAATAAGCCAGCGGGAAGCTTCGCACGTGGGCTGCAGGGCATTGGCATGGCTTGCTGTCACTCTCATCAGAGCCTGAAGGGTTGGGGATGCATTGCCCAGAGTCAACCAATTCCTGATTAAATAAGAGGAATTTTTAAATTATTTTATGGTATTTTCCTCCCAAGACAGAGATACTCTGTGGCTATTCAGCTCCAGCCTTGCTCCAGTCTGCAGTTTAACTGAACTGGAGAAGGGGTAGTGCATCCAGCAGCTCTGGGAGTGGCTGCTGGGATGGGTCAGTGCTGCATTAACAAACATTGTCCATGTCACTGGGAAAGGGCTGACCCCCTCCGGACAACTTTCCAAAACACTGGGGACAATAACAACAGTTTTTCCTCCCAGATTAGGGAGGAATTAGCTGAAGATGGAGAAAAGGGGCTTTGTTATGAGTGCCTTACAATACAAACATTACTTCCTCCCTGTTCCTAATCTCCTAATTAGCAATATTGCAGCCTGTTGTGCTTGTAGACTAATGGGACAAAACACTGAAATATTGTCAGAGTCACTGTAAGCTTGATACGATCAAGTAGGACAAGAGCTAAAACCTTAAGACTCTGCAGGGTCTGACCCAGATCGAAGGCGTGTTGTCTGCTGGGGACGCAGCAAGCAGTGTGTCAGGAGAGATGGGAATTAACAACGGGCAGGTATAAAAATGCTTTGCAAAGCTAACACTCCGAAAAACAACTTCAGATGGGATCACGGGCATCTTGGTGCTGCTAGGATTGGGGCATCCTTCAGTTTTAGTCTTTACTTACGTAATTGTTAGAACCAATGGGTGTTTTAGAGAGGGAGACTCATATTTAGGGTTGTAGAGAACTGTTCTGTCCTAAACTGAACAGATGCTGCTGGAACTGAGTGCAAATCTGGGCAAATTGGTCCCATACAGACCATGTTGCGTGTGTCTGATGCTCCAGTGATGACTAATACGCTGTTGCCTGTGCACAGGATAATCTGTTAACCCAGAAAGAATGTGTTTACGATGTGAAAGTATTTTTGCAAGAAAGAGTGACTTTGTAATATTTCTAAGAATAGTAGCTAAATTAAAGGAGAGGAGGAACATGGAACACCCACCCAGCATGCATGTTGCTGTAGTACAGGCATTGTCATCTGTCTAGAGTTCACTGGCCAGTCCCGAGAAGTGTAACTGTGTGTGTTTGCATTTGTCAGGTCGTATTGACAGCAAAGACAAGGAAGGGACTGAAGCTGAGGAAAAGAAACCGAAGGTAAGCTTAAAAACAAAACCAGAGGTAACATCGACCCACTAAATGCATGTTCCTGACTCCCTCTCCCGCTCTCCTGGACTGTGGTTGTGCCTCTTAGGAAACCTTGCCATTACCTTCCATCTGTCTTTCAAGAATGTTTTAATTTTTTTCTCCCATCACCCCGGTTTGGATGGTGCAATCCATGGTGATCTTTGAGGGCAAGGAAGCAAAACAAATCTAAAGCAAAAATGTAGCTCATGGGGTTGGGTGGGTGGTTAGAGAAATCATTTTCTCAGCCCGAGACTGGAAAGCAGACAGCTGGCATTGCTGGGGCAAACTGGTGCAAAAGCAAACTGAAACCTGCGTTGTGCTGTACTGGGGACAAGCAGCATAACAGTGAAAAGAGGAAGACACTTAATTTAAAAATTAAATAATCTAGGCCTTGCAGGTGCCGCGTTCTGGGTGAGGAACAGAGTTTAATAGTGGGTAAATTCCAGAAGTTTAAAGATGTCACACTGCTAATTTGGAGGAGGTTTAGTTCAGCTGGCCATTAGCCTGGCTAGTGCCTGGGTGAGGTAACAGACAAGCTGATGGACGATTTAGTGGGTGAAGAAATAAAGGTGAGGAATATAATTATTTTCAAACAGTGTGAAATATGGTCTTTCTCTAGGGAGATTTGGCAGGTTGTATCAGGCCAGGCTTTTTCCATGACACCAAGCAAACATCTAGATAAAAACCAGCCATCCACTGTTGACAAAGCAGTTTGTGATGGGGTTGAGAGACCTGGGAGCAGTCACCTGCATCTCCCACAGTGCTGACGGTGCTGTACCTGAGGCATCTTTGCCAGTGAAGCACACAGAGAGTTTGGGAGTAAATAGAACAGTCCAGATGTTAACACATGCCACTGGTGTGGAGGGTGGTGGTAAGGGCATGCTGTCACGGAGTGACACTTTCCCCAGAAAGGGGCTTGGGTGTTGCTGCACCCCGTGGGAGGAATAGAGCTGAGGTATCCCGTGGGTCTCCGGCAGTGCCCCGGGCGCCCAGCTCTGTGCTGCAGGGTAGTGCCATTGCCTACCCCACAACCAGTTCTGTATTGCACCTTCTAATCCTATTTAATGTCAGTGATCCCCTTTTGTTTCCCTCCCATACTGATTTTTTTTTTGTTCCAATTTTATTTTGTTTCCATGTTTAAGAAATCCTCACCTTCCACTGCCAAACCCCCAGGCGATAGACCCTCCATTCCCCCCAAACGACACACCTCCTCTAGCACAACCCCTTCGAAAACACCCTCCAGCCCTGCTTCCACCTCTAAACGAGTCTCTTCTGTCACATCCCGACCTGCCAGTACAGGAACGCAAGAAACAAAAGCCAAGGTAAGGAAATGGGATGTGAGAGAGGCAAAGCTGCCTTGGGGAATCCCTGACAGGTGCTTGGCTGGGCAGCCTCTCCGTGCCCCATCCAGTGGAGAGGTGGGCTGTGCTTCCCCTTCACCTTCCAGGGGCTGTGGCCAGACTTGGCACCAGTTTTGGTGTTTGAAGCAACTGGGTCTGTCTCACCAGCACGTCTCACCTTGCTTTGTGGTACAGCAAAAATATCTCATTGCTGCAGGGTGTTATCTGGTCTCCTTGAGGCATTTCCAGGTCCCTTTATGCTTTTTTTTCATGCTCTTCCTTGTTTTACAGCTTTATGCTGTGTTTTATGGATGCATTGGCTGTAAACAGCAGATGTGTTTGAAATGTGCTGGAGCCAGATCTGCCAGGTGCTACACAGAGAATAGGAAATGCACAGACATCCGTGGCTTAATCTACGATGTAAAGAGTAGCTTGGAGTTTCCCTTTGTGGTGTTTAGTCACACAAATACACCCTTGGTGAGGGAAGAGCAGGGATTGCAGGTTGCAGACTATGGTTTTACCACGACGGGCATTGTGATGGCTCTGCCCTGGTTTCCTCCTGCCTTGGGAGCAGTAAGCTTGTAAATTGTCAATTGAATGTTTTCCAGGAGCTTTTGTACACAGACCAGCGTTAGAAAGTGATAGATTTGGGGAGGCTTTTCTGTGGGATCAGAAGACAGTAAATAGCATATTGCTATTTATATGCCATTAGAGATGATGTACGTGTTGGAGCAGTTACTGCAGGTGGAGATAGAGGAGGTGCTTCCCTGTGTTTGGTGTCTGGCACTGTGATGGACTCTCTAGGCTAGTCAGTGGATTTTTTTATCTTCTGTACAAAACTTTAACAGAACAGGGGAAGCAAAATGATGAAATTTAGAGAACGGACAATGGAGTTGAACATACTTTGAACCTGAGTGTGTGGTGAATAACGTAACTGAAGCTTAAGAGCTGCTGTGGGAAAGTGTCCCAGCCCCTCTGCCAGCCCACGAGGGTGCGGCGGCTGTGGCAGGCGCCGTGATGGGAGACGGGGTGTGAACGGGCACGTCACAGGTGCCTGCACGTGGGGAGACCTGCGGGAGCTCCCGCAGGCTCTCAGGGTTGGAAGCAGGAGGGTCTCGTGTGCCTCTGATCCATGAGGGGTGATAGCCCATCCCCAGGGAGATCCCCCCTGCATCAACCTTTCCCCCTTGCACCCCCAGGGCCCAGAGATGAGAGGTGGCACGAAGGCGGCCACGCCGCGGTCTGCAGCCGGGCAGGCTCAGAGGAACTCGACCAATGCCACGCGCATCCCAGCAAAGACACCCACGGCCCCCAAGACACCTCCCAGCTCCGGTAAGTGATGGTGAGAGCGGCGGGCTGCTGCCTTCCCACAGTTCTCTGACTCTGGAGGCTCTGCTGTGGTGGAGCTCCCAGGCTCTGGATGCAGTTACGTGCCCCTGTGCAGGTCAGGTCATGCGCAGAGCCGAGGGCTGCGTGGTGACCCGGAGCTGCTCTGCCTTGTCACGGGGCTGTGGGTGCAGAGCTAGGGACGTGACCAACCCTCGCTGAGGGGGTTCAGTTTTGGGCCCCTCACCCCAAAAAGGCCATTGAATGACTCGAGCGTGTCCAGAGAAGGGCAACGGAGCTGGGACAGGGTCTGGAGCACAGGTCTGCTGGGGAGCGGCTGGGGGAACTGGGGGGGTTCAGTCTGGAGCAGAGGAGGCTGAGGGGAGACCTCCTGGCCCTCTGCAACTCCCTGCCAGGAGGGGGCAGAGAGGGGGGATGAGTCTCTGGAGCCAAGGCCCCAGCGCCAGGCCCCGAGGGAATGGCCTCAAGCTGCCCAGGGCAGGGTCAGGCTGGCTCTGAGGAAGGATTTCTGTGCAGAAGGGGCTGTTGGGCGTTGGAATGGGCTGCCCAGAGCAGGGGGGAGTCCCCGGGATCCCTGGGGGGGTTGAAGAGTCGGGCTGAGCCAGCGCTGAGGGATCTGGGGGAGTTGGGAAGGGTCAGGGGGAGGGTCATGGTTGGGCTGGAGGAGCTGCAGGGGCTTTTCCAGCCCGGATGGTTCTGGGATTCTGAAGGGAGCCTTTCTGGATGTTGCTCTATCTGCTCTCTTCATATAGTTGCCAGCGTGTAGAGAGGGCCCTTGCTTTATCCCTTTGGGATTTCCTCTAATTTGGAAGATTTAGGCAGCTCTGTTTTTTTTAATCCACCTATTTCTTTTCTCTTGACAATATTTCACAAAGACCAGGGGCAAGAGGATCAATTCTTCGATTGCAGGAACAGAGATTAGCCCATTATTCTCAGAGAAGAAAACCCCACAAAGCATCAGGCATTGTGAATTTCCATTAAAACAGTGGATTTCACTGAATATACATGTTTTTCATACTTAACTAGAGCTGCATAAAACCTTAAATTAATTAAATTTCCAGCTTTATTATGTTCAAGCATCTTTCTCATTCATTAAACAGGCAGAAAGGAGCAGAAAAAACCACCTCCTGCAGCAGCAAAGTCTGAGAAAGGTGATGTTTAAGGGTTTTCTTTTCTTCTTCCATTTCTTTTCAAACTGGGAACAGTTCTAGGCTGCTCAGTGATATTTAATTACATAAAATAATTTTATAAAAATGCTTCCAAGTTTCTAATAGAAAAGGGGTTTTGTTTGAGTGTCTTTTCTCTGCAATTTGTCATGCATGCTAATGTCACGCTCGGGTGGGGAATCTTACCAATGAAGACCATCTTCCTTCTGAGATGGTAGGAAATTGCTTTTAATCAGTTTTCACTTCAAAATGAAGTAGAAGACAGTGCAGCCATCCCCCTGCTGCTGATGGTCTGCACTAGGAGCAGTGGGGGGGCCCTGGGACCGGGCAGGTCGAGGTGGTAAATGCAGGCAGGGAGTGGGGAAGGGGTTGTGTGCCCAGGTTGCTTATCCTGTGCTTGCCTCCCTCTGTCTGCAAACTTCAGGTGAGCAGCCAAAGTCTGGAGACAGAAGCGGTTACAGCAGTCCCGGCTCCCCCGGGACTCCAGGCAGCCGTTCCCGCACTCCCTCTCTGCCCACCCCACCAGCCAGGGAGCCCAAGAAGGTGGCAGTGGTTCGCACACCACCGAAATCTCCTGCATCTGCCAAGAGCCGCATCCAGCCGTCAGCTGCACCCATGCCTGATCTGAAAAACGTCAAGTCCAAAATTGGCTCAACTGAAAACCTGAAGCACCAGCCCGGAGGGGGCAAGGTAAACATGGACTCTGCTTTCCAGGGGCCTGTCTGCAGGGACAGCGGGTGCTTGGTGCTGCATCTGGGAGGGGAGAGCCCCCACCCTGGAGCAGCAGCGGCCCCGCTGGGCCAGGGATACATCAGTGGGCAGCCATGCTTCGGCTGATCTCCAGCCCGATTCTGGTTTTAAAGGTTTTTTGGGGTTGATTGGGTTGGGTGCTTGTCCTGAAATTGCTTGCCTGGCTTAGCGCAGCGCAGCTGTCCTGCAGAGAGGACCGCAGAGAGCTCGTGATGTGGCTTTCGTGGAGTGGCACATCAGTGTACGGACTGGCTGCCAGGGGAATGACACTCCCTCGTGGTGTCCAGTTAGGGAGAGCAAAATTGTGACCTGGCAGCCCTAAAGGGTTGCAGGATCAGGGTTGTGTTTCTGTATCCTATTCTGTGTGATCTGGAGCAGTCCCCTCAACGCTGCCTCCATTTCTTCGTTAGTGACCAGGCAGGATGGTCGCCTCCCTGTGAGGGTCCCGGGCTCGGCACGTTTTTCAGAACATTGTGATTTTGGATCCCACTCCTGTTGGCAAGGTGTCGGATTGTGTTGGATCAGGCTCTGTCTTGTTCCATGATGCAGTGTGGCACGGCCAGAACTGGTGGCACTCTGACCCTTCCAACCACTAGTACTTTTCACTCCCAGAGTGGCTGTTTCACGAGCAGCAAAGTGAACTCCATGCTCTCAGTGCTTGGGAACGAGGGTCTCGTGTTAAATTTTGCAAGCCCAGCAGAGGAGGGTTTGGCTGAGGGAGTGATGTGAGCTAATTCATCCACGCAGCCCCAAGAGCAGCAGCTGCACAGCTGTGGTGCTGGCTGCTCAGCACCCATCCGAGCATCTCTGCGCTGCTCCTGGATGCATCCCGAGGCTTTTATAAAATCCTCCTTGCTGCATGGGTGGAGACATGAAAGCACCTGGTTCCTCCGACTTGGTGGAGGCCCGGTGGCTCCTGGATGGATGTTAAATGACAGAACTGCACGTCTGGTGGCCGGTGCAGGCAGGAGTCCCCGTGTGCTTGTGCTTGCCCGCCCCGGTGGGAGGACGGAGCCGTAACAACCCATCCCCGAGTGCGGCGCGTGCCATTTTGTGCAAGTAGGTAACTCCACGGCTCTGAATGTTCAACTTTGGCACAGGGGGAGGCTTTGAGATGGCTTCTAGTCACCATCTTAAATAGCAACCTGCTTTTTCATTTCCTTATGTGCATTTTTTCGCTGTGGCTGGTGATTTACCGGACAATGCACATTTTGCTTTGTGCTACAATCCAGGGGGGCTCTGGAGCCTGGGCAGGGCTGCTAGGGCTGTGGGTTGTGAGCAGAGTAGCACGTGTCCTTCCAGCTGCCCATGTCCCAGGGCCTCAGCCCTCCCACCTGCTTAGCACAAGGTGTTAAGTTTTTCCTGCTACCCCCACAAAACGCTGCTTTTCTAGGGATTTCAGAAGGAACCCTTCCATTTGCTGTAAATTGCTTAAACTGGTTGCTTGTTCTTTTTAATCCAGCTTTTACGAGGTGTTGGGTTTTGGTTTTTTTTTTCCTCTGCTTCTTTGGCAGGTGACGTGTATTGTTGTCACTGAAAGAGTAAGAGCAGCTGAATTTGGCACAATTCATTGCTCTTTGCAGGGGAGAATGGTTGGATACTCTGTTGGGGATTTTGTAGGACACAAGACTGTGTCCTACACAGAACCATTACAGCTGGAGCAGAAGGGGCTGATCCAATGAGTTTGATTTTAGGGTGACCAGAAGATGGGTCTGGAGCCTGCTCTCTGCACAGATTTCAGACCCCCAGCCTAGGGAGGCAAAGGTACATGGGGCACATATGTGTCAGCCAGGCCACATTTCTTCCAGTATTTCTGCATTGCCTGAGCACTTTTGTTGTTGCTGGATCACTGAATACTGCTCTGGCAAAGCCTGGTCTGGCAGAACTGGGTCCTGATTTGCAGGATTAGTTGATATGAACTTGGAAAATGATGCTGGAGGCGCGTCAGCCTTGGTGCTTCTCATGCTAAAGAACCAGGGTAGAGCGAGGAGCTCTCCTCACAGCAGCAGGCTGGGGACAAGCTGAGGTGGAGGGCGAGGATGCCCACTCAGCCAGCTTTGGGGACGTTGTCGTCTGGGGACTGGGCGTGCAGTGTGATGCTGCTCTCTTGCAGGATGTCTCTTTCCCCCTCATGGGGGTTGTGCTTCAGACAGGGTTTCTCCTGAGGGAGCACAGGCCTGTGTGCCTGCTGGTTTTCACCTGCATTCACCTCTGGTTTATACGTGCGTAGGTTGCAAAGCCACTCCAGTCCAAGTAGGGGAAGGAGCAGGGACTGTCTTCATCTTTGTGTTGTCAGGAACAGCCGCTCCTGTGCGCGGGGTCACTCCAGCATAGCTGCCCTTACAAAACCCAACTAGGGAAAACAAGCCCTAAATGGAAACAGCTTCATTAATACAAAAATCTGCATGTGGCCGAGAGGGCAAGCGGGCTGCGGGACTGGGGGTGACGTTGGCATGGTATGTGGTTCCCCTGTGGCACTAAACCATTTCCAGCCTCTCTCCCACCCGTTAGGAATATGCTGCTGCCTTTGGGGTGGTCTGTGCCACCCCTTTCCTCTCATCTATAGAGGAGTTAAGAGCACTGCAGGCATGGGATGGCAGCCCTGGCAGCATGTGCTTTTTTCTCTTTGTAACTGTAGAGGGAGTTTGAGCCCTGCACAGCTCTCCAGCCTGCTGCCCTGCCAGTCCACCCCTTTGCCCAGTTTGCTCAAGCTGCTGAAACATGAGGGCACGTGTGTCTGTCCTAGAGAGGAGACACGCTGCCCGGCGCAGGAGATGGGGCTGAGCAGGCATTTTTCTCTCAGCTCCATCCTTCCTCCTTCCACTGGCTCTGCAGAAACTGAGTCTCGGAGCACTGGTGCCTTCCAGCGTGTTTGCTGCCCAGCAAGTTCCCCGTTTTGTTCTGTGGAAGAAAACGGGGTGAGCTGGCTTGCTTGCTGGTGTTTCTGGCCTGGAAACCGGCGCTGCCTTGCTAGCCAGATGTACCCAATCTCTATCTGTAACTTGCCCACTTTCAGTTTCCAACCCACGAGCAGACAGATCTATGCAGCAAGCCAGAGATTCTCCTTTGCTCTTGGCACTGGAAGGCAGGTTCCTAGTTTTAGTGATATAACGCATGGTCAAGCTGCAGATGGTCATGTTGTTTCTCACGCTCTTTTCTGGCTACCAAAGGTGCAGATTATTAATAAGAAGCTGGACTTTAGCAGCGTTCAATCCAAGTGTGGCTCAAAGGATAATATCAAACACATCCCAGGAGGAGGCAGTGTGAGTACCTTCACACTTTGAATGCACTGTAATAGTTCTTATAATAAGTGGCATGTTGTATACACTAAACTGCCAATGCTATCTGCAGCGACCCTGCCGTCAGATAGCTATTGGTGACGTGCAATGACTCTTTTCTGGCTACCAAAGGTGCAGATTGTTAATAAGAAGTTGGACTTTAGCAGCGTTCAATCCAGGTGTGGCTCAAAGGATAATATCAAACACATCCCGGGAGGAGGCAGTGTGAGTACCTTCACACTTTGAATGCACTGTAATAATCATTATTAGTGGCATGTTGTATACACTAAATCGCCAATGCTATCTGCAGCGACCCTGCCGTCAGATAGCCATTGGTGACGTGCTGTCATGTAACCCCGTTAACCCAACAGACATGGTTAGATCAACCCTAACCAGTCCTGTACGTGCCTGACATGGACAGAACTAACTGACCTGTGTAGAAACCATGTCTGTAACAAAACATCCCGTTAACTCGAAGGTTTTACACTACCTGGAAGGTTTAATGCCTCATTGTCTGCAGGGTGGGTGGCCCCTAGCAGACAGTGACGTAGATGCTGATGCAGTAGATGGATAGATTTTCAAGCAAATGCAGTCCTTGTTGCTTAATGTACTGCTAAATTGGACATGACTCTGCACAACACGTGAAAGCGCAGGTTCCCACCCGTTCCCATCAGGCAAGTATGATCCATGCAAATATTAAACTTCTCCCTGCTAATGAATGTGTCTGGCAGTGCCCATGGAGGCTGAGCCTAAAGAAATACTGAGTTAATTGATTTCAACGCTGGCATTTCCAGCTATTCCCAGATACATAGCCAGACTCAGCTTTCAGTTACTGTGCCAGAAACCTGGAGAAACTCCACAGAGGTTGGCGGATTTACACCAGTCTCTCTGGAGACAGAGTTTGGGTCCAGGAAAGATGACGGACCGAGGAAGGTGCATCACTGAGACCCCAAACGTTGCGACCTGGGGTCTGTGGTTGCCTGGTCTGCAGCCATCTGAAGAAGCTATCTGGTGCCTCTCAGATGTTCCTGGTGGATTTTCTTTGTGCTGTTTTTCATCTCTGTGGATGCCCTCCCTGAGAAACTGAGCACTGCAGAGGGCTTGAAACGTAAGCATTGGGACATAACTGGGTTTGCAACCTCCATCTTAAATTTGATGTCATTCTGCATTTATTTAACGGGCCAGAGGAGCTGCTTTACGCAGGTCAGACCTCTGTGAAGCAGGTTTCGTGCTTCTTCTGCTCTTTCTTACCCCAGGGTCCTGCACTGGCTGGACTGCCTGGTGCGTGGTGGACCACTTGTTACGCCAGGAGTTAGCGTTCCTCACGAATCATCTGTGCGGTGGCTGGTAATTAGCTCCAGCACAGGGTGGTGAGCTCATCCTTCCCTCCGCTGAGCGCTCACACCATGGGCAAGCGTTTGCAGCTGCAGTGGCTGCAGTGGGTTAAGAATTATCTGGATTTTTGGCTGGAGGTTGTCATCCCTCCCCAGGCTCTGCCAGCAGTGAAAATTGTGTGATCGCTGCCTGGCTGCCGTGACACGGAAAGCAGCAGCTGAGCTCTGGGCGCGGGTGCTCGGAGCAGAGCCCTGTGCTGACGTGGCCGGAGCGTGGCTGCGCAGGCTCGTGGCAGCAGAGCGGTGCCTTGGGGCTCCTCCGACAGAGGGGCAACAAGAGATCACCGCCGTTCCCTGGCTGCCACGTCTCAATCCTCCACGGCCTGTCGGCAGCGACTGCCTGCCCAGCCATTGCTGCTTTCAGAGGAATGAACTGTTGCTACAGCAACCTGGGGTTGGTATCTTTTTTTTTTTTTTTTTTTAAAGCCAGTGGATGCGCTGACAAGGTGATGCATTAGGCAGAAGTTGACCTAAGCATTGCTCGTGCTGAAAGGTGGGATCCCCAGGTCTCTGGCACTGGTTTCCCAGGCAAGCAGCTCTCTGTGGCCCTTTTTCTTGCTAAAATGGAGAGGAGTCTTCTCTGCTCCCTAGCAGAGAATTGATGAAGCCCTCTCTGAGAAAAAGGGAACTGGAATGAGAGCAGAAAGTGTTTCAATTGCTGACGGCCCACTCTGGACATGGGAGGTTGGTCAGTCCCAGGTCCCAGTGGTGCCCCAATTGCTCACAGGCCCTTCGGGGTCACGGCTGGGATGAGGAAGGTGCCAGCTGTCCTTTGGGGTCTGTTTTCCTGCCTTCTGACTGAACATAGCTCTCCTCCTGCCCAGTGCATTAAACGTGTCATGTCTGTGTCTGCGATGTGCTCCCAGACCCCAAGGTTGCTTTTCTCCCTTCTCTCTTGTCTCCACTCTGTCAGATGTGCCTTGTGGTCTGCGTGAGCATCGGAGACAAGGCAGGCCCACGTGCACGGTGCTCTGGCCCCGTGCTGCTGGGACGGCGGCACCGAGCCTCTGTCCCCTCCTCCTTTCCCTGGCTGCACCACGGAGGGCAGAGTGTTTCTCAGTGCTGTGCACAGCCATGGTCCCGCACGTAGCTCAGAGGGTGATGGGGCCAACGTGAGAACTGAAGGTTGCACCTTCACCCTGGGGCTTTTGGGTCAACACAGGGTCAGCGATGGAGAGCAGAGGCTACGGTGAATCCTTCATGCTGGCTTTTGACCACGTTGGTCTGGAGACTGCCTGGCTGCTTGGAGGAGTCAGCTCCTCTGCAAAGATCCCTTTGGTGCTAGCACATCCTTCCCGAGCTCTGTGAGAGCAGCACGCCTGCCGTGGTGCTTGGTGAGAACAGAGAGCGGCGTACGCACCCTTTGAAATCCAGGCTGCTCCTGGGAGCCAGACACTTCCCCGTGAGGAGGCACCGACCCAGAGGTGTCGATCTGATTTCTCCTGCAGCCCCACTAACTACAGCAAGAGCCGATTCACACACAGGCCTGAGTCCAAAACCAGAGTGCAGGGTCACGTCTGGGGCCGTGGGGATGTTTTCTCACCCCTTTGTCTCCTGCTCGTGATGTGGCTGGTGTGTATGTGCTGTAGTCTGCCATCCCTGACACGCCTGATGGTCCCAGACCTCTCCAGTCGTTAGTGTTTTCCAGTGTGGTGTTTAACTGCTAACGTAACCACTAAACAGCTCCCCGTTAACCTCCCTCGTGTGTGCGTCCCGTGGAACCCGCAGCGCCGCGGCCGCGCTCTGAGCGGGGCGGCTCGAGTGGAATTGCTGGAGCCCATGTTCAGAGACGTGATGGGGAAAACGAATAAAAACCCAGAGCATAATACCATGAAATACTCTTGTGGTTCAGTATATTGTAATTGCCATTTTAATTTATATTATGTGAACTCCTGCCAGATATTTAGACTTTGCTTTGCCTTTTTTTAACCCTTATTTCCGTTACAGCATTTTTCAGAAATGCATATTTTGGTCACTCTTTTAAAAGTTCTGTGCACATTGATCATTTCTGTTCTTTCAGTTTTTGTGGACATAAGCTTTATGTTTTACACCAGAAAAGGTATTTATTTTTTACGTTTTCTCTCTGGTATATCTCCTTCTTTTGGATGATGTGTATGCAAATCTTAATTAATTACCACTCCACTTTCTCTTTCACTTAAGCACTTTAAAATTGCCTCTACTTCCCCCCTCTGTGGAGAGGTGATCTTGTGCATGCTGACATGTTAAGAGAGGCTACTGCACACGGGCATTAATGATCTCCCATTTCTGATGGCAGTTTCTTTTGTATTATTAATCTTACTGGGGTTTAAGCTGTCCTTTCCCTTGAATCCAGATCAGGTGCCGGTGTGTGTTGTGCCTCCCCCTCCCCAGGTTGCCCGTGGTGGCAATAAGCTCATTGCCTTTTCCTTTCTCGTACGGACAGGTTCAAATTGTTTACAAGCCAGTCGACCTGAGCCATGTGACATCCAAATGTGGTTCCCTGGGCAACATCCATCACAAACCAGGTACCTTTTGACTCGTCAGCGCTGAGTGCCGGTCCCTGGGAGCTCACAGGCTGCATCGTGGTGTGCCTGTGGAGATGGGGAGAGGGTTGGGGGAGTGCAGGGGGAGAGGGGAGGCACATGGAACAGTGACCGGAGCATCAGTGAGCCCTGGGGTGCTGGTTCCCAGCTCTGTCAGTGCCAGACCCTCTCTGGTCTGCCTGACCACTTGGTAGTAGAGGAGGGACCTGGTGCAATCCACGGGCACCCGTCTGTGCTGACACATCACTGTAAATGGGAAGTATTTAGGAATAAACAGGGGGAACTGATAGTGTTTAGGGGAGTAAAGTTACCTCCCTGCCCTGGGATCTGTAAACCATCGGGGTGTCTGTCAGCGCTGCGCAGCAGTCCTTTGGAGAGTCTCCTTACCCTGGTTCCTGGGTTTCCCCGATCACCGTGGGGTCGCTCTTGCTGCTGTTTTCCTGGTCCTCGCCCTCTGCTCAGCCCTGGAGTGCTTTGCTTGAGCTCAGACCTCGGTGCTTTCCCCCAGCGTGCCCTGGCTGCTACAGGAGCTAACCCTGCCCGTGCTCTTCTCTTCCAGGCGGTGGCCAGGTGGAGGTGAAATCTGAGAAACTGGACTTCAAAGATAAGGTGCAATCGAAAATCGGGTCCTTAGATAACATCAGCCACGTCCCTGGAGGAGGAAATAAAAAGGTAAAGGGGCGCTGGGTTGAGAACAGACAAGCTGTTCTGCTGCGAGGGTCGGGCTGTCTGTCTGCCCTGTGAGCGGGCGTGCAAGCGGAGAGCGGTTGGAGTCTGGACTCGGGGAAGGTGCTGCTCCCCCAGCTCACCCTCAGACCTCTGCCTGCCTGGCAGCACTTCTTCCCCAGAGCCTGGAACGATTTGCTGCCCGTGTTCTAGCGTGGGGCGCTCTGTGCACGCTTGTCCTGCGGAGGGCAGAAAGCTCCCTGCCCAGGGACGGGGTAACTGGCCTTCCGGGGCTCCCGTGCTGCGTTTGCCAGCCCCGAGGACGTTTGTGGGAGCACAGGTGTGGCAATCTCTGTCCTCTTCCTGGCCCGTGGCCACCCGAATGAGTGTGAGTGTGAGTGGTATCCTCTCCTGTGGTTTCCTGCTCTTTCTGCTGTTCTCCGAGGTTTGTGCAGAAAGGTTTGTGTCCCCAACCTTCACGTTAAGGGAAGCCATCAGCATTGCCGATTACTCCCAGCGGTGTGGCACAAAGCTGGCAGCTCAGGCTGCTGCAGAGGTGTTGGTTCCCCAGGGAGAGTGGAGCATTAAAGGCTTAGCTTTATTTAGAGAAGGTGACTTTGCAGTAGGCCGTCGTTTCAGGAGAAAGCTGATCTCTTCCTACTTCACATCTGAGTCTCTCAGCTGAGACTGACCAAGGACTCTGCGTAGGGAGGGGTGTGCATTCAGGGGCAATTTAAAACGAAAGACAAAAGCCAATCGGGTCAGGTGAAATATGGAACTTGGGGTGAGCCGTTTCTGTGGAGGCTTTGATGGTGACTTCACAGTAAGTCTCAGCTAAGCAAGACACCTCCACAGCCTGGCCTCAAGGACAGGCATGTCCCTTGCAGGCAGCGGAGCAGGGACATCAGGCAAGCACAGAGTTGAGACTCCAGCCTGGTGACACACATGCTTGAATTTCTCCGGGGAAAAGTGGTTTTTATCTCGCTTGTTTTTCAAACGTGTGTTTGGTTTTGTTTTTTTTTTTCCCCCCCTCTCAGTGGGAGGGGAAACTTCTGTTTCGGCTCCTGTATTTTGGCACTTTGTTCTTGGCCACGTTTTCTCTGTGCACCTCCCAGCTCTTCATCTCCCGGCGGTGTGCTGGCTTCTGACTGAGGGATCGCTTGACTTCCTTACCCTTCTCTCACTGCTGCTCTACGCATCAGACTGCCCTGTGCTTCACTATTGCCATCATTTTTATCATTACAGTGATGATTCTTTCATATCCTGGCACATTCACTGGCCCATAGTTTGAAGAATTCACCCTTTGGGGGGGGAATTTATTTGCAGGGGTGTGAAATCAGCAGTGACATCCCCTGCCTCAGCCTTCCTGTGTGGCAGCCGCCCATACCCTGCCCCAGTCCACCCCTGGAGGAGGCTGTCGGTGTGACTTGAGTACAGGTGCTGCCTCAGATTGCTGCCCTTGCCCAGCCCATTCCTGTTCACACCTCGGCCCCAGGGACCCCCTTGGGGCAGTGCTGCTCCGAGATGGGACTCTGGTCACAGGGAGGGCACAGGACAGGGTTGAGCCCCATCAACCCTCCACAGAGCACGGCTGTGGGCGGCTCTGCTGCCCCTTCCCCAGCCTTTCCCATGTCCCCAGCCCCCTCCTTGCTCTGCCACACAGACGACCCAGGTTTGGACACAGAGTCCACAGCTCTTCGGGCCAGACGCTGGTTCATGTCCCACTCTTGCACTGGGTCTCCCGCAGGGAGCCGGGGTGCTCCGTGCTCTGCCAGTACCTGTGCCAGCAGCATCTGCTCTCCGTCGCTGCACCTGGAAAGCTTTCCTTCCTCTCTCCAAAGACAGCTGCTGTTCTTCCTATGAGGCAGTGAATGGCCCTGTTTTTCAGATCTTTTTTTTCTCCCTGATTTTCTATTTCTTTTTCTTTATTTTTTAAATCTTTTTCCTTCTGGTTGACATTTATCGGATCTTGTTTTTTGTTGCTGATGCGTTTTTTGCACCCCACCGCCCTGGGCGGGTTTCTTCACCTGTAGAGAGAGAAAGGCAAGGAAGACAAGACCCGTCCCCAGGCTGCTCGGACCCCGAGCCCAGACCCTGCTGGGCTCCAGGCCCTGGTGCTGGAGCCACCCACCCCCCCGGAGAGCCAGCTCCCAGCCTTGCACTCGGCTGGGGAGGGCACCTGTAAGTAGCAAACCCCATCCGCTTCACCTCCCCTCGCGCTCGCTGGGAGAAGAGGGGTTTGGCTCGTGGGAGCAGCATTTTGTGCCCAGCTGGGCCGTGGGTTAAGGGGCAGCTTTATGCACTGAATGGGGATCCCAACTCCCTAAAAAAACTCTCTGCCAGGGGAGTGGGAGCAGCCCAGGGTGTTCCTGGGACCCACCGCCACACCGGGCCTGGGCGCTTGGGAAGGAATTGGCAGCGTCCCCAGATGCTCCAGTCCTGCCCTCCCCTCCGGTTGTTCCTGTTCCCTTTGTGGGTAACTGGAAGGGACGTGCCTGAGGACTGGGGGCATCAGGCCAGTGAACTGAGCTCTTCTCCCAGCCACACCACGGCAGTGACCGAGTGGAGAGTTTACAGGTAAAAAACAGCCTCTCCGGACACGTCCCGCATCCTCCCCGCTCACCACCCTCTCCTCTCCTTGCAGATTGAGACTCATAAGCTGACTTTCCGTGAGAACGCCAAAGCCAAGACCGACCACGGCGCCGAAATTGTCTACAAGTCCCCCACCATCTCCGGAGATGCCTCCCCACGCCGCCTTAGCAACGTCTCCTCCACCGGCAGCATCAATATGGTGGACTCCCCCCAGCTGGCCACGCTAGCCGACGAAGTGTCCGCTTCGCTGGCCAAGCAGGGCTTGTGATCGGGGCACGGCGGGCCAAGATGAGAGAAGACAAGGAAAAAGAAAGAAAAAAAAAAAAAAAAACAAAAATAATAATCTGGCCTTCTTCCTCTGTTCCTTTTACAGCTGCTTCCCCATCCCCTAACTGGTTAATGATTTAACCTGCTTTTACTGTTCATTCAGCTCTAGCTCCAGGACTTCAAAATCAGTGACACTATGAGGTACAAAACCTCCTCTCCCCCCGCTCCTTGGAGCGCACAGCCCGTTCCCCCCGCGCCCTCCCTCACCCCCCTCCCCTCCGGAGGGGTCCCCTGCTGTCCCAGCCCTGCCTGGGGCCACCCCCCCTGGCAGGGACCCTCCCGCCGCCCCGGGGAAGCGGGGAGGGGGATAGAGGGGGGGTCCCTGCCAAGGGACCACCAAGGTCCGCACAGGGAGGGGACAGGACCTTCCCCTAAGGATGGTCCCCGTGGGCAGTGGGTGCTGTTGCCAGGGGCTGCAGGGAGGTGCCCTCCCTTTCTGCGTTAAATTTTCCTGCTGATTTGGAAGAAACCTTTTTGTTTTTACCTCCGAAAGCCGAGATGTGTATGAAGATAACTGCCAGGTGTCCCCTAAACCGGCTCTCAGCTCCGGCAGCTGGAGTGCTGCCGCGGCCGGGGTGTCCCGTTGCGGGGGGGCCCCCGCCCGGCCGTTCCCCCTCCGTGGCTGTGCTGGAACCGCTGAGTGGATGAGTAGAGGCTTTTCCCCATTCCTTTGGCAGCCCCTCGTGTTGTAGAGTAGATTTGTCTGTATATGCTTGGACCGTGCCAGGGTGATTGTTTTCATAAACGAGCATGTGTTTAAAAAAAAAAAAAAAAAAAAAAAAAAAAAAAAA
>NW_020799138.1:2705243-2716663 GCF_003259725.1 Athene cunicularia
GAGGAGGAGGAAGAGGAGGAGGAGGGTGTCGCCAGGGGGGTTCGGCTCTTGAGGCTGGCCAGGTTGGGCAAAGCAGAAGTGCCATCGGTCTCCCGGGAGGATTTACTGCCCGACGTGCGCCGGGTGCAGCGCGACAACCGGTCTTGGGGGTCAGATTGGTCCTCGCACTCTGTCCTGGGATCGTACGAGAGCGGGAAGGTGCGTCGCTCCCAGGGCTGCACAGCCTAAAGGGAAGAGACACCAGGCTATGGAAAACCCTCTGGGAAAGCTCTTCTGCTCCCCCTCCACGCTGAGGCCAGGGTGTGGGAAGCTTCAGCGGGTGGGGGGGGGTGAGGAGGCAGCAGCCTCTGAACTGAACCAAGTGTTGGGGCCACATCCTGCTGCCCCACCCACGGCCCGTCTGGCCCAGCGTTTCCCAGGGGCAGGTTTCTGAGCTGCCTCCCCACGACAAGGGGGATAAACCAGCCAGGTCTGAGTGTCAGATTTACTCCTGCCAGCCACAGGCAGCGTGTGGAGCTTCCCTCCAGGAGCAAAACTAGAGCAAAGGGTCGCAAGCGGAGGCAGCACCCACCTGCTCGTCCAGGCCGGCCTCGGGCGTGGAGCAGCGGGTGTCCTCGCTGGAGAGGAGCCGCATGGAGTCACGGGAGAGGGGGGTGAGGGGGGCAGAGAGCAGTTCGGGGCTGATGGGGCTGCGCGGTGAGTGGGTGTGGGACAGCTCCGAGTGGGAGTGGCAGCTGCCCACGTCAGGGGATGCCGGCTGGGGAGTCGAGGGGTTCCCCAGCTGGGGGGTCGTCCGTCCGTCTGTCGACCTGTAGGACCTGCGATAGGAACACACGGGAGAGCCTGGTTTCAGTCCCAGCTCTGCTCCCAGTGATACAGGGGAGGGGGCCAAGGCTGCTCGCTGTTGCCCTACGGTCCCCCCCACCGCCTCCACCTCAGAGCAGCCACACGTCGGGGAGCGCCGCAGGGCTCTGGCACACGTCAGCAGGGAATGTCGAGACCCAGAGCAAATCCAGGCTCCTCTTTGTCCCAACTCTGCTCTCTCGGTGCAGTTTCGCAACACTGACGCTGTTCTCCTAAGGTTACGTGTCCCACACATCTCCTACGCTGCGAGTGCTGCATCAAAACCACGAGGAGAAGCCACCCCATGACATCTGACACTTCAAAATGGGTTTTTCCAAGTGTTTCCACCATCTACACGCCATGTGACACCAGGCAGCTCAAGAACCAGGTGTTGTGAATCAGTAACACTGAAAACGCAGCAAGTTCAAAGGTTGGGGTGTAGGAGGAGCACTGTAAAACCCCTAGACTTCAGAAGATTTAAACCAAGAATTAAGAAAGTTTCAGCACCTACACAGATTCCCAGATAAAAGACCCACAGGCTGCAAACAGAGAAACCTAATTGGAGCTCCCACACCCATGTGCAACTCTTCAAGATGAACTGCAACAGCAAGTGGCCATCAAGGACTGGCAAGGATCAGATTCCAAAATTTACCTTGGGCAAAATGTTCTTTAGAACATACAAACGCAGGCCCAATTAGACTAATAAAACACCTACAACAGGCAGCAAGCTAGATGAAGTCAGTGTGCTGAATCAAGATTTAATTTAAAAGCTGCTACAGGAAAAAAAAAACCAATCTGTTACGTACACGAGGCAGGGAGACCACCAGAGGCTCAGCAGATCTGCCGGAGCAGGTCACAAAGAGAAGGGCATTTAAGGGAAACTGAGTTTACCCCAGTGTTTACTGGTATTACCTGGCCCAGGAACTCCACAGGAAAGCAGCAAGGTACTGGCTGAATCACAGCAACAAAAGTTAGCAGGACATGAGGGACTCCAACAATTTCTAAAGACAGACTAAAGTAGCCGCAGAGAACAAGCCCAGGATGGGAACGGAGGGACTGAGTGAAGATCCTGCTGAGGAGCAGCTCGGGACGTGGCAAACACTGAGCTGAACTCGGCCAAGTCACTCTCAGCACAAATACAGCAAACCACGTCCCAGGCTGTGCTGGGGAACGCGGCCAGCGGAGCAGGGACACTTTGTTCCCCATCGCTCCCTGCTGGGGAGCTGCACTGGGAATACTGGCCCAGGCCTGGGGGAATCCCCATCCTTGGACAGGCTCACGCCAGGGCCAGGCAAAGCCACAGCCAACCTGGTCTCCTGCTGGCAGCAGCCCTGCAGGAGCCTGGAGACTTGAGACCTCAGGAAGTCCTTTCCCACTTCCATTTCTAAACTTAAGAGATGAAGCTTGAATTGACCTCAGTGACCAAGCCAGGACCTCAACACAGCATCTTTCACCAACATCCTTCCAAGAGGATCTCTAGAGGAAGAAATTTATGGTGAGCTGCTATCAGATGTGAGAAAGTGGCCGAAGAAGTTTGCAAAGAAACGCCAAAAGGTCCCACGCTCCACCACCACTGGGAAATGCAGCTGCAGATAAAACGAGGCAGCAGCAGCACAAATGGAGCTTGACAGATGCCACTTATTTGCAGAAGTTCTTGCAGAAATCGTGCACGATCGCACGAGCTCAACAGGGCTAAACTGAAACCACAACCAGACCAAGGCGACTGGGTCCACGTTTGCATGCAGCTGTAGCTCAGCAGCATCTCTGCCCAAGCACACTCGTTCAAAACCAAAGAAAGCATCGGAAGCCAAACGGAGAAGAGCAAATCTCTTCTTACACAGGGTTTATGATGAGATCAACAGCTGGAAACGATGTGGTTTTAGAAACCCACTCGCAAAAAGACACTGCAGAAAGGCAATCAAGTGTCAAGTGATCAGAGGAACGTAAGGACACGTGTATAAACGAGGCAGAGGAACAGCAGTGCTGAGGCAGTCGAGCGGAGAGGCAGCAGCCAGCCGTTCCTTGTCCCTGCACGAGGGACACCCATCTCAGCCCCCCGCGCTGGCGCAGCACCCTCCACACTTCTAGAGAGGTGAAAGCGCTTGAGAAAGCGGAATCCAAACAGATGGAGCAAGAGTTGGTTGTCTGCAACTCCACTGGAGTGTAACTTCACCCCTACCTAAGCCAGACTGTGCCCCCTCCTACGAGGGCTCCTCAAGCTGCTCTTGTGGATGGTGATCAAACCTTCCAACACCAGCACAAGCTTCTAACCCTTTTTATGGATCAGCTGATCTAATAAAGCCGCCACAGCCTGCTCCCAGGAGCATCCCACGCTGTTGGGAATGACACGTTGGCCAAGAGAAGCCCCCAGCATCCTCTCTGCTGCCCCCCAGCCGTGCCCAGGGCCGTACCTGCTGCCCCGCCGCTGCGGGGGCACGCTCGTGCTCCAAAGCCAGCGGGCCCGCTCCATCTCCTCACACTTGCCGTGCCGAGCAGTGAAGGCCGAATCAGACAAGTCCTCGATCTGGAAAGGGAAGAGGACAGGGCTTGGTCAGAGCTTTCTTATATTAAACACCTGCAGTTTTTTCCAGTGCTAGCTATGGAGTGAATTTAAATGTTTATATCTGGAGGGAGGTAGATGCTATCAGTGAGTGTGAGAGCACCTTGTTAAACTGAGTCTGCATTTCTTACACACAGATTAAGAACCAAAAACCAAAAGCCAACCATTTAGCCCAAAATGAAAGCACTCACACAGAGGTTTAAGGAAATACCACCATCATCAGTTTAGCTAAAATAACAACTATAGCGGTGTGACTGGTCATGATTTTTTGAGTTGACTATTCCATAAGATTGCTGCCCAGAGAAGTCTCCTGACAGCAATCAAACCTCAAATTCAACTGTACCCAATCTAATTAATCCAGCTTCTGCCTTATCACACCTTTCCTGAGAAGGAACCAACCCCAGGCTGGTTTCTGCAGGGCCAATTGTGCCATTTCGTTGCAAAAAAGGAAGAGACTCCGCACCTCCCTGCTGAGGTCCCTGCGTCCACTCCCTTCCAGCATCCTCTGTAGATGCTGTTCTGCCTCCACCAACCCCATCCCACATTAATTCAGAAATAAAATCCTTCTTACCTCCTCACTGTCTTCATCAGGGTTGGCTTTCAGAGCGGTGATATCCACTTCACGCCAGCTGCAACACACAACATCAGAGGGCAGTCAATCCCTGGCACAGCCGACCCAGCAGCACGTGCCCTGCATGCACCAACACTGTCTTTTGGGAAAGGAAAAATACAAGCCTGCCACGATGAGCAACGTACTTGGGCTCAGTTTTAAGCCAAGGAGTCACGTTTGTCTACCAAAATCCCTCCTGTGGTATCAGACAAGGGACAGACACTGTTAGCCTGCTCCATTCTGAACACATTTTTATGCAGTGGGGTCACACCCACCGAGCGCAATGGTGGGGGACAGGCTGGAGACGTCCTTCCACGTGGGGAGGGTCAGGAATGGGGGGCCCCAGGCTGCCAGGGTCCTCCTGCTGCAGCCCTTCCTTTCTGCCTCCCTGCCCAGCTCCTGGCGCTGGGCTGGCAGTGTGGCTGAAGCCTGCCAAGGGCAGAGGAAGCAGAGCAGCTGCTGCAGCATTTCCTTCTCTTCCTCTGGCTCAACAGCAGGCTCCCTCTCCCTGCCCCACTCTGAAAAAGGCCTGGGAAGAGCACGCAGGACCAGGAAGAAGAAAGAGGTAAACTGGGAAACAGACCTGGAAAACTGGGAGGGAAAAGGACTAGAAAGTGGGCAGTTTGGATGAACAAGCTGCACCAGTGCTGTGGCAAGCTGGCACACTCCCACTGAGCACTCAGGTGAGAAAACCAGGAACTGATCTCATCCAGAGTGTTAATGCAAGAACATCCAAACATGGGCCGACAGCTCAGCTCCTTGAACTCAGCGGGCAGAGAAAACTTCCAATTCCTACTGGTGCCCCCACGGGAGGTGAGCCAAGGCAACGGCCCCTCTCCTGCACTGCAGCGTTAACCCGGCGCAGGCCGGGCAGAGCTGGGGAACCCCCAGAACCTTCGGCTCCACACACTCAGCAGCTCTGCAGCAGGACAGGGGACAAGCAGGATGACTTTAGGTTGCACAGAGACCTGAGCAGGGCAGCTGGCTTTCACCACAGGGACACTCAGACAACACATTCCCTAACTTAGCAAGTCTCCATTAGAGATGATCAGGAGTTTTCCAAGCTTTTTTGTATTTCCAAGGAAGAAGGAAGCTCCTTCCCTCACCAGCACTGGCAGCCACTAGGAGCAAAGCCCTAGGCCAGAGCTGAACTTCCAACGAGAGTTGAGAGTAAAAGCCCAGCACACACCAACCCCACAGCAGCTGGGGATCAGGCACGTACCTGGGTGTGAGGATCTCTTTGTACTGCAGTTTCTCCACACGAGTCGTTGCAGCAACGGACATCGGGATGACAATGTTGTTAATATCAAATGAACTTTCGCCTCTCCTCCTCCTCGGCTGCTGTAACATAAGACAAGAACCACATGAGAAAGGGCCGTAGTTTTTGTCATGTGAAGTCACTGATGGAAGAAGGATGAGGCCTCATAGGAAATGGCCTTGTAGGACCTATGGAGACTCTAGAACCAACAGCAATTTGCACCAAAATGGAGTTCACCTGCTGCTTGCTGCAGGTCCTCTTCCCAACCAAAAGTCCTTAGTATGGGGGGTACAAGCAAGGGCAAGGGCTGCAGTGGTCCTGCAGGCACTGAAGTAAGGGGAGCACAGGCTCCAGCCACCATCTCCACACTAGTACCAGGCACTGCACAGCCAGGCAGATCAGGAGATTGATCCTGTTCATCATCTGACCCAGCAAGAAAAGTCTCCCATATAATCCAATTCCCTACTGCCAGCGTAAAGGAAGTAGTGAGACCATCAGGAAAGGAGGAAGAACGATCCAGTTTGGAAACAGGCCCCTGCTCGTGTCCCTGCAGGACTCCGGACCCACCAGAGGTGACACTGTGACAGAGGAGGAACATGAAGCAGTCAGGAGTTCATCTCAGGTTATGACAGCTGTACTGAGAGCCTAACAGCTTCCATCTGTGTCGCGCTTTTGACTGGAATAGATTTTCTAAGACAGAAATAAGCTCCACACTTATCTATTTAAACCTGGGTGAATGCTGGGTGCTCTCCTACCATCTGTCTACCCAAAAACCTCCCCCAAACCTGTGACAGCAGCACTGTCGGTACAGTGACACAAGGCCTCGGGGATCAGCTATACACACAAATGGCCCGTCCTCCTAATGGAGTCACCTGCATTTTCTCTGTCTCCTTTGATCCCGCAGCTTTTAGTGTAAAAACAGGCAGGAACCCAACTGCCAGTGACCTGCCACAGCCACACCCCAGGACTCGTGTGAAGCTGGATGAGGATACTGCTTTTGCCACAGCAGCAAGGAAATTCCAGAGTGTCACCGTCAACAGTGAGGCCTGGCCCCCGCCGGGGAGCACGCACAAACCTGTGCCAGACGGGGATGCTTGAAGCCAGGACCCAGATGCTTGAGCCCAGGGTCCAGACCACAGCACCTGCAACAGGGTGGACTCGGCTGTGGAAGGGAAAACGCTTCATCTTGCTTTTCTTAATGAGCTTGTGCAAGAGCAGCAGAAAATGCAGCAAAGGACCAAAAAGATATGTGCATGAGCACAAGGAAACATCATCTTGACACACTGGAGCTGCTTCTCCAAAAGCCCTAGTGCATTCAGGCCTACCTACCACTGCCTGCTGGGTTCTTCAGACTGATGTCACTGCTGATCTCACCAGCACGGAACCCAGATGGTACCTAGTGATCCCAGAGCAAAAACCTTGGAGCAAAGACAAAGGCACACAAGGCTGAGTTGGAAGTGGTGCCCTCAGCTCTGCCATGGACAAATGCACCCTTGTTTTAGTATCAGGGTTTGAGATCTGCTCCATCATCCCTGGGTTACATTCAGCTTAGGCTGTGGCACAAACTACCAACTGGAGCAGCAAAAGAAGGGCCAGGTTCTTCACTGGGACACTTAAAAGAGTTCAGCATAATTCAGTCCTTTAATCAAGGGCTTCTGTTAATGCGGGTCAGGCGCTGGGAGGACGAATGACGTCTGCGGAGGAGCTGTGTCATCCATCTGTCCCAGAGCACAGTGGGGGGGAGTTATGGTCCTGCTTACTGACTGCTTTTAGACACAGCTTCATAAAGGTCCCGAATCCTGTCATCCTTTAGCATTTTGGGAGGCTGAGTGTGTCTCAGAAGACAGTATGAGTTAAGCAACTGCTGAAGCTTGTGTTTAGGTGAAAGTTAAGATCTCAACCACCACTGCTGTACCACTGCCCTGTGACTCAGCCCCAAGCCCACCTACAGCCCAGTGCCACGGAGGGAAAACACCACTGTACCAGCAGCACACTGCTGGTGCTCAGTAATTCTAGTCCTCTTCCATCCCCAGACAACTTCAGAAACCAAAACCAGATGTGGAGCGAAGCCAGGGGACTTGTGAGAACAGGAGCATTTACCAGCAGTTCCTGAGCTGACAGTGACCCTGTAATTGCAGCTGACTGGCTCTCTGCACAGGCAACACCAACCCAAGAACCCAGCAGACCCCAAGTCAGAGTGAGAAAGAGGGCCAGCAACCCCACCATCAGCTGAACCAACGGGTCCAGCACGGCAAGAGGAATACTACGCACTCTCAAGCCTAAGATGCCTGAACTGTTCAAAAGCTGAGGCCCCATGATGGAGCTGAGCTCCGAAACCTCTCCCAAAAGGCACTAGGTACTTACGGCTGTGCTGGAGGTGCCCTGTGAACTCGCACTGGCCGGCGCGGAGCCTTCCGAGGAGGTGGACAGTTGCCGGGCTATAGGGCTGTGAGGTGTGGGGGTCGCAGCTGCTGACAAGTAGCTCGGGCCACCGACATCCGTGTGGTGCTTCAACACTACACAGGGAGGGTGGGAGAAAACGAAGAATGACATTAACAAAAAAAAACCCCAAAGGAGGGTGGTGGTGGTGGATAGAGAAGGACCATGTGCACCAGAAATGGCCAGTGCTGAGGAGCACTTTGCATGACAGAGAAGCACCTTCGGACGGCGGCTGCCAGCTTGGGAGGCCCTGGGGGAAGGAGCAGTTAGAGCACACGAGGCATTGCTGCGATGGCGACGAGGCCCAGAAGCAGTGCATTCCCCCTTCTCCGAGGCTGAAGGGGGAGAGAGGCTGGATATGCAGCAAAGCCCAAGCTCCCCCCGAGAGACCTGGCCGTGGGAGCCTACCTTCACTCCTCTCAGATGAGCAGTCTCGCAATCGCTTTTTGTCATAGGCAGGAGGCTGGACAAGTGAGCGCTCTGGCGCTCTCTCGGCCTTGGACACGGCCGTAAAATCGTCTAAAGGTGGCCTGTGTGCCTTGTCTGGTTGGATTTTTTGATGTGAGCGCTCTGAGGAGGGGAACAGAGAAAGAGCTATGAAACGCCTGTTTTCACCTCTCTTTCTGTTGGCACAGGAGACTCGGGCAGAGTTTACCAGCTCCATACATCCAGACATGTTGGGCTCAACACCATCAGGGTGCTGGAGAGATGTGCTCAGAGCAGAACGAGCCACAGTACTGCTCGTGCCAGCCCGAGCACAGCCTCAGACTGACCAACAAGAGGTCTCTACGAACCGAGCCCAGCCTGAACTTCACAACCTGCACACACTTCACCTTCAGCCCTGGCCTGTGATACCACGGCCTCATCCCTGAGAGCTGAATTTAAAGGGTATCCTCCTTCTTTCTCTTCCCAGATTGCAGGGCTGTTGGGTACAAAACCAGGCAGTGTTTCTGCACGTGGTGGAGGCACTTACTGGCTGCAGTGAAGAACGAATTCACCAGCTTGTGGCGGTCTTTGCGAGCAGGGTCAGACAGGCTGCTGGTAGGCATGGGGGCTCTGTGCTTGAGCGAGAGCTTTTTGGGAGGTTTAATTTTCTCGTAGGGTTTGTTCTGCCACTGAGATTTCAACATGCTCTGGAAGTGCAGACTCGTGGGCACATCTGCAGAGGGACACAAAGCACAGCATTCAAATTAACTAAATTAAGCACCAGAAAGTGGTAGTACCATAATCCTCTCCCAGTACCCCAGTAAGAATAGCCCTTGACAAACCCAGGCTTGCCTACACCCTCCTCATGTTCACGAAGGACCTGCAGTATCGGGGCCTAACATTTCTAATCTGGAGCTGCCTGAGAGCAGGACTTTTCTACAGGATTCACAGCTGGAGAATGAAATCTTTGTCAGAAAAACCACGTGTCTTTACCACTGAAGGTATCTCATGTACTGTCACACTCAATTCTGCTATCTCAGATCTGACTTCCAAGTATCTGAGATATCTCAGCACATCAAATCTACAGAGGTACAGGCTGAAAGAGAGAAAATCAGCTTAAATCCTCAATTTCAGGTCAAGCCAAAAGCCAACCAAGTACTTTATGACGTTAATCTGCCTGATGTGGCACCTCAATCACCCAACAAAAGTTGTGTAAGTGAGCACACTTCAGAAGCTCCAAGAGCAGAAGTGCTGCAGCTCGCTGGGAGCTCCCCGCGCAGGGGCCGGGTCACGCAGCCATCTGCGAGCAGGCAAACTTGATGGGTAATTATCTGGGTAACTGATGCATTTTGAGCCTGAAAGTTTCTGTGCATACCACAGCTCATAGTAATTGAGTACCTGTCTCTATTTTATCCTGCCGTGTCTCAACGAGCACAAGTGTGCTGTACTGCTGGGAAATGTGGCAGGCACTACTTCTGCTCACATTCTTCGAGTTTCCTTTCTCCCAAGTCCCAGATAGACGTGCACTCCCAACCTCAGCCAAAAGACAGAACACTAATGAGATTATTCAGTGTATTTCTTGTGTAGATAGGCAGTAGCAAACTACTCCAGCCTCAGGAGTCCCACAAATAAGCCTTCCTTTCATACTCATAGCTTCAAACTTCAGATTTGATCACCAAATACTGTTGCCTAAATCTCCAAGACCCAGCTCTCTTTTATATGCCTGAGGGCCAAAATCCTCATTTGGAAAAGCACTGAGACCTTTAAGGTTAACAGGAGAATACTGAGACATGAATTTTATCTTCTCCAACTACACCCTTAAGATCATTATACACCAGTATTTGTGGTTTGACATGCCATCCATCTGCTTTCCTCCCCAGTACAGACCAGCAGACCTGTCACTGGCAGGACCACGCAGCCCGATGCAAACTCACGCTGCCACAACTAGGAGTTAAAAAGCACTAAGATGAGCATCAGTAGTACAAACATCCCTCCCCCACGTCTCTCAAGCTCACGTAACGTTTTCACAGGGACTCTGAAGCAACCCTGAACAGAGATGAACCTTCCCAGGCCCTGCACAAGGAATAAAACTCCTCCCTCTGCGCCTGCAGAGGGGACAGGGAGGCAAATAGGAGCTGTCGTGGGATTTAGAAACTGCATCTAGATAATCTCAGAGGGCAAGTGGCAGAGAATCAAGCCCTGTTGATAGTCTCAACGACTGATATCTAACCCCCTCCTCAGTATTTCCCCACATTCCAGGGACTGGAAAGCCCCAGCAGATCCAGGCAGAGAGGATGGGGAGAGCTGGAGTCGGCTGGTATTAACAGGGGGAACCCAATTCAGGAAAAAGCCAGGGACAGCTGCATTTCAGGCACCTTGATGGTTAAAGCTCTAGTTTAACCACATCCATTTGCTAAGGAAGGGCTATCACAGTGTGATGGCAGCTCTTTGGCCATCACTCCTGGTTTGTGGAGACAGGTCCCAAAGAACAGAGAGGGGCCAAGGCAGTCCTGTAAGGACACTGCCAGTGAGGCTGCTACATCACTGTGTTGGAAGTGGTCTGACCTTGGGAAAATGGCCTCTTCTCTGTTTATTTTTTGTTTTCTCCTGAAATTTCATCCCATCCCAGCAGCCCACACATCTGTGGAAGGAGCAGATAGGTCAGAGGGAGGGGAAAAAATGTAAGACCCTGTCAGCAGAAAATGAGTTATTTGGTGGTTGGTCACTGTCCTGCTGCCAGCACTGGTTGCACCAGTATGTGCAGCAAGTGACACCGACACTCCTCTCCCTCCTCCTTCTACCCTGGGAGGTGCAGGCCTCCCAGGGACCAGCAGATGGCAACCACACTGAGCCCGAGAGCCCCCGCTCCCGTCCTCCCCACCAAGGTTATTACATCATCTGAAAATTCCCAGCGAGAAATCAGTTGAACCAGAAAACAAAAAACCAACACTGAAAGGAAGGGGACAAAGCGCTTACAAAGCGCAAGTGCAACGGGTTAAAAGTCGCGTTTGCCTGCGCCCTGCTTGCCAGAAGAATAAATGATCTTTTTCCTCCTGCGGCGCCTGGCAATTCTGCCCTTGGCAAACTGCACCGGAGATCCCCGGCTGCTGGCATCGGAGAAGCCCCAGAGAGACAGGCTCAAAGTGAAAGTCAGCACATGCTCAGAGTTCTAAGGCCAAGCCTCGCAAGCTATTCCAGAAAGTCTTAACTGAGTCTCTGCCCATCGACCCGGGCAGCTGGTTTTCAAGGTGAGCCCCCAAAATAACCATGGCGGGGGGGGGGGG
>NW_020799138.1:2716713-2742144 GCF_003259725.1 Athene cunicularia
GGGGGGGGGGGGGGGCACCGACAGCAACCTGGGTAAATACTCACAGGCAGGGAGACACCTCAGTGCAGACTAAGACTGTCAGGAAGCACAATTTCCCTACCTGAGCTTGCTACTTGGCTTTATGTTCGGGTAGAAAAGTATCCCCATCCCCAAAAAGCAACCCTAGTAAAGCTACATTAAGCATCAGTGAATAATCAAAGTGAAGCTGAGGGAGGGAGTGGGGGGATTGGGTATTTCTGTATTTAAGCTTTACACCATATAGTTTTAAAAACAAAACTTTTAATCTCGTGCAGCCAGAACCTATCTTTTGTCAGCTGAGCTGGCTGCAGCTAACCCTAAGAAAATAAAAAGCGAATACTAAACGAGATCATTTGCGTGGTGGCCACGCTGCACTAGATAAACAACAGGTTTTCTCACCGCTTCCTCGGGTATTAGATTGAACACTACAGACAGAGGATTACAAGTGCTGTGAAATCAGGAAATCAGTTTCTGCTTCAGGAGTTCAGTTCATTCTGTTCCTTTAACATTCCTTAATAGGGATGTTTCTTTAGGGGGTGGTGGTGGTGGGAATTTAGTTTTTAAAAATAGCACCAATTTACTATTTTAATCTGTTTTAAATATAGTGCTAGTGAAAGATGCCAGATTAATTGTTCCCAGACACTTCATGCATTTCCTACTGTCACATGGTTTGTGCAAAGCTGGAATTTAAACCCAAACATGCACATTAGCCCAATGTCTTAGGCTCGACCAACCATTTTTACATCCTCACGGGAAGCAGGGACACACACCTTCCTCCCAGTATTACCAGTGGTGAGTTATACCTCAAGCAGTCACACACTCCCATCAAGGAAATGAACTGCTATGATCTATTTTCTCCCCGGCTCTCCTGATAAAAAGTACCAGTTCCTATCATTTGTGGTCCTGTATTTTGTGATCAGAGGAAAAAGACGACAGATGGACACCAATTTCATGCAAGCCAGTAGTTTTTGGTCAAAGAACAGGCGTGTATTTAATTTGGCAGCTTTGGAAGCAAACAAAAGAAACTATTTCATTTCCCTTGGGAAAAGTCCCTACACACGAAATCTGTGAATACCACAGTCAGGGTTGGTTAGTTATTCCTCTTAATGATGATTAACTCTGATACCATAACACAGGGAAACGAGTCTCTTAACGGGAACATCCCTTCTTACTGTACCCTCTGAGCCATGGAAGATCATTTAACAATTCCTTACAAGGTCAAAAAAATTTCCTGTGACTTAAACCAATCCACAAGTAATTTTATAGAGAGGAACAAACCCTGTGGAAGCAAGTATTTCTCAAGTGGTTTATAGCAACAAAGACACCAGCCTAAGACCCAGGTCCCAGCACAGACTCCCAGGCACCGCTCAGTTTCCCCACACTGAGGGGGGCTCCAGGTCAGGTTCCCATGAATAAATACATTCAAGATTTCAGGTGTAACGCTTTCCCAAACCCTTCTGCTCCAGTAAAATGCTCTGCTCCTAAAAACACTTGCAGATGAACAAGCTTGGTCACACTCAAGCACACGTGCACTTCCTTCGGAAGCCCAGGATGGAGGAAGAGGCTCCAGAGCACCTCCAAGCATCCCTGGCCCAGTTTGGCCCAGTTTGCCAACAGCCCTGGCAGCTCCGGGGGGGCTGTGCTTACCATCTGGGAATGACAGGACAGGATGAATACACGAGTCCAGCTGGGAGAGGCGCTCCAGCAAAGGGGCATCGTACTGGATTTCCAGAGTCGTGGAGCTTCGAGTGCCACACAGAGCACATGAAGGGTTCACATCACAGCTACATCGCACCAGGCTATTACGATGGACCTGGAAAGGGGACAGAGAATCAGAGGTCAATGTGTCTAAGGGCTCTCTTCATCCACTCCCCTTTTGACAGTTCATTAAAAAAAAAGTCCTAAAGACTGTGTTGTTCTGTTTTGGGTTTTTTTTTTAATACCTTGTATAAATCCTGTTCATTCAGTCTGGACTCATAAAAGGACACTTTCACTTTGCATAAACACAACTCAAAACTACTGCTCACCAGCAAAGACAGTTTAACATTTACTAAATTCAACTAAGAGCGTTTAATTTTATCTAGGTTGAAACCTCATTTATAAAAACCATGAGGCAGCACAATTCAGTTGTCAAGAGAAAAAAAGAGCTGCCTGGAGTTTAGATGGGTCAGAGAGCCATCACTCTATGCCCAAAGCTGACACTTAACAGGGATATCTTTACAGAGCGAAAAAAGTGCGTTTTTCAGCCTTGTTTCCTAAACCAGGACAGACTTTTCAATTCACAGATTCATAGACTTTATATAGACTTCATTTATATGAAACCACTGTAAGCAGATGCAGAACTGAATGTAAATCCCATACAGAGAAAGTAACCAATGATTAGCCATCAAAATGGAAGGATGTATCTAACTGTTCTGAGTCTAGTATTCCTCAAATAATTCCCACTAATGACTTGAATGATGGAAGAGGTAACATCCTCAAGCCTTAGCAAGTAACACTAGAACTGGGAAAGGCTGCAAGTACCTTGAAGGAAAGGGCTTGAAAGTATCTAAAATATGTAAAATGTAATTCACTGAGGGAAAATTCAACAAGCAGATGCTTCAGTGACCAGTGAAGAGGAGGAAGAGGTAACTGAGCAGTTCTGCCCAGAGGATCTGGTGGTTGTTATGGATCAGAAAATGAACGTGAATCAGCAGTGTTGTATCATTACTGAGAATTAACACCCCACAGGGCTTTACAAACAGGATGGCTGTGCAAGATGTACGAGGTAACCCTGCCACTCTCCTCGGCATTGCTAATGTGAGCTGGGAGGGCTGCGCCCAGTTTTGGGCATCTACTTCAAGAAACGTGTGCACCAAACGGGAGAGGAAAACAAGAGATCCCCAAAAATACATCCCATGTGCAAAACCAGAAAGACCCATGGCACGTTTAGTGTAGAAGTGACCACATTAAGAATTACCACAACCATAATTTGGGAAGAGCTTCTGAAGCAATGAGGCGAGCTGACCAGTTTACACCAGGACTTGGGACTACTGGACTGAAGTTATTAGACTTTAAATGGCAGCCAAGGCAGCTTGTATTCGGAAGTTTGGTTTGTTTAGTTTCGCTGTCTGAAAAACAAGACTAGCCAAGCACTCCAATAGCTTGCCTAGGGAGGTTTAGACAAACTGTCTGGCATGTCATGAGGATAAAGCAGTCTGCTCTGCATGGGGATGCTGTGGGTGACTGCAGGAGATCCCTTCCCCTCCCGTTTCCAACCCAGTGCACGCTACAGATCCACTCAACCTTTAAGCCGCTTTTCTTTCCTACAGGACATCTCTTAAACTTGAATCAAGTGTTGATGTATTTACATTTTGTAAAACAGTAGGCACAGTTATGGATGATCTCTACTGAAACAGTGAACTCCCTGGTTCTAACTTCTGGTCACAGCAATCCACGACGACTTGGTGCTAGATGGGAGAGCACAGTCAACTGGACTAGTATTTCTGGACCATGCTCTAGCCATCACTCAGCTGCTTCTAACAACTGGAGGAGTCCACAGAAATCCTCCTCTATCTGGAACTCCTTTTCTGAACCATCTCTGATTATCAAATGTAAATGATGAAAAACTAACATAATTAACAGATGCTTCTTCAAACACTGAGTGCACAAGTCAGCATCACCCACGGGATAGTTTATAAACTTTCAAATCACTGAAGAACTTGTAAGGAGTCATCGCAGCAGTCTACCAGAAATACCTCAGATAAAACTGCAAATGAGTAATCAGTTAAAGCTAACTCAGCTGAGTGAGAATCTATTTTTCTCAGAAAAACGTTGCTTTTTGAACTTCTCTTTAAAACTCTAGCACCCGCAGAGTGAAAACCTCCCCCAATCCTTGTTGTAAAGTTTGACTTGAAACACTCTGACTCAAAGGTAAGTGAATTTTTGCCATCTATGGTTCTGCAATCATCAGAGCTGCATGTACAGAAAAGGTCCTTATATTCCTTCAATTTCTACCTACCTATTCTTCAGCTGACAGGTTATGGCATTCCTAAAACAAATTAAGAAAAATGAAGCATGGCCTTCCCTTGTACAGTGAATAAACTCTATTTCCACTGGACTGAATTCTCCATAAGGGCAAGGGAAGATTAGGTGGAGAGGGGTATAAAGTAAAAAAAATAAGCGAGAACAAGACCAGGAACAGAGTCATAGCATTCAGCGATTTCCAAACTTAAGCAGCGGAAGTGAACGTGATCACCTCGGCAAGGACTTCCCACAAGACATCCCACAGATGTCTGGTCAGGCAACTGTAGTTTTCCTTTGAGCAAGCAGCAGTGAGTTCCCGGGGCTGTGTTAATTCCTGTGCTCAGAGTTAAGGTTTCTTGATACTTCTCAGAGCTTCTTTCAACAGCTCAGACTGTGCCATATTGAACTACCTGGCCCGAGGTTCACCTTAGGCTGGTTGGTTTTAGAAAAGAAAACCCACATCAGAGTTCAGCATCTCTCCTCCCCAGTGACAGCTAATAAAAGTCTTCAACAAATCAAAAGCTGCTTCTTTGTTTCTCCTTTACTTTTCCAACAGCTTTTGAAGCCTCGCTGTCCTCCTCTTCCTCCCCGTTTTCTTCCCCCTCTTAATAACCACAAACATTCCCGGAGCAGGGATACCTCTTCGTGTAAAGGCACTGGCACCTCGGCAGGCTCTTTGGTGTGGAGCTTTAGCTAAATACTGCATCGAAGAACCAAACAGCACTAACCTTTTTGGAAAGGGGCATAATGCTGCTAGGTCGAACAAGCCGTCGTTTCTTACAGCTCAGTACCGGGCGAGTGCGAGCTGCTACACACGTTCCATCCGAAGATGAAGAAACCATGTTCAGTCGTTGCTTTTTATGCAAGAGCTCCTCAGCTTCCTGGCCATCTCCCTGAGCATGTTCTGCCAGGCCAGGCTGAAGACTGCCCAAGAAGAGAAGAGAGAAAGGAAGATACTGTTATTCATTCAACCATCCCATGTTACCCAACAGTACCAGCCAGGTTCACGACTCAGACCTTAGCAAACACTCTAAGCTGAGTTTAAAGCATTGCAGTTTCATGAGGCAATATTGAGCCAACTCGTTAATTTTTGCTTTTACTTTGGTCACTTTCCACACTGTCCCACCGTTGAATCTTTGACAAAATCCTTTGAAGTTCTGAACAAAACCCAGCATTTAAAGCTGGACACAGAGCAAGTCCAAAAGCCACTCTAGACCTGAACCACTTTAATCCTAGAATTCAGCTTTCCCCAGAATTACAGTTCAGGGCATCTTAAGACAACAGCTTCTCATGAGTCTAAATGCCAGAGAACACAAGACAGAGAAGATACAATTTTCTGGAAAAAATACTTAACCTCGATGTAAACTTGATTCTGATTAATATTGGAGAACTACACCTCTAACAGCTCTCAGCAGTGACACCAGGATGGTGCAATGTTAACATTAACCTTTCTGGTTTAGGTACAAAGGACTTTCCTGTCCACACACAGTGACCCTGCCCTACCGCGGCACCAGTACACCATGGCACCTACCAACCAGCGCAGCTCCTCATCTACGGAATTTTTTCATGTATATTTTACAAGTGTTTCATTTCTAAAAATGCAAAACATTAAAGCCCTGTGGTCTAAGGCTCTGCAGTTCAAAGGCTGCAGGCATATAAAGGGCTCTGTCATAGCCTGCAGTGTTTCAGCTGTAGCAACAACTGAGCTGATTGGGGCTTTCTACACTTGCTCACGCTGCACCGGTGCAGTGGTGATGCTTCTCTATCCACTATCAGAACTTCAAAGCACCATGTGTTCAAGAGTTTTCAAGTGGTTCATTTACCCACTTAAAGACCTTCTCAACAAAAACAGCCTGGAGAAACAAAGAATTTAGTAAGTCTTACTCCCAAAACTCAATGGGATTTGGGTTCCTCAGAAAAGCGAGCCAGTGGTTACAGATACTTCTGCAAAAGAATTGCAAGCGGGCCACTAGTACCTTTGAATCATACAACTTGCGAGTGTATTAAAAATACCCATAAAGAAACAGTTTTGAACATGCTCACTGCATGGTTGCCTGTAGGGCTTGTTCATGTAAACACAGCTCAGTTTAATACCATTTTCAGAAAAACAATGCAGCAGAAAACCTCAAGCAAGCAATGTTCTCCAAAATGTTTCCAAGCACGATCTACTACCATACTTTTTTCAAAAAGTCAGTAAACGGTCTCCATTCATACCATTACCAACCCAGTTACTATCAACCAGCATGCTGCAGTCTGGTTTCCAGTGAGAATTTGTCAAGATCATAAAAATCAAACTCTTACGTGTTAATAACTCCATTGACAGGTCTTGGTGCTCCACAGGGCTTGGCGGGATGGGATTCAGGAGTATTTGCAGCAGAAATACCCAAGTTCTCGAGTGGCTGGGATCCAGAAACACTCTAAGGAAGGATAAGAAAGAACATAAATTAATAAAAAAAGCTTCTTAAATAGCCACAACTTTCTGATTCCCAGTTTCTAGTTGAGGATTCTGCACTGTAGCCGTAGGTTTCCACACAGGACTTCAAAACAAGGGTTCAGAAGTCACTGTGTGAACAGGAGACTGGAGATGTAAGGACTTCTTAGGGAGCAGCTCTGCCAAGAGGATGGATACACGACAGCAATTTCAGTGCAAGAACCAAAGGGCTTCAATTCCCCTCAGGCAACCACTAAGGAGCATGAAAGGCTGAGGTCTTTCAGGAGATTCTAGCATTTTGTCTCAATAGCACAAACAAGTTCATAACCACCCGTAAACCTCTCAGGCGTCTTCTGAAGTTTGATGTTGTGCTCTAAGCCACACGGCTGCAAGCTCGTCTAAGCACTTTGGGGGAAAATGGGAGAAGAGGGAGAGGAGAACAGACTTGCAAAATTGGATTTGCATTTTAACTAAATACCTGTGCAAACACGGTCCAAACAGCACTTTAAAAAGTTTTTTAAATGAGTATGCACACAAGCTGTGGTTTTTGGATATAAGCAGGCCAACTCTATAAAGCTAAAACTGCCTGATAAACACAAAGCTGGAAACATCTTTTTGGCAGAGGAAAGCAAGTAAAAACTAAGCTGAAGACACACAGCTCCCCAATCCCTTCTGCCTTAGGTCTGAAATACAAACTCCCTCGTTCTGCAGCGAGCAGCAGTTACTGTGGCTGCAGCACTGAAAGCTGCACCTGCAAGTGGCCTCAATGAGAGGGACTGTCACCGCAGCTTCCAAGGACACGCAGGCTTTGTACCTCCTGCCAGTGCCTTTCCTGCTCTCCACCCCAGCAGGTGCCAGCACAGTCCAGCGTGTTCGTACCCCTGGCACTCACCGCCCCAATCTCATCCTTGCAGATCCTTCTTTTTTTTGTTTTCAGACATGCTCCTCCTCCTCCCCAGGGTTAAACTTCATTTCTTTTTTTCGTGCAGCACTTCCTACACTCACTGCCAATGTCTTTCTAGTTGGGTTTCCCCCTTTGCGCCTGCAAGGGCGGTGGTGCAGTTCCAAGTACTAGTAAAGAAGACAAAAGGTCTGATTTATCTACATAGATGGCTGGCCGGGCAGCCAGCCCCCTGCTCGTCACATACTCCAACTCAAAAGCATTGGTACTGCATTGATTAAAATCTTCCCTGCAATCACTCCCCCAACTCAGTGAACAACTAAAATCAGGCTACAGTGATGCTGGACTAACAGTTTCCAGAACAGCAGAGACCTGATTCACCAAGGGAAGAGCAATTTCTAACAACACAGACAACTTCTGCCTGTCGCCTGTTTGAGGAACTCTGCTGGGTTTTCTACACTTCTGCTAAAAAGGAGTTTGTCCGGGGGGAGCGGAGCAGAGACAGGATCAGATCGATAGGCTCTGCCCTGACACTCGGTCTGAGCCCACAGATGTAGGTGCAAGATGAGATCTCGCCAGAAGCGTTACGCAAGCACAACGCAGCACCCTGGCGAGGTGAAGTCAGTGCAGGAGCTGAACGTTTTCCCTCCGGTTTCTAGAGGCTTGGCAAGGCTGAGCCTCCACATGACACCTCTGCCGGAGGCACCCACGGTTCAGGAGGGCGGGTACACATGACTCATAAGCTCTTTTGAAATAGGGTATTTATTTTCTTCTCCAGAAAGGGTCTTAAAGGAGGAACCTCTTCTCCAAGAGCCGTCTCTGGCTCAGTGGTTCAAGACAGGAATAGAGGGTGACTCCTCCACTTCCTGCAGAGGAGCTGGAAAGCATCGATCCAAAGTCTATTTATCAGAAACACCCCAGGCCCACCTTATCACACTGAAGATGGGTGTACCCTAACCAGGCTCTGACATGAGCAATGGGGGACAAGCAGGACTGCCAGAGCTGACACCTCCAGTGTTCAGAGCAGAGGCAGAGCTCTTGTACCAGCTCCTCCTGGATGCACTTCCCAACGCCGCGCTTTCCTGCGGGGCTGGCTGGGCAGCCAGGCTGGGATCCTGAGCAGCCTTCATCACACCAGGATCACACCGATGCTTCAGATTGAGCTCTTCTCTGTGTTTTGGGTATGCTTGGGGTCTGGAAGTCCAGGTTTTTAGGATGCCTAAGATTCTTGGGTGGGGGGCACATCAAAGATTCAGCTTTAGCACACCTGCTTGTTGCACAGGAAACCAGGAGCCTGCAGACTACAAGGGGCTCTCACGGCAGTAAAGCAGCTGTGTGCTGGCAGGCAGGCATGACCCAACACCAGGAACATCCCCCATATTCCCCAAAAACCCAAATAAAACCAGGCAGGTTCAGACCGAAGCCTTACCAAGACGCTCCATCAATATCTTTCCTCATTTTCTCTTAAAAAATGTTAAGTGCACCTCCCTCGCTAGACTAGCATACAAGCAACGAATCAATAACAACAGCTGAGTTATTTCTTTAAGGTTTCATGTTATTCGAATATTCAGACAAAAATATTTATTTACACAGTGAGTTTCCAGCTCCCAACAGACATTCCCAGGCCTTCTCTGCAAAGCCCTTCCCTTTGCTGACGACAGAATTAGTTCCTCCTCGGGTTTATCAGCCACATCCCACATATCAGGCCTATGCCCAAGGACACGTATCCTGCGTTCACACTGGCCAAGGGAGGTACCATGAGTGGATGAGATCCAAAGAGAGTGGGGGATGAGACAGGATGGATTCCTCCCCTTATTCCATGTTGCAGGCCTGTTTCTTACTTTGTGTGGGAAAAAAAACCACCCCAAAACCCAACAGAATTCTAAGCAGCCCAAGGAGTGCCAAAATGATAAGTACCTCTCCAGGAGAGGCCCAAGAGATATGCTTCCAGTAAGTGTCCTAACGCAACAGGAATGGTCTCTGGGCTAATCTCTGGCTCAGAGCAGATCAAGGCTCTGACTCAACACCCCACCCTTACGAGCAAATCTAATTAAGCAGAAACCCTCCAGCAGCAGGGTGTAGGAGCTGGGTGCCTGGAGGCAGCGTTTCTGGTGGCTGACACCTCCAGCAATGCTGCAGAGAAGCTGGCAGCGTGGAGTGATGCGTGTGTCCAGCAGCAGCCACATGTGGAACGGGAATAAAAAGTCCTTTTCAGGAGGAGTTACCCTCCAAGATGGCAAGCACAGCTGCAGGAGTAGCCACAAGAAGGTGCCAAGGAGGAACCTGCGAGCCTGCTTTACACTGAAAATGTTGTTCTTTGCTGCTCTCAGTATCTATTATTTTTGTCACTGTTACCCCCAAGACCTGCAAGACAAAATCTCCATCGCGCGAGCGCTGCAATAATAAAAGTCTCCATCCAAAGAGCTTATACCCAAGCGAAAGGGATGAGAAAAGGGACAACGCAGGAAATGAGTAAACACAGCAACAGTGAGATGACTGTGAGCAGCAAAACCAGACAGCGCCAGCCAAGCAAGCATTTTCTTTTCCATACATCAGAAATCTATGGACATCTTCTATTCTATACTTACACAGATGATGTCTAAGACAATCTAAAAAGGGTTACTGTGATGATTTTAAGTATATCAAAAATGTGTTTAACATGTAGGGACAAAGTCAGATGGGACACAGTTCTCCCATCTGTATATTCCCAGGTTGAAAATACAGTCATGTCAGATAAACATTCTGATTTGAACAGATAAGGACGAAAATATTCTTCCTATCACTGTTAAATTTGACCATTTATCTCCGTTATCAGTCTTCCACTTACAGATTAGCTCCCAAATAACAGCCAATTCATCAGTGCAGGAGCACGCTATTTCTGAAGCGAATCGGAGCACGCTGTCACTGTGCTTGTTTATTATTCTCCAAGAGCTTTTTGGGTTAAAGCATGAAGGGGGGGGGGGCACATGACAGACGGACATCACTGCTCAAAACCAGACGCTGCGTAATGCTTGTGATTCAATCACGATCTGTAGCAGCCCCTGTCATCCTGGCTCTCCAGCCTCCCGTCGCTCCTCCAGCGTGGCTCTGTTTTCATCTGAAGCACCATTCACTATTTCAGTCGTGAGCAAAACCTGTTCGTTGTATCAAACTACACAGCAGAGTTTTGGGCTCAGCTAACCTGCTTAAATTCCAAACACATATCTGAAAGCCAGTGTCAAGTGAGGAGACATGTTATTACAATCACTTGTAATAACCCCTTTGCAGTCTGGTGTTAATAAAAAATTTCACAGTATTTCATATTATCATTCAGTATCAAGGAAACTCTGACAAAGTCTTGCCAGTGATAAGAAAAAACACTCAAAGTACAATTTTACAGTTACTTCTAGTTAAGTTTTTTTATCTGTATCAACTACATTGAATATTGGTGTGTGAAGCTCAAGCACTCCCATTGCAGTGAATCTCTGCTTCTCTCCAAACGTGGCATTAGGACAGAAAACCAGGAGCAATGCAGCTTGGTAGCAGGAGTTTGAGCCACATAGGGACCACCCTTCTTCTAGTACTACACCACAACTTCGAAATCCTCCATTTTAATACGTCGATGTGTCCCACAGGATCAAAAGTAATCACAGCCAGGCTGAACAGTATGATCAAGCCTTTAGTCTGTGGCCTATATTTCTGCATTAAATAATAAATACCTGGCACTCTGCATAGTTTCCAGTGCATCTCACTGAAATCATTAGTTCCCTTTCCAACGGGTAACACTCAGGCAGATATTAATAGCCACATCTTTAGAAGGCTTTGCTAATTGTGCTGCTCTCAGTTTGAGGTACTTTTCTGCTAGAGGGAAGGGATTAGTTAGGATTTTTAAGCTTCACAAAATGCTAATGCATATTATAAAGGTACCCTGAGGAACTCTGTTCTAAAAGGTGTTTAAATCCTATCACTTATTAACCCCCAAATAATCTGTGAGGGGGCAAGCTACAGAGAATAACACCTCAGCAATTCCCACGTGAAGTCCCCCAGAGAGGTGGCTTCTGCAGGAGGCCAGTCCCATGCCAGACACACGGTTTGAGCATCTCTCCACCACAGCTTAAAGGACGAACCTTCCCTAACCCAAAATTCATGAACATGAAGTATCTGGACCCAGTCCCTTCTGCTGCTGGCACTTACCAGCCGGTCAGCCCCGGGCTCCAGCTTAACTTCAGCACTAACGGGACGGGATGCATCATCTACTGCAGGATCAGGGGGTGATGCTTCACCAAGAACTATCAGCCCCTGGAAAAGAGGGAAGGGAACAGGAATTAACTGTGGGTCCTTCAGCCTCAGCAGGGAAACTGCGCATCCATCGTCCTGCAGAAACTACAACCGCTGCACAGCAAGGCTTGCATTCCCACTGCATTTTTCAGACACAATGCCAAACCGAATCCCCTGCTGCCCTGGATTTTCCTGACATCTAAACTGAACTCGGAGGGGGAAGGACAGTGGCTGAAGCCAGATCACATGCCTTCAGCCCATTAACAGTAGACAGTTAGCTCCCTCTCGGGCAAAACTGCTGAAGCGCTGCTGCTGTCCCGCTTCCCACTCCTTCCCCTCCTCCCGCACACGAGGAGGTTCAGCGAGCTGCATGCCAGCAAAACCAAAGAGAACATTTTGCTGTAGTGCAGAGCAGGAAACGACTGCTTTCATAGTACAAAGTGGAACTCGCCACCACAGCCAAGCAAACAATTTTGAGTGGGTGCCAAAAATCTACAGTCAAACTTGTTACTCTGAGCAGATTTTTTCAAAGAAGTGATATTCACAAAATTCAATAAGGAAAGAAAAACACTGATAAACAAGCCATTGCTATAAACCTAGCGGGACAAAGCACAGTGGCAGAGCACTGTTTTATCAGGCTTAACATATGTTGTCCTGTTTATGTTTTACTCTAAGTGAAGCTTACTCTTAAAGGCAGGACTGCTTTCTCTCTAAACAACACAAAGTAATATAAATTCATTATAATTATGCATATTCTGAGCTATATTGTAACAAAGCAGGCTAAAATATTCAAGGGATTAGGGGATCTGGTGGAACCTACAGGCCATGAATATAGTCCAGGACAAAGACAAGCCAGGACAAGTATGCATTTGGTCAAACAAGGGACTATGGAAAGGGCTGCTCAGATTAACAACAGGCAGATCAGTCATCTGAAAACAATTCTGGAGGTTGCGCGGTGCGTCACAATAAAGTGAGCCTGGAAGGGAACCTGGAAATGTTATCTGGAGAGAGCTATGAGACTTCCCTCAAAGTCCACAGTCAAATCTTACATGGTCGATGCCACAGAACGTGACTGTGGCAGTTGCTCACAAGGCTGATCTTACGCCTTGATGCAATCTTCTATACAACACATCAGTGGATTTCCAGAAAGACTGTGGTAGCCTATAGTTCAGGGATACTTTATTTAAAATCAGTTCATAAACTAAATACAACTGTACGCGGCCTCTGACCAGCAATGAGGAAGTAGCCAGCTTCTAGAATAAACATGATGACGACTTTCTAGAGTTTTCGGACATCCCAGGATGTTTAGTGGATGAGAGAGGCTGGAAGTCTAAACTCAATTTAATACCGCTGTGCTTTTCCTCTGCTCTTGAAAGATCTCTCTCCGAAAGCAACCCACCACATTTCATCACTGCTTCTAGAAACATCCTCAAGCAGGCTTCTGCAACCAGGTTGGTCATCTCCAGATGTCAGGTGTAGGAGACAGCGGACATGAAAATGGGAGAAACTGAGTCTGAATGCAAAATTGGAACCAAGGAAACTGCTTCCCTTTGACACTCCGGAAAGCACTTGGGCTTATTTGCTCAGCGAGAGAACAAAATGGGGAAGCATGGGCATCAGGAACAGAAAGAGCCACCAAGGACTTCTGCCTTCAGTTAAAGGAACAGGATGAGGGGAGCTGCTCCATGCCTCCTCAGGAAGGAGCAGTAATTAATTCTATATAACATGGGTATTTGTTTACCTTTACTGGTGACTTCGAAGCAGAGGCAACGCCTAACACAGCCTTCCCTGTGACAATCACAGATTTGGTTTTCATGCCCTTGTACAGAAGCTGCCCTGCCTGCACCTACCGTGCTCGCCCCAGCCCGTGAGACAGCCTCTATGGATCTACAGACTGGACAGCATCTTCCTACTCTCTGCTTTGCTTCTAAGAGTTCTAAATCTCTGTTATTTATACACTTCTGAATAATGGAGAGGAATTAGAAGGGCAACATCAAACTTCCAGCTCCCCTTCAGGAAATGAAAAGGAGCAGTACATCTGAATTGTTCCAAGGTCACACAGTACTTGCGTTCTCCAAAACAAAGAAAAAAGGAAGGCCCCCTCCAATATTTATGGGCAAGTTTGCTGCTTCTTCACTTCAATTTTTTATCACTAATTATGGTATTAATAAGAAGTCAGTCATATAGGTCTCAGAGACAGAAACAGAGATAGATCTGAGACGTCTCACAGTCTTGTAACAGTCAGCAGCTTCTGCCAGAGGATTAATGGGTGAGGAAGAGGACTGACACACATTAAGACACATCAGAAAGATGTGCTGCACAGAAACAGACCCACAGAGGGACAGCAGCATTTCTTATTGTGCCCTAAGACCAACATGCCACTGCAGACACAGGAAACTCATGTGAGGGCTTTAAATTCTTCCAGCAAGAGGCTCCTCCTAACTCCCATCCCACCCTTCCCATCACGCGTTTCTCCTGACTCAGCAGCTCCAACCAGAGCACGGCCCTCCCCACGGGAGGCTGCACAGGGATCAGACTAAAAGCTCGAAGGGAACACAGTGAACCCATCTCAGATGGTCTTGGGAACAAGTCAAACCTGGGTCTGCAGAGACCATGTGCAAGACAACCCCAGTCTGCCACTGCACAAAATTCCTGCAGGAGCCCTTCATCATGATTTACCTTTTATTCCATTCAAGAGTGAAACTCACAGAAGACACAGAAAGAGAGGAAAAAATGCTGTTTGTTCCTTTCCAAACACGGAGCATCTGCCACCCACACATGCAGGGAGGTGCAAAGACTGCGGGGGGGTGTGCAGACAGACAGACACGGACAACACACGCGGACACCAGCACTGTGCCACACCCCATCGCAAAAAGGCCCAACAAAGCACATTTGTGAAAAAAAACCAAACCCACCTTATTACCTTCATGGACATCCAGTCCCTTAAATTAACTGTACATGCTCTTCAAAACAAGCACAAAATCGAAGGCACAACATTTAAGCGCTAGAAAACACAGTACTTCACAACTAACTTTGAACACATGCTCTCTGATTTGTTGTTTTCCTCCACATCTCACCAGGCTCCGACTGAGCCGATCCAAATGTGCTGAAAACACAATTACCACTGAGACACCCAGGCAGCAGTGTACCTTCAAAACAGAAGGTTATTTTCAACTGCTTGGTCCTTCTCTGGCTTTGATTTGACAAAGCAGTGCATCTTGAAGGGTACACTGGGATACAAACCTTAACATGTAATGGTAATTAACCTAAAAAAAGAATAAAATAGCAGCTTTGAACTCCTGCAGCAGCAGCTACATTTTAACTTCCTTGTGGCCAAATAAGCTAGAGTTAATTTATGTTGATAGAAAAAACAAGGTGTCTCCAAATTCTTTAATTGTTGTCCTTATTTGAAGCCAAATCCATTCCAGCAAGACTCCTGTAGTACTGAAACATGGAGACATTTCTCTAGACTCCTATGCTTGCTCCAAAGTGCTTTTATGAATCTTACTCTGTGTTTTTCATTGATGAAAACAGAAAACAGAACACAGTTTTACAAGGCATCCTTGAGCTCAATGACCCCAAGACGATGACAGGTGGGTGCACGTGGGGATCTCCACGAAGTCCTATCAGAAAGATGGGATGTTTGGTACTGTTCAGGCAGAACAGCCACCACCAAATCCTCAACATCTGAACTCTTCTGCCACTGCTTACATGGCATGCTTTATCTTGAATTCATGTATCAGGTGATCACAGCTGAGGAGTTTTTATTTGAACAAGTCAAAAAAAGATGACATCCTGTTTTCCGAAACCTCAGATGTACTTTTCAACTTTGACACAATACCGTGATGTTCTCCCTTCAGACCTAGAGACTGCAACCCTATATAAAAACATATGGGATGCTTGTAGCCATTATCAGGCCATTTCACAAGTCTGTCAAGTTGTCATCATCTGGTGAAAGCCCTGAATCTTCCACTTCATTAGATGAGTTTCTCATTTCTTCCATTACTTTTAGCATATAAATGTTTAGCTATTTTGTATTTTACACTTAGAAATCATCTTGTATGATCGGCTTAAGACAAAAGGAACATGATTCTTTCTGAAACTGGTTCACTAATTTGACATACAGTCCGCTTCCCAGAAGCCTTTAGCTCTAATCTCAGTAATGTATTCCGTTCAGCAAGCCGTGCTCTTCCACCTAGTCATTTATAGCCCTCACTCACTCAATTAGCCTGTTTTTCTACATAGCTGCATAAAAGTCCAGTCTTCCTCCCCTGCATGTGCTTTCTACCCGCCTGGAAGCCTTTCTCCCCACCACCCCCAGAGCACCACACATCTTGGGAAAAGCATTTGCTGGACTCTGAATTCCTGAAGACCTGCAAGTTGATGCAATACCACGAGCCTTCCTGCCACAAGCTCCAGACATGCCTCCCTCCAAGGCCTGACATTTAGATGTGCATGCCTGAACAAGTCTCGATAACAATTGCTTCCTCATCCCTTCTCTACTCTCCCCCATTCTCCCACCATCTGAGAACATGTCTGAAAAAAATAATTCCTTCCACAGAGAAAGGTCAGTACCTAGAAACAGTCTTTTTCTTCTTTTTTTTTTTTTTTTTTTATGATACAGACTCAATTTTAAGCCTGTGCTTCTGATAGCATCTGAAGCTAACTTCCTCCACAGTCCCCTCCCTTCCCCAGTAAGTCTCTTGTTAACTTGTTCCTTATCCCCATCTTCAGCTACTCCCAAAAAGGAAGAATGGGAAGGGTTGGGTTTTTTTTAATATCAAAAAAAAGAGAAATGCTTGAACAATGGGGAACAGCAACACATGCAAAAACAACAGTTTTGTTCAGTACCCGAAGACTGACTCTGAAGTAAGGTACTGCTCTCTTCATGTTACCACACTGAACCAGGGAAAAGAATTACACTCAACCCATGCCAAATAGCATTACAATTAGTCACAACTCTGCAATATGCTTTTTGAGAGATGCAGGGGAAAAAAAGCATCAGACTTTGCATACGCACTCTCTGCTGCACCAGAAGAGAGAGCCATTAGGAGGCAGACAAAGCAAAATCACACGGATCCAAATGCACTCCTGGTCCTCACCTTATTGGCTCTAATCTGCTTGTAAATGTCTGTTTGCTGCCGGATTCGGTATTCCAGGTCCGAGACGTGGGCTTGGAGCCAATTCCAGCGACTGACGATGGCTGCACGGTCTGCTGCCCATCTCCACTCTGCCCTTCGCCTCCTGGAAAAACAGAGAGGGGAAGGGGGGATTATTTTGAGTGTGATTTTAATTATACATCCCACAAAAAAACCTAGCAGAACTGACAGATAGATCAAAAGCTACATACTGAATGGCATGACTGATACCATCTAGCCACTGCTAATAATTACCAACCAAACTACAGACGTGCTATACAAGCCATGCCTCCGCAGAGCAACATTAAAACAACTTTTGGTACCCAGTGATTGAAGTCCTGCCTATGCAAGCGTTAAGATTTTATTCTATGCAGAGCTGAACCAGCAGCTCCAGTCCTACCTGGCTACATCTGCCAGATTCACTTTTCCGAGTCTTGGAAAAAACCAAACACAATCTGCCCTCCCTTCCCTGACTTACCCTCTTTAAAAGAAAGACCTCTGTCATCAGTCACAAAATGCGCCCGAACACCAGCGTGTACCACATGGCCACAATTAAAACTCAGTGGCAAGTTTCACAACACACTATCATTCAGTTTTAAGAGTAACCACTGTTTGGAGACGAGCAACAGAGCTAACAGCACCTTGCACAAACTGCTCCCCCGCAACGAGGTGTTGCAAAGAAAAGCAGGCAACAGTAAACTTGATTTCTGCATCTGATGGCTCGACTGAGCAAACAAAGAAGCCAGGAAAAAACACCAGAAAATTACCAAGTGAACGACTCCTCGTGATCTCTGGGGCTCCGAGGTGCAATGTGAGAGAAGCTGAGTGCGTGTGGGCGCATGGGGGGAACCCACACACTTTGCAACTCTTGACTGATCTCCTACCTCCTTTATCTCTGCTGTGAACACAGAGTACAGTTCTGCAGGAGCATAAATATGGTTTCACTAGTGCATGGACTACACCATTGCATTTTACAGCCAACTGTTACAAAAACACCCTTACGCTCTACTACCGCACTCCAGGGCAGAAAGGAACACAAAGACTATAAGGTACATATAAATCTACAGCTCCTAGTCTCCCACATTAAAAGCCCTAACATTATGAAAATATAACCTAAACATCCTGATTCTGGGGGATAAATACTAAGGCTACCCAGAAAGAACGAAAACCACAACATGGTGCAGAAGCAAAGCATCAGCAGAAAGTGCATGCACAAATCCAGTGGCACTGCACAAAGCCTTTGCCACATCTGGATGTTTGTCAATTAAGAAATTAATCACCAAATAATTCCCTTTTCCCAACTCCCCCTCCTTCTGTAGCATTTTTAAACCCAGCAAGACCACACGGCGCAGGGGAGCTGCAGCAACGTCCGGACTTTTTCTCCCAAAATCTAACCAAGTCGCCTTCTGCTGAGATTAACCCGTCTCAAAGCTGAAACCAGCCATTATAGCAAAAGCAGCACGTGGTAAAATAAACGAGATTTACTACTGAAGCACCCCCAGCCGCAGAGATGGTTAAACACAGCAATAATCAAGTTCTCAGAAAAATCTCACCTCCTGTGCATCTGCCCTTATTTAGGTGTGCTGTTACCAAACGCACTTGCCCAAAAAAAAAAAAAAAAAAAAAAAAAAAAAAAAAAAAAAAAAAGGCGCACCAGGGTTATTACAAGTTTCAAACCAACTAACTGAAATACCCCAAAAAGAAGGAGTTGGCTCCCTCAAACTGCAAGCAAAACCCATAAATTTAGAGTAAGACACGTTCTCCGTATTCTTGCTGGACCTCCCGGCTGCGTGGGCGATGTCATTTCAGTGCCAGTTTTGATGAGGCCAGACTTCCACCAAAACGGGCAATTTTATCCGCTGCCTACAGTGCTCCCAGCCCTCTCCAAGACCATTTTCAAAGCACTTTTAGGAGCTTAAATCCTTCTGTCTGGAATATTCCCCTGTATAAAATGCCTGCTCTATTTTGATCAATGCTGACCTTATGTGTGGTGGAAATTTTACTATTTATTATAGATGGATGCTGCAGCAAGGCCAGATCTTAATCCTCCATCAGTTACACCAAGGACACAGTCAGAAGAGCTAAAAAGGCAGCCAAAGCAGCTGGGCACCGGGGCTGGGTAAAGGTCTGTCATACGCCACCAGCAAGGCAGTGACCACGGGGTTAAACTGGTTTACAGTGGGCTGAGCAGTTGCCAGCATTGCCCCAGCATCACCTGATCATGCAAGCTCTAAACCAGATCTCTGGCCCAGTCATGCTTTACTGTGTTCCAAGAAGGATAATGCCTTGCAAGCTTTATGGTCCCTCCTCCCCACGAGGGATCCCCAGTCCGAGCCTAAATGGCCCCAAATCCCCTCCAGAAAACCCGAGGGGAGAAAGGCAGTGTTTGGGAAGCAGATCTCCCTTATCTCGCAGAGACATTTCCTTGAGCATCACTGGAAAAGCAGCGCTGCTCTGACTCAATCACTTGCAAGACTGACAGCATTTTCACGTTGTAGTTTCCCACAAGACTTTCCAGAACACCGTACTTCTCTGCCAACCAAGTTTCAGTGAAATTCTACCATACTATCATTTCAGAAGTTAAGAACAATTTTACTGGAGAAGAGCTCATCTTTTTTTATAGCTTAAAACCAGGAAAGATCTCTGCAATAGCTGTGTTTGCTATTATGGCATCTTCAGCATTTGTGGATGCAATAGGCTATCTGGACCCCTAGAAAGTGTAGGGCTCCAGGGCAGATCTCAGCAGGCTTCTATTTGCTCTCTGAGGATCCATGTAGCAATGAAAATTGTTTTTAGAAATATTAAAAGCTGCTGAGAGCACCTCCAAACTATCAACTCCCTTGTTTGCCTCTGCAACATTATAAAGCACCTATGCCTGCTGGAACAATACTGGCCTGCTCCCTTAAGTACAACTCATTCTTTTGCTCAGATTACACAGAAATTGAGATTAAGTATTAAAAACACCTTACACCCGTTTAGATTCCTAAGTGACATGGCAGTGTAAGCAGCAGCAGCCCTGCTCTTCACCTTAAAATCAGGACACATCCTACCCCAGAAAAACCCACTGGATTTAAACCAAAAATAAACCAAGAAAGTGAAACACAGTAACGTATACTTCACCCTCTGACACCCTGCAGCATAGGTGGAGGAGGGGAAGATACATAATGATGGCTCAGCCACACTTTCCAAAACAGTATTGAGCGTAGTGTGGTCCTCTATATTTAGAATTAAGCCTTTTTCAGAGCCTGTTCAATTCCACCCTTTGCTGTGATGTGCTGTCAGCAACATGTATGTGTCTTCCTCATGTAGATCATCTTGGGGTAACAAGCTATATAGCTTCTTTAGCTTTTATCTCCATACAAATATTTTGGAAGAGTGATTGTTTTCTTGACTAGCCCTAGAAAGTAGCAACCGCACACAAAATACAGCATCTGAAGTAGCTTCAGCCATCACCAGCAGTCACCTGAAACCTCAACCAGACACCCGGCTCTGGGGGGAGGGAAACCCACTTCCTTTCTTTCCAAACATTAAGCACTTTAACATGACAATTAATAAAAGAGTTTATTGCACTTGCTCAAACAGGTTTTGGATTAAGCTGAACAAGACGACTGAAGAGACAGCCAGATGGCTTGCTGAGTGTGGCGTTGCTGCGAGCAGGCTGCATGGCTCATCCTGAGAGTGGTCTTGACTTCGAGAGGCAAATCTGGTGCAGGGAGTAATGCGAACAGCACCAAAGCAGTTAAACGCTGCATCCTCCAAGAGAAACCATTCCTCGTGCTGCTGCACCTGTGCTCTGTGCGACTGCACAAGACAGGCTACAGAGGATGGCATGGGACAGCCCCTCCAGCTGGGACAGGAGGGTAAACTCATGAAACAGCACAGAAAACGAATTATTTAAGAGCCTGACCCTTTTTAAAAAAACCAACATTTTCCAGGCAGACTCATTCCCCTTCTGGAGACAGGCGTGTGCACAGGAGAGCAGCCTCGGCACACGAGGTGACGGCAGCGAGAGCCACCCCTGGCCTGCGCAGGCCCAGCCAGCACCGCGCTCGCCTTGACCGACAAGGACAGAGTCCTGCAAACTTCAGCAGATGGTGCTTATCGTAAATAGTGCGTGTGTGCAAAATTAGCAGCCTTACATCTCCTTGTGCGGAGGGAACCCACACGTGCCCGGAAGGTGCCCAAGAGGGCTGGGAGGGTTGGACGGAGGAGGAAGAACAAGCGGGGAGCTGAGCCAAGCTCAGCCCGCAGGGTTATAAATACCACGGGAGGCTGCGGGGCTTCATGGGAAGGGGATGAGGGAAGAACAGGATCCCTCTCCCTATCTGTGGCAGAAGACCTCAAATCCTGTAGGAAACTACAGGAAGAAACTTTATTAACACAACAAATTCTCAGAAGTAAACCCTTCTTCCTAAAAAACAGCTGTTAGTTTAGTATGAGAGCAGAAAGGCAGAGGGAAAAAAAATAAATCCTGTGTTACCTCAGCCCAAGTCCTTGGGATGGGCTCCAGTCTCTCCCTAAGTAAAAAACAGGCAACTGTGGGTTCCTAAACAGCAAAGTCAACTCCAGAAAACAAAACCCACCAGGCAGGTGCTCCTGCCAGGCAGCAGCGTCTCCAGTTCGAAGGCAGAAGAGCCAGCAGGTCAGAAAGGTGACCGGGTCCCGCTGGACTGGTGAGCTGCCAAGGGGCAGGGCAGGCACTGCTGTCCTCGGGCAGGGCAGCCAGCTCTGCACACCGCAGAGCTTGGCTTCAGCTATTTCAGAAAGGGGTGTGTACTCTCATTTTACTATTTTTTTTTTTTTTTTAATAAGCAATATAAATACAGCCCTGCCAATGAACACAGCAACACCTCGGTCGATGCACTTCCATCGGTACAGCCCGTGCTAGGCCTGGTTCAGCCGTCTCAGCAGTTGTGGTGCTGTAAAAGCTGTACAAGCTCCATATAGATAAGTCCTACCTAGCACAACCTCCACCTATGATATACGCTTAAACCAAGCCTACATATAAAAATCAGTCAAAGTTGTCCACAAAGCACATCTGGGTGAAGATGCACAAGGATCTTTCCACTTCCAAGGAACGGCACGCCCGTGCCCTCCCACGAGCAGGTTTTACATATTGCCTTAGAGGAAATTAAGGCCCAAAGGAGTTCCCTGCTGCTTGCTGGTTTTGTACCAGCAAGTCTTAGGAGATGCAAGTTCATTTTGCTTCTTCTGGACTTCAGAGAAGGTGCGTTGCGCCTCCCTTCACCACACGTGACCAGTGGTGAGAAGCCCTTGCTGGCCATCGGTCCGTCTTGCTTTCTGCTGAGTCCACGCAGCTGAACGCCAACGGAGCAAACAGAGACAGCACCAACAAACCGAGGGCATTAGAGATCAGCAGAATTATTTTTCACCAGGAGACTGCCCTACTAAAGGCTCAGCTGCAAAGTGAACAGAGCAGATCCACCACCTGCTGCTAAACCATCCTGATAATGACATGGAGCAGCACAGAAAAATGAAGTTAAAAGATTTCAGATTGAAAAGTTACAGACTGGAGGGGAGCTACATATCAGAGCCACTTCTAGGAGTCAGCAGTAATGAATGAAAAGCAGCCGCCAGGCTCTGGAGTGAGATTGTTTCTGCCACCCAGAGCACTTCAGCAAACCCAAATCATCTTGATGTTAAATGAGGAATAAAAAAAAAAAAAGAGTTGACACCAGGGAAAGAGAGAAATATGACACACAGAAACACTGAAAAACTTTTCACGCAGCCAAGAAGCCTGCGTGGTGAAATAGCAACGGAAGAGATTCATGGTGAAACAGAAAACACTTCTGGCAATGAAGCACGAGCCCGCGGTGAGGTGCGCCACAGCCACCCCGCCTGCACACCAGGCAGAGGAGCCAGTGCAGCCGGGGCACATGGCAGATCTGAAAGTCCTCGGCCATGACACTGCCGGCCTCTCCCTTCCAGATACAGATTAATGCTGCAACATGAGGCAATAAGCTGGAGCTTTCCAGGCACTTTCCCTATGGTTCCCCCGCTCCTCCAGTATTTACTGGCATATACCCAGGGGCTTTTCTGCCCCCTGAAATGCAGTCACCTACCAATGCAGAGGCCACTCTATATTTACTCTCCCCCTTCCTATGCAGTTAATGGAAAAAATCACCAAAGATCACTAAAGCCCCAGATTTTTAGACCTTCTCCCAAAATACACACCCCAGCCTCTCTCACATGCCAGAGGCAAGCTGGAAAGGCATTAGATGATTTCACATAGAAGGCTCATCACGGCACTAGGACATACCCCAAGAGGTGAATAAGATTCTTGAATAAGACAGGTATCTGTCCACCAAATGAGGCTTCAGCACGAGGAGTCAGGAGATGCTTGCCAGATGGCCCACAACTGGGGCTCCACTTTGACAGTCCTGAATGTGCCACACTGTAGGGAGAAGGATTTAGTCTCTAACACCCAGTCGAAACACAGCCAGGTCAATGTTTCACTATCTGAAGAAGGGAGTGAGTGGAGACCGTAAAACAACGACCCATGGAGCTTCCTCTGCAAGACGGTCTGCATGGAGCTGGTTCTTCATGGAGGTCTCCAACCTGACCCACTCTTGTGCTATATGGTCAAATTGTCCTTTTCTTGGGTTGTCCAATCCCATCCCCAACACCAACTAGCTACAGTCCCACCCCAGCACACCACACCCTTTCCCACCAAAGGCATGACCCACACTGAAAACCTGGGATTGTTACAGAGCCGCTGTCCATGTTCATCCCTTATGGGTCTAACCAGGCTTCAGATCTGTTGGGGAGCTTGTCAAAAAAGCAGACTGGGTGCAACTGGTTTGCCATGAACTGCTCCTAACATCCTAGCTGGGTGGCTATGGACTGAGAAGAACCTGCTTTTGGCCTCATATAGCCCCTCCACACACTTGTCCGAGCTCCCCAAGGAACCAAGAAGAAATACGTGTGTGAGATCTCATCATCAGTTACACACATCACGCCGACTGCACCAGCCAATTTGCAACTGCAGGAAGCCACAGTCCCATCCTGAATTTTGATTCTGCTCCAAAATCTTTGCACAAGCTGCCTTCCTCTTCCCAGCTCTGTACTCAACTCTGCATCCCACCACTGCCAAAATGCTCAGAGAGCTGCCCAAGTACCAGCACTCGATGCAATTCACTGTTCTTAACTAGAAGAGGCATCTTGCTGCCAGCTACAGCAAAGAAAAACGGGGCACACCAGAGCTAAGTTCCCATTTCCACCTGGGATCTTCAGCAGAGACAAAACCTGCCAGCAAACCACAAAAGCAGTTTCAAATATGACAGTTTATGACATTCAGCCATCAAGTCTATTAAAGGACAAATCATCCATATTAATTCTGCATGCTTTCCTTGCGTTACCTACCACAAGGCAGCAGCCTCAGGGCAAAGTTTAGTAGTGCGAATGCAATGTAATGCTTCGTGTCCATACTGGTGCAGTGCCTACTCCCCAACAACAGAGAAATGCCAAGAGAAATCTCACAGTTAAATCAACTCCTGTTGATTCACCAGAAAATGAAAAACATTACCATTAAAACCAGGTTAAAAATGTTCCCCATTCCCTCTCACCTTTCCTCTTTTCCACATTCCCCTCATCTCTTTGCCCATCTTTTAAGTGGCTCAAATGCCAGTACTGAAAATAATATAAAATAGTGGGACATGTGCTGTTAGAGTCCATGCCCGGGACATCAATACCAGTGCTTACATATCCTGGAAAAGCAGGACATGCCCAAGTAAAATAAAGCCATGTGCTCTGCTCACATATACAATTCTGACAACAAAAATCTAAGCGTCATCACCCAAGCACTACACAAATGCAACTTCTCCAATTGCTCTCATGATCTTTAATTGTGCTTCACTAAAGAAGAGAGAGGTAGGCACTCAATTCAGCTGCTATCTTCAGTTTGCTCCTGTCCCCATATATTCAAGTGCATTCCTCAGACCACCAAGCTGCTTTTTTTTTTTTTTTACACCAGCACAAAATCAGATCTATGGGTGGAGCAACGAGTTAAACTCTGCCAAATACACTTGCATGACAATTCCAAGGGAGGAAGAGAAAACCCCACAAGCACTCAAGAACAATCTCATTAGCTGATCATAACATTTCTGCCTGGAAGAAGCGAAAGTGAACAATTTGTTCAGCTGAACACCCGCCCCCACCCTGTGGACAGAAACATCAGCTTCTGAAGGGCTCTTCTATTCACAGCATGTGCTCGGCACTAATCTAAATCTAGTTCAAACCTCAACTCCGTTCATTCATTCCCGTATTCAGAGAAAACGAAGACCTCTAGAGGCTGGGAGTAAAGAGTTATTTCCACTGTTCCTCGCTGAAAAACCCCCACTGCTCGGGGGAAATTTGTGAGCACAAATCCTGAGGCATTTTGCTGCTGAGCAGGGCTAAGCAAGGATGCCAGCTTCTGCCCAAGAGAGAGGGCAGCACTGGCCAGCCGCCAGCAACCCCAGGGCCATGCATAATTTGCATTCAAATAAAAGCAGATCACAACTGCCCTCCTTTTTGATGATGAGGAACCATCCAAACCACTCCACCGGCCACAGCATGCAATGCTTTGTCTACAGAGCAACCATCACTCGGATCAGGATATGAAAGGTTTGTTTTGGCATCTCCAGTTCATTTCTATTTAAAAAAAAAAAAAAAAAAAAAAA
>NW_020799138.1:2742194-2793003 GCF_003259725.1 Athene cunicularia
TGAAGAGTCGGGCTGAGCCAGCGCTGAGGGATCTGGGGGAGTTGGGAAGGGTCAGGGGGAGGGTCATGGTTGGGCTGGAGGAGCTTCAAGGACTTTTCCAACCCGGATGATTCTGGGATTATGTGAAAACAGACCCCAAGGTCCCAAGGGACAGAAATATTTTAACACTCCCATCCCCTGCACCAACCCAACAGCATGACTGAGGAAACACCCAACAGGGTGACACAAAGAGGACCCGTTCCAAACAAGGAGATGGGAGACAGTCGCTAAGATAACAGACAGAGAGCAGTAAGCGATAAGGGGTGATGCTTTTCTGGCAGAGCTGCTCATCTCCACTCGGTCCTGCCTGGCAGGAAAACCCCTGCACAGCAGACCCTGCAGCGGTTCGGATTGTGCCACAGCTGCCTTGGACAGGCATTTAAGCACCTTCCTATCACTTTTCAGAACTTGCCCTCCTCTGCCTCAGCTGACCTGCAGAAAAAGCTGCAGTCCTCCTCGCTCTTACCAGGCAAGGAAGCGAAGGCAGAGGCCACCAACAGCTCTGTGCTGATCTTTAGGAGTCTCCTGTAAGCACCGCGTAGATGTAAAACGTGCACTCTCAACTTTGCCAACCTCCACTCAGCTTCCTTCTGTTAAATGGGTGAATCCGCAGGGATACACAAGTGTGCAGCAAAAATACATAGACTAGAAACCACCACTTTGGTGCTGGAGAGCACACCAAGTGTTTATTGGGTTTGGGTTTTTTTGTTTCATTATTGTTTTTCATAAGCTTTAAGGCAAAACATTGTGCCACCTTATTGCTGTTCCTCTTAGCTCCTCCATCTTGTTCATTCCCAAAGACCCCTGCAGGAAGGATCTTCCTGGAGTGCTCAACTCCCCACATCAACATGTATACGCAGAAGCAGCTCCAGCCCTCTGCTCCCAAAAAGCTCACTTCATCCAGTTCCTGTGAAGTTCTTGCTCTCCTCTGCTGCCATATCGCTAACCCCCAGGCTTGCTTAACTTCTTCAGCTACCTCAAGGTGCCACCTGCTTAAAAGATGAGAAAAAAAAAAAAAAAAAAAAAAAAAAAAAGTCCTAATTTTCCATGAAGCCCACAAAGACCCCTGATTATAAGAGCTCTGCAACGTGGTGCACCCATTAACTACAAGATTTCAACAAGTGACCGTCGTACCCTTATGATTTCACTCTGAGTTCATGACCAAGACATAAATTTGGCAGCACACTGATCAGTCAGAAGCAAAACAGCGTGGCCCAGCAGAAGGCTCTGCTCAGACTCAGAACTGGAGTTGAGAGATTTTTTCTCTTTCTTAGTTTCCAGAATGCTTTTAAGATCTTTGCTCAAATTCTTCATGCTGGTTGCCAGGGCTAGGTCTGAACTTTTGTGATATTTCAAATCCAAGTGCCCCAGATCTTTACGCTATGACATTTATGCAATGCCCCAAGCATTTATTCAGCTGACTGTCTGAAAAACAACCATTCCAAGCTTTAGCTGCTCTTCAGCCCTTAGCAGCAACAATTGTTCTGTGACAATAGCCTAAAATTCTGATTTTATTCTTTCAGCTATGCCAATGCAAGTACTTTGGCCCATGTCTGAATCCTGTTTTGGTACCCATGAACTATGGAGCAAGATGTAGAGAGAGAAGGGGAAGGCAGGGGAGCAAGCTGGGCAGAGGAGGTGGGAATCACAAGAGCATGGACACGAAGAGCTGGCTGTTATGCCGGTAAAACCAACTCTCCAGATGCACAGCAGAGCAGCCAGCTGAAAAATACCACACTTATAAGAGAATTTATTGGACCACTTTTTCAATATAGTTCTCCACACGCTCACAAGCAACTATGCAGGCACAGCAGCCAGCAGAATAGCTAATACTGCCAACGCGGAGAATTTGCCTGATCATCATCGTACCAGAAAATGCAAGGCAGTTTGTTACCCCCTGCAGCTAAATCCAGGAACAAGAAGCTTCATAAGGCTATATCATGCATGAAAGGTGTTTATCACTCCAAGTTTGCTCCAACTGCAAAGTGCTTTCAGTTCATTGGGAATTTGTTTCTTAAAGTATCAATTAATATGCCATTCTCAACAATACGAACTAAGTACTAAGATGCCCATCTTTCTCCTCAAAATGCCTGAAATAGGATTGCTGAAGCTCACAACACCTTCTTCCAGCAGCATATGCTCCTTTTTGGCAAGTAAGGCCCTTTACCAATATTGTAATTTTGCTTACAATAGAATCCTAACAGGTCTGGGTTGCACAGGACAATACTATCATTACCTTTTTTAGATCTGTATTTTTCATTAGAAGTTACACTTCTCCCATTAGAAAACTAAGTGGCAGAAGCACTAAGCTAATGACAATTTTGCTCTTCGTTTTTTCTCCTCTTCACATTAAAGGTGGGATTTCATGAAGAGATGCACAATCTTCCTTTGGCAAACTCAATAAAGCTAAGAACAAGCAACTAAGACGAGGACAGAGCTCATTATAACAGAGGCTGGTTTTACCATCTTCACTAATGCACACAACCAGCAACAATTACAAGCCATTTTCTTGAATTTCTTGAAAATAAAGAGGTTCTGAAATACTTGACAAATTGCATACACTGAAACTCCATTCTAAAACTCTGCTTGCTGCCGAAGCACTAGAGAAGCACATGCAAGCAGATAATACTGGAAAAGACCTCAAGTCAAGCCTCCTCCAACACATCCCTGTAGAAAACCAGTATCCTCTCTAGGAAATGCTATAAAATAAATAAAAGCCACTGGACTGGGACACCCTCAGTCAAAAACCACCTCATGGGCTGGGACAGTCAGGGCTTGCAGCAGCAGTCAACGTTCTCCAAGAAGGTATGTTTGAGCAAACAAGCCACTTCCCAGCTCCTGGTCTCCAACTAGCAACAAGATACCACCTCACACTTGGCAGCACAGGATGACTTGACTTTTTGGATGGCTGTAAACCAAGCTTCCCTGAAATTAATGCAGTTAAAACATCAAAGAAGAGGAGGAAGGCGATATTCAGTGTCTTAAATTCTTCAAACAAAAGTAAATGCACAACAGAGAGGAGACAATTACAGCAGAGCAAAGCATCTGAGAAGATACTACACTTGTTCAACAGCAAAGTCCTTTGTATGTGTGCAAACAGAGTAGTTTGGTGTCAAAGTGGGGGAGCACTCACTATAGACCATTAGTAGCACAATCCCTGGGGAAACAAGAATAGAGACTATGCAAATCAGGATCTATTGTTAAAAGGGAAAATTTATTTCACATTCCTGAGCAGCAGTGTTCCTGGAGCATAACAATTGGTGAGGCCCTTCTGCTGAGTACTGCACATTTTTATGCTCCACAGTAAATCAATATTCCATAATACAGAAACTATGTTAAATTATTGCCAGTGTGAGGACAGCAGCTCAGAGCTCCAGTTGGTGAACAGCATTAATACAACACCGTGTCAGAACAGGACTTATCTGGGACATGCTTTTCATTGTTCTGAAGAGTTTACCAAAGGCACAATGGATGGAATTATTCTCCAGGATGTTAAAACCTTCCAGCTCACACCATAAAGAGAACAGCACCGGCAAAGGCACTTTCCCGATCGTGCTGCCCTCATCTTCATCAAAACAAGTGCAACTACAGTCAATGCAGCATTGCAAAGCTTTCCACTCGGGCAGCACCAGCAAGCCAATCTCACAATGAGATATCCAAGAAAAACTCTAGTTAATCTCTGTGAACTCCTCAGATCCCCATGCTACAGCTCTCCTTGCAAGAGAAGATGACACGGTATTTACCAAACTTCCCAGCAATGAAGCTGGTAAGAACTCACTATCGACTAACATGGGATGCAGACACCTGCCCAAACTGTCTTCAACTAAGCAACTTCTGATCCCCACCAATCCAAGTAGGATTGAAATAAGCAGTCCAACAAATAAAACATGCTTTCACTTTCCTCCTGATTTAGCTTGCAGGAGATAGAATCTTCCTATTCTTACCCATCCACTACACCTAATAACTACTGACAGGCAGAAGGAATGAGCAGCAGTGGATACTCCAGCCTTTCCAGCAATGAAAATGCAGCTTCAGCCTCTTCACTTTTTATTATGCAGCCGTTAAGACCTAAGGTCAAAGAGTGTTTTGTCATGGATCATAGGGAGGGGAGTGTTTTTGTTTAACTCCACAGGTTTTGCAGTCCAAGATCAAAATAAAACTTCAGGATAAGTGATTACACCGAAGCAGGCTTCTTCTCTAGGCCTGGGAAATTTCTACACTACTGAGATGACCTCACCCTCCTTATCTGCTCTCTAAGGTCCTGGGAGGAAAAGGAGAGAGCTTTGCAAACACATCTCAAAATGCAGAATTCCAACATGAAGTCTGTGTTCATAAATACAGCTCTGAGCATCACAAAATCAAGCTCTGCTCTGTACCCAAGCCACAAAAGCCCTAAACCCTTTTCACAGAAACCTCCTCTTAAAAAGTTTTTTTTCTGGTTTTCCTCACTACTCAGAGCAATCAGGTTTTTAAGCTCAGAGGCAGAAGTCAAGAAAACACAGATTTGTTTGGGCCATGTAGTGACATTAACACGATGTAGGTAGAAGCCGAGGATTTCCAGCTGAAGAAGTTATCATCAATGCCAAACAGAGCTGAAATGGGCTGGGGTGAGCAGAGAGTAAGGGCAAACTACTGGATTTTAGGGACAGTATCAGAGGCATCTTCAATGCGTAACAGCAGTAGTGGTATGAATTCACCCATCGGGTGCAGTCCCAGGGCTCCCCAAGCTCCCTGCCTTCCAGGGCAGAAGCAAGAAGCAATCTGCTTCCCATCCCATCCGAGAGCTGTGCTGGAGGCAGAGGGAACAATCTGCATGTGTGCAACTGCATCTCATGCCCACTCACTCATGGGCTTGCCCCGATTTCCAAGCCTTCAATCTTGAGCTGCTTCCGAGTTGTAGGAAAAATGAAAATACATTTTTCTGGCTTGAAGCACAGGAAGGTCATCCCCACTCAAAGTAATGGAAGCACCAGGCCTTTCAGGAAAAGAGAACACCCACTGAATAAAGCTGCAGGTATTCCCTCTGTAGTTGTAGTGCTCCGCTCCTTCGCAGCTCACCACGCCAAGGAGTTTGCAATAATACATGTACCTACACAGGTATGCCCTAACACCATCCCCCAGCAGACAAAGATCGCCTCTTCAGTCTAAAATAGAGCAAGGATAAAGCTACACATCAATATTAAATCTGAAGGTCATTTAGTCAAGGGAAGGGGCAGACGTGCTATTTCTGGCATCGATCCAAGAGAAGTTTCCTCTCTCAACCCAAAGAGCCCTTCCAGTTAACACAGGAATAATACATTCCTAGCCTCCAAACCCTTTATCTAAGAAATGGAATAAAATAATCCTGGCGAAAGGACTACTATACAGTACAGGAGCATGAAGAAGTCCAGAGAGAAATGGAAATAGAGAGGGAGAATGACAGCAGACTAACACGAACCACGCTACGTTCAGTTTTGCCTGGAGCCATAGAGAACCACGGCACAAAGCAGCCATGGAGCACTGGGGTGGCATGGGCAGGGAGAAGGGTGTCTGCTTCTGGTGACTTAACGTGGACAAGCAGCACTAGAGACAGAAGATCAGAAGGCGTAAATGAAGGAATTGGCAACTACATTCCACAGCAAAGGATGCAGGAAGGTTTCAAGGCACTGGATCAAATCTGAGCCCAGTATCCTGGTAAAGAAGCAGGGGTAGCTGTTGGGTTTGGGGTAGATAAACTGGGGGCACAGGCACAAGAGAGGAGCTTTTGGGCAGAGCTGTGCTGGAGGGGTGGCAGAGGATGGCCAAAATGGAGGATACTCAGAAGCTGTGAAAATCGAGTTTTATTTCCATTAGAAGAAAGGCACAATTTGCATTGTTTAGCCACGTGAAACCCCTTTTATAACAGATGCTCCAGCATACAAAAGACTGAAGAAACACAGGATTCAAACATCAAATAGGAGACACAAAAGAGCATCTCTGCTTTCCAAGAAAGGACTGAGCTCTGACCAGGTCGAAGAACCTTCCAGAACAGCAACTCTGACCACTAATGAATGTCACTAATGAAGGGTTTTCAGGGAACTTCTCATCTCATCTGCATGAAACAAACCGACACATCATGTCATTTCCCTCCGCTAGCGCTTGCTGCAGCTTTCGCACCAGCGGACGTCTGTCAACACCCATGAATTTCTTGGGCATTCCTGGCTCCTTTATCAAGTTTTCCATCAAAAAGCTCATTTAATGAATCTGCAAGTCCCTCTGCAGAGAGCACAGTTTAAGAATCACTATTTCAACCCTTACTATATCCTGAACGTGTCTGCCAGCAGCAATTAAAACCCAGCAATTTCTGTGATAACTGCTGATTTAACTAGTACAAAAGTCTGCTTCAAGCCAGACCAAAGCTAGGCAGTGCCTCGTACCTGTCTGTGCATCATACACCAGGGGGGTGCAGTACCCTATCACGGGAAGAAGTGTCACTGCTGAGCTGCAATCCATCTTTTCCGTTTAAGTAACTATAAAACAGATTCATCACCAGCTTCAGTGGGAGCTGGCGGGTTGAGGAGAGCAGGTCATATTGGCACTACGTGCACCTAATCAATAACATATGTTCTCTCTGCTGAAGAAACTTAATTTTGGCCTGCAAAATTGTTCAGGATAGCTGGGACAGCAGAAAGTAAGGATATTTCGCTGAACACACACCAGAGTGCAGGATGAGGCTGTGGAGGGGGTGAGGGCTGCCCTGCGCACCCTCAGCCAGCAGCACAGCACAGGTAAGAGGTGGCCCATGCTTCAGCTGAAAAACAAAGTCGGGATGATCTGCTAGGAAGTGATCGAGACAGAAAGGCCCCAACGCTCCACTTGGCAAGCCATCTGAGGGCTGTGGACTGAGTCATGCCAGTCGACATCCTCTCCTCCACCCCTGCTGCATGGTACTGCCCTTCGGTACAAGGATTAAACACGCTCGGCACAAGCGGCTGGCAGTGAAAAAGGGGAAAAGGCTCATTGCCGGAGCTCCACCTGTCCCCTGGACAGAGGACTTCAGTCTCAATGTTGTCAAGCCTCCATCCTTCAACAGAACTCAATGCACTGTAAAACAAGGACCTCCCCCCAAACATAGTTTTATCCACAGGAGGCCTCTGCTACTCGCTGTGGGCTGACAAAGGCCTTAATGTTTAAACTTACAGATACCCTATTTATTTTCCTGAAAAGAGTATGGGGTAATTCAAACCCTGAGAGGGCATGCATGCCTTGGAGGGGGAAGGAGCAGGATCTGAATAAATCCGCAGAGCACTTCTCTGCAGGGCTGGAAGCTAGGGATGCTAACAGACACTGGAATCCCTACACGAACCCTCCAAACTGCAACCCGCTGTTCACCGGATGAAGCCCCCGAACCACCGTGAGAGCCCGCAGAAGAGAAACCAGCCACCGCTCCACGGTGCTCCGTTCTCAAGGGCTCCTCAGCATCGCATGTCCCGGTGGTGGCAGCTCGCTGCCAGGTGCCCATGGGGACTGCGTGTGGTTCCAGCAGCAGCTACAAGCCCCGTGTCCACCCCAGTGAAAGGAGCAGCCAGGACGTGCCAAACAGAGGTGGCCACACCAAGCCACTTAGGATGTACGTGGTGGGGCAGATCAGCATAAAGCGAGTAAGTTGGTTGTTTAACCAGGTTGCTATTTAGATGGCCATGATACTAGCTGCAAAAGTAACACCCAGCTAAAAACCACACGCGAATGGAGAATGAACAGCTTACACAAGGTCTCTATTTTGCTTGATCATCCCAGAGTTGCACCAGATTTCAGATGTAAGTTCTCCTTTAAAGGGAAAAGCTTGTGGGCACCCCCTTGCTCGCATCAGATGGAAGGGTAATGAAGCAAGTTCTTGAAACCAAAAGATTCTCATGAAAACAATAAAATCTTAACCGCGTTTCTACAATCATCATTTACAGCATGTTTTCACCTTCAACACAGAAACAACCATTACAAAAAGGTAAGAAAAAACTGGCTACATGGGTTTCTTCACTCCAAGTATTACCAAGGGGTGAGGTGGGCATCAGTAGAGGCTTAAGCAGATATGACACTTAAGTGCTGCCTGTTCTCTCCCCAAACCTGCCTCTCTCAACGTTCAGAAATCCACTTAGTTTCAGTCCAGTACTTCAGACAAAGGAATTCCATGATACAAGCTTCAGTTCAACTCAAACATAAATTCCCCCACCCTTCTGCTCAGACCATATGCAAGTTGCATAGCCAGAACAAAACAGACCACCAGCACGTCCCAAACTCCACACAAAACAAAACACTCCTACATTTCTCCTAGCTTTTCATAAGACAAAGCTACCAAAAAAACCCCACCCCCACACAGGTTTTAGCTTAGTATATAACGAAAGTTTCAAGTGAAACACAGCTTTTATTTCAAGTACATACATGCACATACAAACCTTTAACTTGCTTCTACTCTGGAGTGCTCAGAAGGGCAAAGAAATGAATTATGTGATTTCTGAGTGCTTCAAACACTAGCTTAAAAGTTAACAGGCTGGAGAAATCAATGCCTGGGTTTTGTCTCCAGTTCTTCTGGTAAGACATCAACATCTCAGCGTGTTCCACTAAATGCCATATTTTCGTTACCATCTCCCTCACAACTCTTGCTGTGCTGGGCAAGACGCTGCTTTACCCCAGACAGCACAGTTATTCCGCTTACGATGCACAGCTTCAAGTACAAACCTCTTACTCATGTGCAATTTTGATCTAAACCCCTTAGATGTCACTCCCTCAATTTGTGACCCGTTTTACATCTCTAAAAAAATATTGTTTCCCTGTTACCAAACAGTTATTAGATCTCTAGTCATGCCTTGGGCAGGGGAGACAGGTTTCAGATGATAAACTCTGGATAATGCAGAGTCCAAACAGGTAAAGTCACAAGTGTGCAGCCACCTTTCTTCTACAGAGCCAAAAGGCATCTGCCCATGAGATTTACAGATGTGAACTGTCACTGAGAGCAGAGGTACGGAATTAAGTCCAGGTAGGCTCCAAGGAGGAAATCTACATCTGACCAGGAAGAAAAGTGAAGGACAGACAAAAAGCAAGGGCAAAAAGTTGACAGCAGAGTATAAGTCTGTATATCCATAGTGAACTACATGAGACTAATACTTGAGCTTATTTATTGTACCACAGGAAAACCTTCCCCTTAGGGAGTAGGACACTAGAGTTGTACCACTACAGAATCCTGATGGCTAACATCCACCTTCCACAGCATGACAGAGTGGTGGTGGGAGGAAGGCGGTCTTATGGTTGAAGAGGCTCAAAGCTGGGACTCCAGCCCTGAATCTGCTAATTCTCTGCTCCATCACAGACTTGTCTTTTGATCCTGGATGCATTACCTGAGATCTTATTCTCATCTATAACATGGCCAGAGGAGTTCTGGCTCACCTTCAAGAGTAGCTGTTATCTACGGTGTATTTATTGTCGCAGGCAGAAGACTGCATTCCACTGTAACCATCAATTTACTACCTTTTTTCTTTTTATTAATTAAACATGACAAAAAAAGTTCCCTCTGATCAAGACTGTGCACTCTCCCAAGCACAGTGGAGGTCAGTGAGAAAAAGAAGAACAAAGGGAGGTTTTTCACCTTGTGTCATCACGAATCATATGGCCGCCCTCTCCAACTGCAAGGGCTAGAGCTTGCAGGCAGGTATGCCTCTTCTGGAGCAAAATATGTATCTTATACACACACATGAGTTTAGAAGTGATTATATGGACCATATTTCATTTTTTGAGATTAAAGAAAAAAGGGAGGGGGTCAGCAGCAGGTTAACAATCCACTCCTTGTAGCAACTCGTAGGCGAGAGCTATTGTTTGGGCTTTTTATTAGTTCAGCTACACGAGGCATCTTCCATGCAAATCTGGGGAGCAGGAATGTGCAGCCGTTTGTATGTCACGACTGGTTACATGCTCCCGGACGCTTTCTCATTCCCTCCCTGCAGCTCAGGTTCTTCCCAGAGACGCTTTTGCTATTTCATAAAGCCGAGGAAAGGACACGCTTTGTTCAGCAATTCTTTTTGTCCCCTTAGTGCTCCATTTTCTTTCCTCAGTGTCTCAAGGAAAAAAAAACCAAACAAAACACCAAACTAGAAAGCTATAGCTATTCTTCTCCTTTAGTAACCTTTAATATGTTTGTTAGCATGCCTGATCTACAAAAGAAAACATATGATCTGATCTACAGCAGCCTACATCAAGGGGTTGCCCCCCTCTTTTTTTAAAAAAAAAAAAAAAAAAATTAAAAATCCACCCTTCCCCCAAAGCTCCGATTTCACAGTGACCTTGCCAGCCTGTGCATCGGAGACTGGCCAATAATTAGTTTCAAAGGAAGTGGTAAAATTTCCTAGATACATTTGCTGAGAAAGCCCTACGCAGCAGGGGCATGGAAGTCCAGTGAGTTTTCACAGTCCTGCCATCCCTTCACAGCCACCTCTGCCTATGTAACATTCAATTATGGGAAAAATAAACAAACCAACACATTATTTGGAAACACATGCACATAAATGCGTGAACAGAGATCCTTAACTTCAGATCCATCACAGGCAAGGCAGATTTCCCCACTAGGCAGGCAGGAAATTGAAAGGGAGCCGCCTTATCAACACTGCTGTCCTCCTCCCTCTCCCTCTGTTTTTTCCTTTGCTATCTCAAGCAGAAAAGCATGGATGATATAACACCCTTTCCAGAACAAATCCAGCCACAACTGCATTGTTCCCTATGTGTATGGCACCATCCAACCCTGATTATTTAGATTTTTTCACTATTTATACAAGGCATGAAAATATCCCAAACTCAAGAGCAGTCCCTCCCTGCTAGATGAGTTGCTTGGGACACATGGTCCTGCACTGGAACGCTCCAAATGTATTAAGGTCCTACTTTATCATGAACACCTACCACGGACTGAATTGGGGGACTGTTGGCAATTTACTGTTTTTTCTGGAATGTGCATAGAAGAGCAAGAGAGGAGACATCAATGCTGGTTGCTACTGCATTAGCGTGTCTCATCACAACATCGTGTGCTAAAAGCAATCCTACTGCTTCCAGAGTCTGCTGTTGGGCTTCTGGAGTTTGAGACCAGCTGCAGCAGAGCTGAGCCTTAATCCTTAAACGTGAGAAAACCAAGAACCCCCATCACGGGGGACGACTGGCTGCTGCCGCCCACCGACAGGTGTGGACTCGGGAACCTGGACTCGTGACAGAGCCTCAATGCTCCCCTTCATGCCAGGCATTTCTGGGACAATGAAATCACTGTCCAAAGCTTCGTAAATAAAGTTCCTCTTTGTGAAAGTTGAACTCCAGCAAGCAAGCGCTGCAACCCAAACCCGACCCCACCTCCTGCCAGGACCCGGACAGACAAATCCCAACCTCCAAGGCTTGTGCTGCTGCTGTGTCCTGCCTTGCCACTACGAGTAAATTCTCTGCACAACCCTGGTTTGAAACCAACACCATATAAATTTAAAATAAGACCAGATATCCCACTGAACCTGATGGGTAGTTTGTTGAACCTGACGAATTTGACAGACAAAGAGAAAGAACAAGTAAAAGTCTGGTCACAATTCAAACGCTCCTCTGCAATCATTGCATAAATGGGTTGTGCAAACATGTTTCATAAATAGGTCAGAGAAATGAGAAAGCAAATGACAGACAGATGGCATGGCGAAAGGAAGAAGGGGGCAAGAGTATCTAAGCCAAGAGAGAAGCATCCAAGGAATTCTTCAATGCAATCCCAGTTCAGTTTCACAGCCCCGTGCTCCAAAGTTGACAAGTAGTAAATATAAAGTGGAAAGTCCGTTCTACTTCAGGTGAGGGCCCCATACGTGGAAATCACATCTCCAAGGCACAAGACGCTGTTCACCTCCCAGCAACTCAGATTCAGAGGTGTCAACGTCTTCCTGGGAATGGAGCCAAAGTGCACTTATAATTACGGTCTAAAAGAGCACGAATTTAGGGCACACTACCTTCAATCTTCAGCAAAACTCCCGCTGGCGTCAATATTACCTTTGTGCAAACTTTACAAGACAACTATCACCTGTGTGCATTAAAGGAAATTATTATGCCGGCACGTTTAGCTATCTGTCAGAAAAAGGGAGGCCTCGGTGCTTAATCTCATCTTCTGACATAACCTCAACACATCCCCTCTCATTGCAGAGCCAAGCATGTCAGGACTGCAGCACCATTTTAGTATCTTCTGTAAATGTTTTTTTCAAGTCTATAGCTCTATACATGTTAAAAAAAAAATCATTCTTTTTCTTTTTAGTGTTTAATTGTTTAAAGATAATTATTCTTGAAAAAGTCTTTGGTACTCCACAGTTTCTTGACCAAACCATCAGCATGGTTCTCACACACAGTAGACAAACCACATCCTCGATGATGAACTGAAAGGGAGGACCAGAAACAGGAGGCATTTTGAGTAGTTTCTGCAGAAACAAAAATCTAAATAAACTTTGATTGAAAGAACAAGAAGTAGTAAGATGCATCACTGACAGTAAGATAACTTCCTTGTACTGACAGCAAATGAAAGCATGAAAACACACTTAACACTTCTGACCATATTTAGCAGATACAAAAGAATGTAGGCCAGAATTACAGTATTGGGATTTTTTTTATTTTTTAAAGAGGGGGAGAAAGATGCTTTCAGATCACTGAGGAAAGACACTGTTGGAATTAGAACACCACTATGAAGCCTTGTTAAAAAAAAAAAAAAAAAAGGCAAACAATCCATCCACAAGCCAGAAAATTTTAAGTAAAGCCATAATGACAGATTTAAAAAGCCATCACATCTCATATTTGAATCTGAGCGCTCTCTTCAGATGGCAAGAAGCAACAAGATCACATCCACAAGTACTTGTATTTGCTATATGGCTTCCTAACCCAACAGGCAAGGGGGAAAGAACTGATGGCTAAAAGATCAAACTAAGGAAATTCAAGCCAGAAGATAATTTTGAAAATCCATTCTAGCTCAAGCAAACAGGAATTTACTCAGCTAAATCACACAGCCTCTACAATGATCTCTTCTTACATAAATGATCTCATCTGGCCTTATGATCTCAGGCTACAGAACAACAACAAAAAAAAAGTATTCTTGACACCATTTCCCCAGGCTTTCTTTCCTTCTTTTCCTGCCAGTTCTCTTACTAGCATTCCGTCTCCTTCCAGCAGCTTTTCTGTCCCGTTGCCCAACACACTGCACCACTCCATCCAATCTCAAGACTTGTCCTGCTCTTTTAAGGCCAGCAGCTGGAAGATCAAGACACACTGTCCATACACACTGTGTGCTCATTCAAGCAGAAAATATTTTCAGTCCTAGCAATGTGTCCCAACCACCAGTACCCAGCAGGAACTAAAAGTATTAAAACATTCAGCCGAGCTAACTTTGACATGGTATTTTTGAGAGACAGAGCCAAGTGTTTGGATCATTCCATGGAATCAGCTCCATCGTGGAGGCTTTAATCCAAGAATTTCATTCTAGCTTCCATTAAATTCTCCCCCAAAAGGTGCAAAAAGCGTTGAGATGCCCTCAACTCACTGTTGTGCACATCAATGAGACTTTGAAAGATGGCTGGACAAGGATCAAGAGCAGCAAATTTCTGTTACCATGGGTTGCCTAAAGGCACATATAGAAAACAAAAGTTACCAAAGATAGCAAGGATCCAGCAGAAAGCACTGATGTCAGATCCGAGATCCAATGCACGCCACCTTCTTCAAAGAAAGTCTCAAATGAAGAAAACAGGCAGACAAGACTCCGATCCTTACACAGATTTACCAGTAGCCTCAATCCCTACTCCATCATCCATTTTCAGTGGCTAGTGGAGAGCAGAAGTTTGGTAAATCAGTCTGAGAGCACAACTCAGCTCTGCATCGGCCATCATGCACACACCTGGCAGCAAGGAAGGTTTGCTAGCAGACACCTACCCTTTAAGCAAGAGATGCACAGGCACAGTCAGAAGGTGGACCTACCTCTCTAAGCTGGAAATCCTGCTGGAAGGATGTGAACTGGGTGGAGCTTACACCTGCTTCACACATTATTAAAAGGTCAGTAAATAAACTAATTATGTTTGGGAAGTCACTAGTTATTTATAGCATGTTGGTGAATGTTTTACCAGGTCAGCTTCAAGCAGGTCTTTAAGCTGCATGTCGAGGCTACAGTCCTACAGTGACGGGCATGGGACATCCTAAAATATCTGGGGTGAGTTATACTTGAAATACAACTGAGTTCAAATAGAGCTAGGTCCTTCAAAGCAATCCTCCAGCAGCTAAAAATCTTACTGGAAATATCGTATGAAGGCCTTTATCGGAAGAGACAGACACCAGGGTCATGTAACCTGTGGGTGTCTGATTTATTACAGGTGAGCTGAGCAGGGGGAAATTCAAATACGTAATTAGCAAACAGGGAGGTGGAACAGACTTGGAACAAGCATCTCTTCTTGGAGCTACTCCTAGTCAGCAATCCCAGTGCTTCACCACAGCTGTAGTCATCCTCCCGAAGTCCCAGTCAAAACTAAATGAATCATGTACCAAGAAAAGAGCAAACAACCGAAAGTGTCCCAGCTCCAATTCACTGGAGAATCTGATTACTCAGATTGTCCTGCAGTTAATGGAAACAGAGACATGGTGTGACACAGGTGACACAGCCTGACTCCGCTGCACTCTTCCTACAAAAAAAAATCAGCATTCAGTTTTTCCTCAAGCACACACAGAAGAGCAACCTATCACAATCATCTGTCTCCCTTTCTGCTGCTCAGACTGTTGACAAAACCAAGTCTTTTAAAATACATTTAGTAATAACAGAACATTTTTTTAAAAAAAGAAAAATTAAGACTCGCTATTGATTTCATATAGCAGGAAAAGAACAGGCTGCGCCTACTTTTAACTGTTATTACAGAAAAATCTATGTAAAAACAGCAAAAGCATTCTCTAATTGCAGCATCTGCTCACCACTTAGGGTCAGGCTTTACTCAAAGGTACAGAAAGTGGGGCAAGAGGTGGGGGAAGGAGGGGGTTAATGAATGTCAAAATTCATTATGCAGCAATTCTGTTCAACCACCTACTATTCAAAAATGAAGAGTGCTGACCATGTTTATTTTCATCTTTCCAAGCCTTCACAAGCTTCTGCAAAACCTGTGCATGTCTTGAGACAAAGTGGATAAATCCTGGGGCAGTGAATAAAATCTGTGATCCTACTCTCCAGGTTTCAATGGTTCTCCTGGTTATATTCTTCTTTTATAGGACAACATCCCCCACTTCAAGATCAGGAAACCGTAATTTGCTTCAAACCAGCAAAGAATCCTGGAGTAACTATTCTAGACTTCACAACGCTGGTGGGAATACAGTCTTCAGTGAATACAGCTTCAAAAAGCACCCTATGCCCTCTTCCTCTTTCAACTCTCTAAAATAAGGCTTAAGAGGAAATCTGCCAAGACACCGAAGAATAAGGCCACCTGTTCTGCTAAGTGAACTAAAGGAAGCAACAATAACCCACCAGTAAAAGCACAAAGATAAAGGTTTTTAAAGCTTCACCGCAATGCTGAGCAAGCCAGGAATGGTTTTCAAGGACTTAACACCCTGTAACGTGTCTTCTCGTCCCTGGGAATGAAAGCATCTTAAAACCATCAAATTCCCCCATGCACAAAATAGCGGTGTGGCCTCCAGAGATCTGACAGAAATATCTGCAGGGTTATTTGTGTTTACTTCAACTAGTTTGCTTACCAAATTCAGCCCTTTGTCTGATTGAGATTAAGTAATTACCAGTGGTATGGCAACACCTGAAGGTAGGACAGCATCACGGTTTCTGGAACATGGTATTATGCCAGAAAAGTAGTCAGATCCAGTCCCTGAGCAGAGTGAGTGGAAGCAAGAGCTCACTGCTGCCTCGTCATTTTACTAGAAATGACATCAGTTACATCGTCCCAGTTACTACCTACATGAAAATTTAAAGACTTTCACCAGAAGAATCAATTCGGTGCTCCGCTCAAAGTGGTAGCTGCGATGTGGTCACTGGGTTTCTGGTCAGATCAGTAAAGCGATTCATATTCAAAAGTGATTTGAGTTTTCTTCCACTACTCAGAGGAACCATGAGCAGTTATTTTTAGCACCCTTTGCCAGCCCATCCTGTGATGTGCTGCCAGTCAATGTATATAACACTATAGAAGCCTGCACAGAGAGCAGCCTGCTTTCAAACCAAAGTCAATGTTAGCTAAAATAAAGTTTAAAGCTTAACTGTTAGGTTAGTTAATGTTTGTGTAGTGCTTTCAAGATGAAAACACTACATGTGCTAAGCATTATCATCAAGTCTAAGGAGAGCAGACTTGGCTCTAGTAGAGATACTAGAATTACATACACACAAATTAAAACGTTTGGATCCCTTCCAGAGCAGATCATTCTGAATTTGTCTTTCTGCTTGTCAGTACACAGCTACATGAATGTCTGCTTTTTGTAGACATGGTACAGAAATCCACACAGCCAAGTTCCAACCCTAAAACTAAATGAAATAATATCAAAACACACTCCTGCATGGCAGATTATCCTTGAAATCAGCAAAAAAAGCAGCTTAACTTTAGTCACAGGATGCCCACAGAGCTTGAAAAGTCTCAACTTTATGGCCCGTAAAGTTTTGCTGACCTCCACAATGAGACAGCACACCCCTTCCATGAGAAACTTTAGTGAAAAGCTCTAAAAGGTTTAACCAAGGTATTACATATAAATATTAAGTATTTATACAAATATTTTTGCATAGAAAATTCCAAAACGAGGTTCAGGCAAGAAGCAATCAAAGAAGCTTACAAGCTTAGACAAAAAGCATGGCAGCCTGATGGAAAGCCACAGCAAGGCAGCTTTCTTCAACAGAATACCCAAGCCCAGGTCTCTCACTGTACCTGAAAAAGCCTCCATGTATTGTGCAGGCAGTTTTGAGAACAGAGTTTATTCTTTAATCAAAAGTTTATTTTCCTCCAGATCTTGTAGTACATCATGGTGTACTCACTTATCAAAAGCTTTTACAAAATTCCCTAGGATTTCACATTTTTCTTACTCTTAATGAAAAATAGCCTGGCCAGAGTTGTGAATATTGTCCTCGTTACTGGGATTTTTAAATCTGAAGATAATGGACTGCTGCTCCTAGTGCCTAGCAGTCCCGAGCGCCCACAGCACTCAGGAGCATCCTGCAAATGAGATGCCGGGCTGAGGCTGCTCAGCAGTTACACCTGGCCACTCTTATTTTCCTGTGCATTTTGAGTAAAGAAACAATACTATCCCAGGATACTGATAGAGAAGACAGAAAATATCAGGAGGGATGCACTCGTCAGTTGGAACAAACAGGTTGCTTCTGACATGAATGCAAGAGCGTAGGAGGGGACTGCAAGCTTCAGGGGTAAAAAGAATTGGTAGTTTTGCTGCTTTATAGGAGAGGAGTTCTGTCCCGTTTCCCCGCCCCCCCCCTTTTTTTTTTTAAATATAAAACATAGGAAAGTAATGTCTAACAAAAGGTGCAGTATGGCAATCACTTTGTCCCACCATGGAGGGCCCCCCTTCGTCTGCTCTGTCCTTATCAGACACAGCAGGGCAGAGCTGAGCCTTAACTGCAACCACAGCCTTGCTGGGAAAATTCCCGCTGTGAGCAGCACAGTTCAGACCAGCTCGCTGCAGAGAAGGGAGCACAAAAAAAAAAGTTTGCTGACTAATGATGACCAGCTGGAGAAGCAAGGCAGCCAGTCTGGGATGAGCTGGACTCCAAATTTCACTGCTGGAGGCCTCAGCCCTCAGCGAGAGGCTGGGACTGCAGGTGGGCAGTGTCTGAGCGGCCCTGCCAGCATGGGGAGCAGGAGAGCAGCCAGGGAAGTATGAGCAGGTCCGGCTGGAGCGCTGGAATCCTCCGCCGTGACAAGCTAAACACACCCTGCAACATGCCTGGCACCTACAGCTCTCCCAATAACATGCGATATGATCAAATCCAGAACTAACCTTGGTCTAAGAGTACAACGGTCAGAGCATGAACACAAGGGTGACATACTAAACAAGACAAACAAACCCGGGAACACATTTCAAACACTAGTCAAGAAAAAAGCCAAAGAGAAAAATGTGACCTTAAAGAGGAAACTTCTTACTGAATGCCATCAACCAGAGTCTGCCTTAATTTAACTACTTGTTCCAAGTACAGAACTTGGAAGGTCTCAGGGAGGGACATTAATCAATTACTTCTCCCATGCTCTACTTCTCCTATAGTCTTCTCAGCTATTTCTAATATATATGTATCCCATACATATATGTACGCAAAAAGATACACTAGCTCTGCTGGAGCTTCTATCTAAAATAACAGTCCCTTAAGTTTCAACTTAAAATACCGTAACACAAAAATACAAGCCCAATTTTTATGTAACAAGCATTTTGCTGCTTGCAGAACCTTTTTAACATACTCCCAGTTCTCAAATAAACTAAATCACCAGACAGTGCCCAGCAAGGGAGCTCAGAGCAGTTTCAGCCCTTGCCAGGGCCATGCAAGCAGTGCAAAGGGTGCACCGCAGGCACCGAAACAGCAGCAGCATCTCTCGGAGCAGAAGCTGAGCTTTCTCAGAGTAAGAGAGGTTGAAATCCACCATTAGGATTTATCTGTGCCAGGAGGACAAGTGGCTGCTGTGTGCAATTGCCCAATGGTTTTACATATTAATCTGTTCAAGAGAAGGATTATATTTAACATCAGAAAACAGCAATATGTGCATGTCCCCATGCCAACTTTCAGCCTCTGAAATTTCACTCTCAGGCCAGAGTTGCTCGACTGCTCAGAGGAGTAGGGGAGCTCATACCCTTGAGCAACTCAGCATAGATTAAGCAAGGCAGAGTATGACTCGCATTACGTGACGTATAGTACCTGCCTCTCGCAATCTCCCAGCCTAAAGCAACATAAAGCCCTTATCCCTCCATACAAAAATGCAACAGGACACAAACATGCACAGCCACTACTAAACAGCTGGCAGGCTGCAACTTATATTCCTATTTATCTCACAAGTGTTTGACATGTTTGAATCCCAAGTTCATGATACAAGCCTTTACTATTGACAGAGGGAGCCATCCTTAACCTAATGAGAACAAGAAGATCTTCAAGTATTTGCAATCACAACAAAAATAGGCAGTTGCTGAGGCCATAAACCATAGCTGCAAGAGCTACTAAAATATTAACACTAATTTTCCTGAAAAGGAGGAAAGGGTGTGTACTAGTAAAACACCTAAAGCTTTTATACATTCTCACATACACCTCACTACGCAAGACAGACCTCATGGTCTGAGCACAAGTGCTCATGATGCCATTTAAGATTAATTCTCTACAAAACAGCTTCACTACAGACTCTTTGGTGTTTAAGAGGGGAAGAGCTGTGAAGTAAAAATCTTCCCCACATGGTAAGACTCCAGATATCACAAAGTCTCTCTTCCATATGGATTTTCAACTGTCTAATACAGAAATTAGGGAGTACCCATTAAAGCTTTTCTTCGCTTTCAGAGTAACTGGAACAGAAGCAGGGGACTGGCTCTACCCAACAGCTCCCAATACTGCTGGGGAAAGAAGGTGAACATATAGCTTTAGGATATTTGGCAAGACACAAGCAGGAAATAAAACCAATTTATTTCAAGAATGATCACAAGCACTTTCAGCCCTAAGAAATCATCCTCCCAATGGCAGCATCCAAATCACGTGCTCAGTGCTCCTGAAAAAGACAAATTCACGCTGTATGCATGAGCACGCTCTTACACACAGAAAGGATATGCTACAAGTTTAAGGGGTGTTTTAAATTAGCCATATACACATGATTTAAGACTCAAATCAAGAGGTTTTCCTACAAGAACACAAACCACGGAGTTCATGACATTCTCAGAAACAAGCACCAGCTATTTGAAATTTGCCGTGCAGCGCGACCACCAGAGGATCAGAGCAGCACCAGGACGGGCTTGCTGCTGGTTTAAATCTTCCCTGCTCTGTTGTTATGCAATAGGGTTCCAAAGGGTCCCAGCCCCAAGATCAGGAAGGAAGCCAACATCTGATCAAACAGCATATTAATCCCCCCCTCTCTTCCAAGGGCTTTTATTTCCAACACAGGCTCAAAGAAGTGTCTTTTGGTACACTCAGCTGTGCTATTCTACAGCACATGAGAAAGCTAACACTAGTGCAAAGGAAGGACACTCAAAAAAATAAGCTAAAACCAGACAAGAATTTCATAAATGTACAAAGGTGCCTGAGAATGTGGACGGCAAGAGAGCAAATCAGAGTGCAAACAAAGGGAATCCCGTGTACTCTGGTGTATGGGGTTTGACACCAGAACCGTGTTTGGCTCAAGCATCGTGAGTCTTTTGATATCTCTCCCCAAGGTGCTGTTCCTTAGCCTCCAGGTGGAGGGAAGTGAGACCCGAGTCAGATGCAGAGAGGACTGTAGCATCGAGTGAAAGGAGCTTATCTGTGCTGGGATTTCTTAGAAGGTTTGGGTCTCAAGGAGGGGGTTTATTAAGCTACATTAATTGCTGTTGAACTCCAGCAGCCCAGCACACCACATACTTGCTAACTCCACAGTAAGATCCTTTCCAAAAAAGGGAGATGGAGAGGATACACATGCACAAACCCCCACGTAGAAACTCAACTGCTATAAAGGGAGACAATGTTTTGTTACACCTTCCAAGAATTCTGTTTCCCAGGACCTTGAACAAAAAACTTTGTAAAACCACTCAACTGCCACTGACATCCTCCTCCCACAAACTCCCACATGCAGAACACCCTGGTCTTTCTCAACTACCAGCTGCACCGAGATCCAGATTCCCAGGCAAAAGAATGGGTAAATCATCAACCTCATCTGAACGCCCTCTGAAAAAAACACACCTATGCAATGGTTTTATTAACTCTGATTTTACATGCAACATTTCTCTGCATCAAGATCTTTCCTTTGGTCTCCTAGGAATCAGATGTCCACTCTTTAAGTATCTTTTTGCCCAAAGTTAGAGCACAGCTATTTGGCAGAGATGGTAACTGAGATCAAGACGAGGACTGAGTAGATGAATTTCTGGGTTTCTTATACATCTCCCAAAAGGATGCAAAAGAACTAGTTCACTCCCAAACATAAGAGCAGTAACAGAAAAAGGATTAAAAAATTGACAGGATTTTAGTAGAAGAATGTGTTACTAACTGGAACATATTTCAGCGACTGCAATAAAGAATTTCGGAGCTAGGTGATCTTATTTTAGAAAGGATACAACTTCAAAGCAATGAGATATGTTCTGCCATGAAGCAGCACCCAGCTTGGCTGGCTTCCCTTCTCTCTCCAAACAGCAACAAAGGAATACTGTTCTTCACCATCAGACAGAAAATACTGGCACGTATTTTCAAGGAGACACCTGTTAAGATTAGAAAAGCTCACACTGAGTACAGCAGAGGTGGCCACCGTGGCCCAACAAACCTCAGAGTTTCACAAGGCCAAGGGAAGAGGACAACACCGCAATCGAGGCTCCAGATGCTACCATGCTCACTTCTTTTTGATCCAAATAGTTGCCTGCTCTTTCTCAACTTGATGTAAATAGTTATACAGACAGTATAGATGTTTCATGTTCATGGGGAAGAGTTACAGGAGGATGTTTAGCCACATGTCATAGATCAAGTCCACCTCCCAGAGTAGCGCTTTCCTCTTATTTCTCAAAGTAAAAAAAATAAAATGCTGTAAAGCCCACCTGGCACTTTGGTCCAAGAGTTATCTATACTTATTTTACTTCAAAAAGAAATCTCTGCAAGTAAACTATGCCACCTATTCCTGGTAACAATGCAAAAGCCTCATCCTTGAAGAGCTCGGGCAATAGGCATGCTTGTTACAGCTGCAACTTGAGACACAGAAGGCATACAGGCAATATATCCTCTTCTATTTAAAAGCGCAACACCCTAGACCTTCATAGTCTCCAGTCTGGAGGGGAAAAAAGGTGCAAGAGAAAGTTTAAGGGAGCTAAAAAGCAGCAGTTACTTGATTTTGAGAACAGCTTTCCTCTTCAAAGTCACCAGTCCAAACTGATACACAGGATCCAGACTTCAACCTTCATAAGGCAGCAAAGAACTCATGATTTATAACCTTTGGTATACAACCAGAACTTACAAAAAAAAGCTGTAAAAAGTCTATTCTATCTTATAAACAAAGTCCTAGACAAACTGGGAACTACACTCAGTTTACTTCATTAAGAACAAATTTATTTGCAATCCTTAATTCCATGCAAAGGCTTAACTAAGCAAAGCTTACAGGCCGTTTTCTTGTTGACAAGTCCCATCTTCAAAAGCTACTTATGTAACAGCTCTATGCTTCTGCCATAGCAAGATACAGCATTAAGATTAAAATACTAGCAGTGTAAAAGCCAGACTGAATGCTCCATTACCTGCTGCAGAAGCACAGCAACAAGCTGACATTTGGAGCAACAAGGTTCAATATTCAAAAGTTGTAGGACTTCAAAGGACAAGTCCAACACTAACACTAACAGAATTAAAAAAAGGTCTTTGTTGATTCCAGCTTCAGCTTTCTCACAAATTTGCCTAACAATCAAATAGCCTCTATCCCCACACACACTGAACACAGAGTTGTTTCACTCTAAGGGACACTCATGTTACAAACCATATGCAACTGTTAACAGGTTTTCCGGGCAACTCAAAATACCATTCCATCAGGAACTTTATGTAGAGACTGCAAAGTCCTGAGCATCTCCTGGACAAAGTCAGTCGTCTTCAAGCTTGTGTGCAAAATGTTAAAAAAACAAATTCACGCAGGACCAGATGCTCCACTGGCTAAGCAAGTTTTGGGTAAACTCAGTTCTGAGGTTGGGTTTTATTTTGTTTTGGGGGTGGGGAGGTAAACAGGTCTATCTTCAACTTCTAACAGCAAGATTAGAGGTGGCTCAGCTGAGATGCCAAGGCAGCATGAGCTGCAGCAGGGGTGTGTGTTTTATACACTGCTAGTTCTGACAGCAGCACTCATCAGACAAGTGATGGGGAAGCAATAATTAAGAGAAACCTCAATGCATTTCTGAAAAGTGCAAGTTACAAATAAGGAACAGCCAAAACGTCAAAGACTACTGAACTCTCCTCGAGCAGGATACCAACCAACCAAGAATTTAGCCATATTTAAGCATTTTGCATACCATTACCCACATGAAGTTAACAATAAGTTTTAGAAGAGATGTTAAACCCCATGTTTTAAAATTTAAAATAACCTCTAACCAACATGAGGGAAACCTACCACAAAGAGCAGATCCTCCTACTTAGTTTTTATACTTTCTTTGAAAGCACAGAAAAGTGGCTACAGGAACAGAATTATGCAGTCCAACCTAACTCCCTCGGTGCGATAAAATTATTGACATGTAGAGAAAGAGCAAGACTGAATTTTGGATTTGAAGAAATAAAGCAGGTGGCATTTTTGGCCACTTGACTGTACTATGAGCCACTTGTCACGCACATCAAGATTTCATATTCAAATACTCAGAACACATGTGCTTTTACCTATTAACCTGTACCTCACTTCCTGCTCTCCCCTAAAACCTGCTTTAATAAAATTGTATTCTGATTACTTCAAAAAAGAGACTTCAGATTTCTTCCTCACAGCCAACGAACTTAACTGTAACTACGGAGATCAAACCAAGGGCCCCAAAAGCAAACTGCTGGTATATCTGCAAACATTCGGACCTCTTTTTTAAAAGTTTCTTGCATACCACACACACATTGTGTACACACACACTCCAAAATGCTTAGACATCTTTCAAGGCTCAACTCACTATAAACTCATACAAGTCATTCACAATTCCCTATAGTTTAAAACACACAAGCAGCTAAAAAAGGTTTGTACATTAACACATGAAAGAGAAAACAAGACCATTTTTACTTCAGAACAGTCATATTCAGCTGCTGTTTGGTAAACATACTGGTAATCATATTTATTTCTGCAACTCAGGGTTCCTGCAGCCTGTTTCTGATCCCAGTGCTCCGTGAATTATCCTTCAGCACACTTCAGCTTTTCGTTGGCCAGTTTAAACATCTTTATGTGGTCACTCGTTAAGTTGCTAATGATTAACACCACCCTGTAAAAGAGTATAATGCTTCTAATCCTTTATAAAAAAGCTATACAGAATGCAGTATTAATTTAATCTCATTTCGATACAGAAAGATTCATCATTTCTTTCTGCAAGTGCAAGATGCCTTCTACTATGTGGAAGCAGTGAGCAAGAAATCAAAATAATGAGTTCACAGCCACATTTCTGGTTTTCACATAGACTGAAATTCCATAGACTGAAAGAATAAACTGCCGTCTTGAGCAGTTAAGCAGCATTTCCTAACCACAAAAGTGTATTCTCCTTTGGTGTCACTAAACATTGCATTGATTTCAAACAACTCAGCTGCTCTTAAAAAAAAAAAAAGCACACCAACCTCTTTCTTGCTGGCAAGGTGAATTACTGGAAGGCTCTTTCCTTGTCAAGGACAATGCGGGTTTGTATCAAGCAGATGTGGCAGGTTTGCCACTGCTACGCGACTACTCCCTGTTGTTAATGCAAACAGGAGAGCTTCTAAATCACAACACTGGGAGCAAAGGGCTGGATGGGGAGAAGAGGCAACCACAGACAAACTCAAAAAGCCGACCCCAACACCACACCACCTGGGGAGAGGACAGACGACAGTGCAGGGGAAGTGTCCCCTTGTCACCGCAGACATGTTTTTCAGCTCTTCTCCCTCCCTAAATAAAACACAGCCTTATGAACTGCACCTCTGTGAACTAATAACCCAACAAGTTTTTACAGCCTCAGGAACCCAATGCCAGCAGCTCCATGAGATTCATCTCCCTGACAGATCCGGGTGATGCAGTTCCTTGTGGGCAGGTGCCTGTATCGCACTGTGAGCGATGAGCCCCATCACCAAACTCAGCTATATACCTGGCTCTGCTGCCTCCAGAGCAGGAGGAAAGGGAGATGCTCTTCTCTAAGATCTACAGAAAATTAGAAAATACGGGGTACAATGTGGAAAGAGATGCCACAGGAACAAAAACTGGTGAGAAAAGAGCAAGAATGGAATTATTTTATGCTAAAAGAGATAGTTATAACTTAACCGTATCAGTAACAAAAAGGGTCATTATCATCCCATTTCACCTGTAATTTCCCAGAGCCAAATCAAAACGCTCTAATTTGTACCATCCCTCTGAAAGTGGTTCATGTCCCACACGCTGTTGGCTGCTCCACCAGAAGTTTATTTTTCTTGGATTGATTTTTCCCCAGCCCTTTTAATCAGGTTCAGCCAAGACACACTCTCTACTTCAGGACTTTTCAAAAGGACTAGATAATGTTTACTTCATGCCAAGACACCAGGCATGCGACAAAAAAAGTGTCTGTAGAGGAAAGCAAGCCAGTTTCCACCTTCTGAGCAAACTCCCCTGCAGTTCAAATACCACATTTCTGGAAGGATCTCAAGCTCAGAGTAATTTTATTTGCATCCGGTGTGAAGCCTGCAACAAATATCCAGAAATTTCATAAAGAGTTGGAAAGGGAGAAAAGAGAGATGATTATTGGTCTGTTTCTTTAAATTGGATCCTTTGCAATCAACAGTATGTTATTTAATATCGGGCCCCGATTTTCAAGAATAGATTCTTCTAGAAGATGGGATATTTTTAGAAGATGTTTTGATTGGCAGCATTGAAACATCTCATACAAGAGGCAGAGCTTCCATCATTACCCCAACCCTCCTCAGTTTCTCAAAAAATGATGAGATCAATCTCATCAGAAGGTTTTTATCAAAGATGTCTTTACTTCAGGAGGGTTTTCTTAATTCTTCTGGGGGAGAGGGAATGGGAGTGAATGGAGCATTACTTACCTTACAGTCTCTACTTTCCAGGAGTTACGCTTTTCTATGAAAAGTGAATACTAGGGGTTTTTTAAATTTATTTACAAGCAAAAGCAAAGCATGTCACATTCACATGTCTAGAAGCCAGGACAAGAGCCAAAAAACACAGAACTGTGACAACTCTCAAGCAAGCAATCCATGAGCAAAGGCAGCAAATGAAAATAGTTTGTAGTTCTACGTCATCTTCCAGACCTTGATAAAATTTTAAGAGGTTCACACAAAGCAAAGAACAGAATACAGATTCTCAATCTATTGAGATTTCTAAAATCTGCTGCAAACAGTGTTGTCAGGTTGACAGCAGATTCAACACCCCAAGGTCTGATGCACGATCACGCTATGAACAGGATCATTCACCATCACAGCGAATTATACTGGGCTGAACCTGCATTGCTTTTGGACAACACTTCTTCTGACTCATGTCAACGTTATTTGCACATGTCAGAAGAAAGCATAAAACACATGGTACATTCTCAAATGCATTCAAAAACTCTGAAGCCAAGCATTTCACAACAAAAGCCAACACAAAAGTAATTGTATCAGAAACAAAGAGCCATCACTGCAAGTCGATTACTACATAGCCTCCAAGGGTCCAAAGGGCCAAGTGGGCTGAACAGCCAACTATTACGCATTTTCACTTCCACAGACCTAGAGGATTCCCAGCTTTGGAACAAAACTGACGAACTGGAACGAGTTGTGGTAAGAACCAGAACCATAACGCAGCCATTGTACTTCGGTACTGTCATCTCGCTCGAAGTACAAGGAAGTTCAGAAGTACTAGAGAGGATGGGATGTTTTAACCTAAAAAAAAAAAAAGATAGACCATGGTACGAAGGGAAAACGTCCCTCTGAAATTATTGTACAATCTCTTGTAATAAATTCCAGGACTTTAAAAGTGATACTAGCCAGCACTAAGCTAACAGGCAACCACAATTATTAAAAAAGAGGTGTATTACAATTGTTAAAAAAGAGGCGTATCTGAGAGTTTTGGATGTATGTTTACATTCTCCAAGACATTTATGTGAAGCAAGAGACAACACTTTTCTGTTCTGCCCTAATGTGTGTCAAAAACTGATCAGAGCTATGATGGCGATGACTGATCCTTGAGGAAGTCAGCAGCTTCTGTTGTTCTTCAGAGGAGGAGGAGGGGTGCTCCCTATTTGCTCCACTGCATTGTAAGAGACAATAGTGTAAGCCACTGCTAAGTAGATAATCACAAATTCTCAGAACCTTCTTCATCTCACCAAGCATCAGCTAAACAAATAAAGCAAGATGCTTTCGGACAAGCTACTCTCAGAAATGAAGTGAAAAACAGGAGAGCTCCATTACTTCAATTAATACTCCCATTTGTACCAGGTCAGCAGTTCTCAAGGGCAGCAAGGACAGGCACACACACATCCCAGTTATTTCTCATCTGAACAAAATCCCCAATCACTGGGCTATAGCATCCAACTCACTTAAAAGCTCCAGTCAATCTCCGTAGGACCAGAGAAAATAAAATACGGGAGAAAAGGCTTCACCAGGTATGTATTCTTGGGAATTCTGTTTTCAGTCTCTCAAACTGGAAGGAAGATACATAAATTTATTAGGCCTGGGAGAAAACTAAGTGAAAACAAATATTTTTCCAGTAAGACTACGACAGCAAGACTCAGAACAGAAGATTACTTTATGTACTAGTTTGACTAGTTGAGAAAAATCAAACACCTACATCAGAGAGGAAAAAACATTCCTACTAGAAAGCTCCAAAAGGAGGGGGGGAAAAGTTTCAATTATATAAGGCAAACATTTAAAGTATCCAAGTGCTCTGGATGCAGATGGTTGTTAACAAGCAGACAAGAACTAGATGAAAGCAATTTTGAGGAATGTCGCAACATCAGAACAAAACAGAAAAGGGAGGATTCCTATGGCAGATTCACCAAGTACACTCAGATACAGCAACAGACTCTCATTAGTGGGGACCACTTTGTTAGGGCTATGAGAAGCTGTGGAGGTTACCTCCCCAAAGTCTTGCAGCATCACAACTAAAAGCTTCTGGGAATTTACAGCCTAAGTGTTCAGAGACATGACAACAATGAAAAAAAAAAACACAACACCCCACTCATAAAATTTTCTGTGCATCTTATGCTGTCTAGGAGATACATCACTGCACTCCATGAAGTTTTCAGATACCATCTTTTTAAGTTGTGGGAAGGATGGAAAAAGGAAGGAACGAAGAGGAGAGTGGGTGCAAACAACTAGAGCTCCTGTGCACCCCAACCACCAATCTGAGTCATGGGCAAGCCTTGGTCCAGAAGAAGCTCTGCTGCAGAAATTACCAAAGGGCATAAAGCAGAGGAGTCATCAAACATGTAACTACTGCCCATGGGGGAGAAAGAAATTCACATATACAGAGGGGAAAAAATTCATATGCACATACAGAATTCAAGTAAACACAGCTGATAATTTTAACTAGTTCTTCACAAAGCCACCAAAATGCTTAATCAAGACACTTTTCCTTTATCACAGAACAGTGCCTTGACCTAGCACACAAAAATCACTTGCTCACGCACAGGAAAACACAGGTAAAATAATCAACTCAATTTGCAGCGCAGCTAATCTGATTAGGGCTTACCTGTACCCAGCCTGAAGAGGCATTTGGTTTCATGAGTTTAACATAACCAAAGCATGCCTGGTAACAGCAAGCAAAGGGGGGGAAAAAAGGCAGATCTGTGCCATGACAACTAGGATGGGTTACGAAAGCTTTCTCCCTACAGAGGATACTATTTTGAAAACAAACGCTACTTGAACAGCCAGCACACAGGAGAAATAGCTGCAAAAAATAACTAGCACTCCTTATATTAAAAAGGCCTGAACATTAATACAAGAGGAGAGCTAATGCAGGAGTGAGAGGAGGGGCACTAGGGCACACTTGACAAGTCAAAGATTCACACAAAAGAGTGAACAAGTACAGAACCGCTCTAACTGGAGACAGATGTAATTTCAGCCTGTTAGTAAGAATTCAAACAAGGGTTCATGTTCATTAAAAAGCAGCCAAAAACCCCCCAAACAGCAAAGTTACACACTTCATAAGCCAGTTTAAGATCTAATACACAAGACAGTGTCAATCAAAGCCTTCAGGTAAGATTTTTCTACAAGTATCACTTCTTAAAAATAGGTTTAAATAACTAAGAGTTAAGTTGTTTTGGGCTTCTTGCCCATTTCCAGAGGCAGGGAGAGGGGGATGGTAGGGGGGAGTGAGCGAGGGCTGAATATGGAAAGCTGTCTTCAGGCACAATATGAATCATCACACTGAAGAATTTTCTTTAAGTGGCTGGCTACTACTCAAACAGATTTATTTTATTTAAAACGGTAAGGCTTTGACCAATATGTGAACAACAAGCCTTGAAGAAATCATTAGATGACACTCAGACATGTATTTTAGGATCAAGAAATACTTGAAAATTAATCTGTATCAATTTAATCCACCTTGAATTAGGAAGAGTGGTTAATGCCTTGAAAGGTTTCCTAATGTGGTTGTTTCTTCACATTATTTTCTGCTGTCTCAGTATAAACAGAATCTTCCCTTTGACTTTCAGAAATCTCTGCAAATGGCAGGAGAGCTACCTACAACACAGAGGGAGCAGAGAGAATAATTTTCTTGTTTTAGTCTGAGACAGTAAAAAGCCAATACCACAAAATGTTGCATACATGGAGCAAGAGCTCTGCAAGTGTTCTGCATTCAAAATGCAGATCCACAGAAGGCTAATTGTCTCATTTTTTTGAAATAGCCAGCACTGGAATAGCAGAAGTCACATGGAGAAGGGCTCCAATTCACACAAAAATAGGCAGATTTAGCTGCTGCAACTTTTATTCATGCTACTGTCCCAGCCTAGGAATAGTAATGGCTGCTAAACAGAAACATTCTCCCCATGGCCACTGGGATATGAGCCTCCAGCAGGAAAAAATAAAAGCCACTAGGAACATGAAGAGCCATTACCTCTTCACATCAAGCCACCCAGATGAGGAACTGGGACCACAGGAGGTAAATTTTGTCAGAGGCTGCTGAAGCCATGCAGAGCCACGATCACTGAGCACCAAAGCACCTTCAAAGCCACCTGTCCCTTGCTCAGCTCCCCCCTCTGGATCAGAGCCCTGCCCTGCTCCATGCACGGACAGAGGAGTGCTCTGTGTGCTGACACCCACAGCACCCAGGGCAGGACAGGACCTGTAATAACAACAATGGGCAGAGAGACTACAGGTAAACAGCAAGCATGACACCCCAGCTGCAGAGCTCTTGTGCCAAATCTTCTTAAGAAGGGACAGAAGCACACGAGGCGTGCACAGGTCACCAGCAGCTGCTGCACCCACCTCTCTATAGATTAACCTTCTCAAGCACTTTTAAGGCCAGTCACTGTGGGTGACAGCAGCACACAGTGCTTTTGCCATCTAGAATGCAGAAGCAAGTCGAAAAAACAAAACAAAAAAAAAAAAAAAAAAAAAAAAAAAAAAACAACAAACCACCACACACACACACACACCAAGCCAAGTGCAAAGCATGGAGTTTATTTATAATTTATATCCGTTCCTGAAATACAACATACCTTTACGTGGCATAACCTAGTGAGAACTGACATCCACAGGCACATACAGCTCCTGTGAGGGAAACTGCTCATCCCACCAGATCACCCAGTGCCTGCAAGCACATGGGGAGAAGGAGCCACCGCGTTTGCAACATCCAGAGCCCCAGGAGTGCTGCTGCATTAGGAGGGGTACTCTCCAAAGTGAAATGGGCAGAAATGTGTTAACTACTAGTCAGCTTCTAGTCAGTTAACTACTAGCAGACAGAACTGGCTGTCATTACACCCAAAATCTGCAGCTACAACAGAGGAAAATCAGAAAGCAGCCGCGCAGAGCCCAGCAAGAAACCGTCAGTAACCTCGGGCCAGCAGTCAGCTGCATCCAGAGGGCACTAACCATCATCACAGGGACCAGCTCACAGCAGCTTCCCGGTCACAAGCTATCGGGGCAAGGCTAGAAGCTCAGAAGATAAAATACTTAATCATAGAAAGATGAATTATCTAACTTGATAACAGAAGAACAAAGATAAGATACACAGAAGTGAGACACGTTTGCACTGATGTTTAAGCTAATCTGGGAAGTAGGAATTTCTTGCCAGGTTCTACAAGTGATTTAATTGCAGTCATCTAAAACTGCAGTGCCTTTTCTTTCCCTCCACTGCCTCTGGTCACCTAACTGGGTGGAAATACAGGGCTAGGAGCCCAGCTGCTGCTGACCCACAACTCAAACTTACACCCACTTAAGTAGGTGCACATAAACACCCCTCTCAACCCTTTTTCTCCAAGAAACATTTTTTGGTGATGTCTGCCTGCTGCATCTACATAAAACCCCTTTACTTCCTACTCAAGTGGATTGGATTTGATAATGCAATGTAACATCACTAGCCCTGAAACAGCCAAAGCTCAATATTGGTCATTAAGTAGGAGCCACTGGGGAATTCACTAAATGCAGATTGCCTGTAAAGCCCTATGAGCTAAGGCTTCGAAACGGAGACATCCAATTTTTAACTCAACTAAGCTTACAGAGACTCCCATGAACACAAAAAGGGTAACAAGCTCCAAACATTCAATCAACTATCATAGAAGCCGATGAGCTCCAACTGCACACAGGCTGGGATGAAAAGTACTTCTGAGATAAAGTATTTTATACCTGGACCTGAAGAATGAGTGACAGCGGAGTATTTCCAGCTTTACCTGTAATATCAGAGATGAAAGACTTCGTGGCAAACATTCTGAAGATGACCAAAGTTCTCTTATTTTCTGTTGCTGGCCAAGATGAGTCCAATCTACAGTTGGCTGCTCACTCCAGAAAATGCATCAAATCACTCTCCTCTACCTAGCATCAATTTTTATGCTCCGAACCGAAAATACAATTAGACTTCCCTCCAATTCACACTGCCTTCCATTAATATTTTAAAGTCCTCCCTTATACAAATAAAATCCCTGCAACATTTCTTACAACATCGTTATGTGTTACTATGGAAACTGCTAAAATGTCACAAATACAAAAGCCTAAAGCTCTGCTGCATAAGGAGTACCCTGATCCTCCTTATTTCTCTCTTCTGGTAATATGACCACCAAATGTTTTTAGACTAACAAAAAAAAAAATATCAAATCACCATTATAGTGAGGGTGCATTTTTTTTTCCCATTGCTTTAAGTTACTAAGTATTTTATTAAGCAAGCAGCCAAACAAAGTCACATTTCACAAATCCACCCTATCAGGAGGCACTTTTAAAGAAGTGAAATGACACTCAAAACTGACAAACTCAGTGCTGTACGGTGCTGCAAGTAGACACCCAAAACTGCAGTGAGATCTATGTCAAAATCTGCTTCTTTCTCCCATTTGCCCTGACTGTTCCACTAGACAAGTGAGAGACGACCCAGTTACGTATTTTGCACAGTAAGGGTGCACGTATTTAACGGGTAACGGGAGCTATAACTCTTTAAAATGGGCTAAATATCTTTGAGAATAGAACACTTCTGGAAAGAGCATGCTTATGCTCATTCATAAGACAGCACAAATTAATCTGCTTCGGAAGCAGAAGCATCACGAGGTGTGCCAGCCGAACTCTGCCTCCACTATCCCAGGGAACATCTCGTTTTGCAGCTAAGACATCATGGCTGCACATGAGCACCAGGGAAAAAACAGCCATCTGTCAAGTTGTTCACCTTTGCTAACCTGATGCCTTACAACTAACAGAAGAGCTTTAAATACATCACCGTGATGACCTCCCTGCTCAGGCACAATAACCAGCCAAGGAGAACTGCTGAACAAGTGTGTTTTGGCACAAAGTTGAAGGCTGGTTTTGGGGAGGGGCAGGCTGTAGGAGATCCACCTTCAACATGACCAATTTGCAGCAAAATTCGAGACACGCCATCCTTGTAACCAAACCAGTGAATTTAAGATCTCAACAGCACAAGACTCTGACTGTCCCCTTTTAAATACTTTCTTTCATCCAAGTACCATTCCCCTCGCTGCTGATGGGATACGATTTCATGAAACAGCATATTCTACACAGAAATCCCAGGCACCATTAACAAATCCTTAACTCGGTGCACCCGTGCCAGGTACCCTTCCCGTAAATAGCTTGTTCAGTGCTGAGGTCAAAGCTGGAGCAGGCATTCCAGAAAGTAACCTTATCACAGAGAAGGTCAGAGGGGGGGAAAAAGCCGCATGTTACTTAAGCAAACTATTTCGTTACATCAAGACAAACACATTGGCCACTCTTTTAAATGCAGGGAGCCACAACCAGAGGATGTCAGAGACAACTCCGGGTGCAGCAGAGAATCCCCAGTTCCCATTTAGATCCAGAAACACGAAGGGTAAGTGCAACAGACCCAACTGCAACTGAAGTTTCTCTTTCTACTTCCCTATTGAATTACTAGTCAATACATCGGCCTTCACCTATTTGTATTTTTAAGTCCTTCCTTTCATTCAGAAATCCAGCAAGTAAAACCTAAGTTTTTTGGTTGGTTTTTGGGGTTTTTTTTTTTTTTTTTTAAAGTTCTCTTCTACCTAAAGCGTTTTATCTGAGGATGGCCCAGCAAAGCCATCCTGCTCTCCAAGCCTTTGAAACAAGACACTTGCAAAACGCACCATATCCAGGGTGTGCCCAAAACACGCTCCGTGGAAAAATCTGTTGGGGTAGTGCCAGTTTAGCAAGGAAAACATTTTCCCCCAGCTGGAAGTCTAGCGCAGCGCTGCTGCCGAGCTAGTGCAACCAGAACGTATCTGCTGGAGGAGAGAACAAAGGAGGGGGGGAAAAAAAGCCCACGTTACTGCATAATGAAAACCAAAATCTCTCAGGAAGAAAAACTCATCTGTGAAGTACACCTTCACAATCTCTTTAAGGAAGGCCACATTTTCCATCTCCAGTTTTCATCTTAGCCACACAGTAATTTTTTTTGGTCTTGTGTCAGTATTAACAAGACCAGAAATGCAGCTCTGAACTGTAGCTGCTTACAGATGCTGCCGTAACGCAATACAAAAGTCTTTTCCCCATCCCCCACACCAGTATATTAGACTTCAATATTAAGAGATCAGCTCTAAATGGGGCCCCTTTCCCTTGCTCAAACACTAACTTCAATTTCACATGAGATTGTAGGAAAGCAGAGAAGCTGTCACAACTAGGTTTTTAATGCCTGTTCACATTCACAAGCTTCACTTTTTTTTTTTATTCCTGCTGCTTCAGATGCTGTGACAGGCTTTTTCCAATGAGAAGTAAAGTAAATATTTACGCAATCCTACCCAAAGTGTCACCCACAAGTCCCAAAAAGTCTGAAGTAGAGCCCGTTCTTCCTCACTGCCCCTCTGGGTAAGGGCTATTGAGGTAAAGCATAGTTTACTGGCAGTGCCAGACACCAAATCATTTCCAGTCCTCTGCATTATCTTTCATACACCAGCCCAGCGCAACCCCACGGCCCAAAACTCAAAGATCTGACTCCAAAGAGAACAACACAAACCCCTGCAAGAGCACTAAAGGCATCTGCAAGAAAGATGCTGAAGGATTCTCTGTCTGCATTCAACACCCCACACACCAAATCCAAATGCTTTCCTGCACCACAGCACCCGACTCCATTATTCCTCACAAACACGGCCCAACACCGAGGGCTGGTTGCCGTCTGCTCCCCCAAAAACAACTGTGACTTCAGCCCAGAAAGATAAATTTAAACCAAACTCCCTCTAGGATGAAAACCAACAACACTGCCTTCACTGAATTCTGTGGATGGCAACATGGGTACCACACCAAAAATCACCTAACCTCCCTTCCACACTCCAGTGAGGTCTGCATAAGGATCAAGGCTCAAATAAAAGCCAGAAACAACTTATTAGACATTCACTGTATCTGTAAGTGTACTATGACCAACATTTCTTGGAGAAATAACTGACTCATTTTTCTTAACATCTTTCTCAAACAGTGTTCTCATTTGCCCTCTTTTCTTAAAAGCAAGAGGGACTTGCTGAGTGTCCTACTTACTCTGGATACCTGATTAAGCATTTTTGAACAATGAACTGCTCTTTGCTATTCTGCTTTCAAATGCAAAGCAATAACATACTCAGGATTTGCTCTCTTCCTCTCTTACCAAAGATGCTTGAGGATAGCTCTCTTGACCAAGATACTGCTGCTGAGCAGCATGTGGTTTACAAGCAATTCAGGTACAACATACACAAGTTTTCATAAATAGATGAAAACCAGAAGGTTAAGCACTGTGCTACCGTCAGTACCTACAAGCATAGCTAGAAGCCAAGAAGACCACAAAAAGCCAAGGAGGTAACTGAAGAAGTCAAAAAGAGCAGAGACAAACATGTAGAACTGTTCTGCATAAATCAGAGTTAGTGCAACGTGTCTGTGACCAGTAGGAAAAGCCTCCTTAGACCCCACAGCACGGGATTTGCCAGCTGAATTACAGTTCCAGGAAGTCAGATTTGAGAGATGCTATTTAACAGCCTTTGAGATACAGGCTTCCTTACCATGCTCTTGCTTCAAAAATAGAATGAAGGGAGAAAAATCAGAATTTCTAAATCCTATTTCTCAGTTAACTGATGCACCAACTGCAACTACCCCTCAAACAACTGCCGATGCATGTGCCACACACATCCCTTTCCAACACGGAACTTTGAAATTAGTGCTGACAAAGATTTCTCACTTCTTAGTGAGAAATCTTCATTACTACTCCAAGTCCAGCAATTCTGAAATCCAGACAGCACAATGTGACTGAGCACAGGGAGGAGTCACCACACGGGGCTTCAAGGCTGTGAAATGATTCACTGGAACACCGAGTGCAGAAGGTGCTCAGATTTCCCACCAGTAAATGGGGATAATTAAAGTGTGCTTAGGCATCATGGCCATAGGCATCGTAACAACCACAACTGAATACACTGTAGGTGCTGTCTGGTGTGAGAAGTCAGGCACTAGGAACTTCAGTTCGCTCTCAGCAGCTTGATGTAACTGCCACCAGAACAGGGATTTTCCAGATAAGAAATCTGAACTAAAAAGGTAAGTTCCAATTAAATATTTGCTTTCACTACCTTTTCAGAAAATTATTCCATGGTACACAGACTGAAGTTGAGGATTCAGAGACTAAATCACCCACCACTCACCAGGTAATAACTATGTTACTGCTTGACACAGTTAACTAATCAGCCAAAAGTAATTGACAAAATCCTGATGAAACTAGTCTACAGTCAAAGACAACCAAAGAAACCAACTAGTCTGAGAAAAGCAACTACTGTAAAGATGCACAAGCCACATGAAATATCTCCTACTTATATGTATTAGTACAAAGCCACAGAAACACCAGGACTTTGATTACTTGCTAAACCATCCCTTGGCCACACAAGCCAAAGCCCAGCCAGCAGCCCTCCAGCGCTGGGAGGAATTCGCATGCCCGGCTCCCAGCGACCTTTCACAAACAGAAGTTCCTGATCCTACCACGCTGACAACAGCATTTGGGCCCTTTCAAAGTAGCATAGGTTTCGCAGTCGCAGACAGCTGCTGCCTGCAGTCACACCCAGCTGAAGAAGTTCAGTACGAATCTCCTCGGGGGAGGCTCCAACCTGCCTTCCTCACCACCAAGCAGAGGCAAAGCTTCTCTTGATCCTAAAACTCTGTCACTGCACTTTTGAAGTGACACGTAAGAGGATCTTAGCTGTGAAGTAGAGAGTTGTATGTTATTAATCAGAGCGCAAATGAAATGCAACATGGTGGTCCTTGATCCTCGTAAACCTAAGAGCATATCGTGAACCAATCCTGTCTGCACGCGCTTTCTTTCCCCATCAGCTGCATGAGAATCAAGAGCGCCTTGTTAAACCAAGCCCATAGCTGGCAGGGCTTCCCAACAAAGGTGTAACGAATACCTCCCTGCTTTGTTTATGCATTACATGATGGCCTGGTTATGCACCTGAATGACAGCACCTTCCTGGGCAGCAGGACTACGAGTACTTTAAAAGGCCCTACCAAGTTCTGATAGATCCCTAACGCTACAGGAAAGACAAAATTCCTCAGGGAGATGCTGCTCTATAGCCAAGATCAGGAGGGCCAGAACAGGACAAATACTTCCAAGTCTGTCCTTGACCAGATACCGATTCTGGAATGCCACCATGCCAGAAAAACTCAAAGGTCAGCTCTTATCTAGGCATGATGTAAACACATCTTTGTTTCTTTTGCATGCTTCTACTTGAATCCCAGAGGCAGTCAGCGACACGGCCACTTGCTGCAAGCAAGCTACAAGACACATGGCTAGTGGCATAACTCTCACTAAAGATCTAGAAGCAAGCAAGCAGTTTCTTGGGGGAAGGCAGTGGCACCCAGCAGCAATACAGAGCCAAGGGATCCCAACTGAAGGATGAGACAGAAGTTTTTATACTCATTAAGATATTCCATCTCACTACCAAAATTAATCAGGGTAAAAGTCTTCCTTCTAATAAGTAAATTTAGCAAGCTGCAAAATCCAGCCATACTTGAGCAACCCTGCAAAAAGCCCTCGCTGTTCTGTGCTCACACAAAAGTGAAACAATGGTTCTGTGCAATCAGCTGGCCCAAGGCAGCTTCCCAGTGGAAAAGTCAGTCCTCCCCTTCCCGTCTCTTAGCACTGCTTTGAAAAGAATGATATTTAGAAGTACTCAGATGCTAGTACCAACTCTTAAGGCTGACTTCAGGAGTTTCGCTAACAAGCACAAATGTGCATTCAGCCCCAACTGCAGTAATGCCAGAGCTAGTGAGACCCAATGTCAAAGCACTCATGCCAACAGGACAGTCAATGTTGGGAAGACTAATTACTAAATACCCACAGGCATAAACTTTAAACGAGGTTTGGTGGGCCTGGCCTAGATGCCAGTATGAATACACACCAGCTTCTAAACCTACAGACAATAGAAGGATCGTTCTCTTTATTAGCTTTAAAATCTCTGGCTTTTTAAGAGTACTCAGGAGGTTGGGGAATGTAAAGGCATGACTAACACAAAGGGCAGAAAAGTCAGCAAAGAATTTCACGCATCATGTCTCTGAATACCGCACTTCCTCTTGGGATTATGATGAGTGGCAAAGAAATTTCACTTTGCTAGACAACACGTGAATCTATGAAACCCACAATATGGGAAATCTAATATTACTTTGGACAGAATTTTAATCAAACGTCTCCTCTAATAACTATGACAATACTTATAAATGCAATTCTACTGTTAATCCCAACAGTAAGTTTGTGAACATTATAAAACAGGAATAAAGTTATTAAACTCTCTTTTCTAACACCACAAGAACGCCTTTATGTCCCACCAGCAGGGATCACATGCTCAGTTACTAGCTTTGCACTGAGGGAAAGCCGAACTCATGCCATGTTTAAGACTTCACATACAGAACTACATCCTATGCTAACATCCCAAAACATGATGTGACATTTAGCTGGAATTTTATATTCAAGAGCTGTGACATATGTTTATCAGCACTCATCCATATGAGCGTGGTTTTGGAGGATGCTGAAGTTACCAAGCACACACACTGTTCACGCTCACCTACCTAGTTCAGTAAAATCTGTGTCATGCAGCACTCGACCAGCCATTAACATTACTTTGGACAACAGGTATCAGAATACAATCAGTTATTTCTCCACTGAAATCTGAACAAACCCAGAATAGCACAGGAACACGAAAGTCCTGGCAACTATTTCCAGCCTTGATCGGAAAGTCCCCTGCATTCCAAGCAGGACCCCTGTGACTGCCACAGGGAGCTTTTTGTCAACCATAGCTATACTTTCCAGACTAAAGTTTAAGTTCAATAGGTCCCTCAAGGTGAAATAAATCATATACTGATGCAAGCAAGATTTTACACAGACTAGACACAGTATACAGCCTTTTAAGAGATTTGCGCAGAATACTGCGATATGCAATCCTCGGGAAAGTTCTTGATTCTGGAAGAAAAATTTCCCTTCTTCCTTGACCTGTCTCGAGACCTTTCGCCTTGACAAGAACCTTCCTCCTCCACGCACAAATTGACACCTAATACTTATGCAAACAGTATCCAGTTAATAACATAATTATGAGGCTGTTGTCATCATTTAACGCAACTCAGACAAGAAAAAAAATTCCCAACAGTAATTTCCCAGATTCAAAAAGAGAACACACTCACTTTACACTTCCAGTGGCACTTGGACCAAATCTTGTCAGAGGTTTTTTTCCAAGCAGTTCGTTTAACAAAAAAAAGTTAATTCCCCAGTCACAAGTATGCTGTCAGCTACAAAGATTCAGACTGGCCTTACTTTACATAACTGGTTTACAACAAAGATTCCTGCTGTAAGACGACATACATTTCATTTCAGGGGGCAGGTCCAACACATCCCGGAGAGACTGTTCATAGTATTTCGGGTCTGTAGCTGCAGTATGCTTGCATCACTCCAGCCAGCCAGTATTTCCAGCACTTGCTGCTCCACAGGAACACCAATGACTACCATACGCATGAAGAATTTTATCCTCAACATTGCATGTGCTGCCTGAACTAGGAAGTGTGCTGCAAGTCACACCACACTAGTTTTAACAATTACTTTTTTGATCTAAGCCCATCAAAAAGAAGTGTTTCTACAAAAAACAGATTTTCCATCTGCCATCCTTCACCTCGCTCTTCCCCCAGCCAGAGATAAGCAAAGCATGACTGCTACTTACAGCGGTACGTGGGGTTGTTCCAGGTCTGCTTTGGTCAGTTCCTCTTCTTCAACATCAGACTCTCCTCCCGAGCTGCTGTCAGTGACATCCGAGTCAAACGCTTGTTCGCTGGATCTCAAGTTGGCCATACCACTGGCCGTGAATCTCTCCAGTTCTTCTGATATTGAATCACTCTTCAAGAAGCTGCTTAGGCCTTCTGAAGTAACTGTCTCACTCGCAGCTTTCCTCAAGGCTGCTTCTGCTTTTCTGGTCAACATCAGCTGGCTCCGATGCCTCAGGGGATCCAAAGTTGGAAGCTTGCTCAGAGTTTTCTCCAAGAAGCCACCCAACTGCTGCTGGATGTGTCTCTCCACCTGCTTTGCCTGCACCACCTGCAAGCGTTTCTGCAGCCTGCGGGCACGGTTCTCAATGTCTGCCTGCCGTCGCAGCAATGCCCTCGTCCTCATCTCGGAGTCAAGAGCACTGTGGTGACCAGCCAGCAGAGGAGGTTTCTGCTCCTCCAACTTACTGCTCCCAAAGTCAGAGTGACTAGCAACACCGGGCAACCTAGTCTCTCCACTGCCACTCTCAAGCACCCGCTGTTGCTCTGTGGAATTAAGGGAAGATTTGTTTGCAGTGCTATTATTGCTAAATGGAGTCGTGTGCTCTGCATCAAGGCTTCTATGTGGAAGAGTGCAATTGGTCAACCCGGTCTTCAAGTCCCCCAATTCAGAACCTCCTGCATTATAGTCAACACCCTGAAGGGCAGCAGAAGGAGGAGCACGCTTCCCACCATTCAGAGAACTAGAGTTTTCATGATCTGAATTGGTACTTTTGGCCAATTTCTTGGCCAAGCCATTTACAGGCGCTTGTGGGAGAGGTGGCTGGCTATTAGTACTCATTGTTTTTAGATTCTCCAAAGTGAATTCCAACACCGGTTGCCTCCCCAACAGATCACTTGTTTTCAAGAAGGACTGAGATAAGAGAGAGTGAGATTTAAGGACTGTCTGCTTCTTGAAGACTCCTTGCAGCTTCAGAGGCTCTTTTGAAGAAACAGATGTTACATCCGAGCAGAGATAAGAGGTCACTAGCGGCTGCAGCTTGCCCAGCTCTTCCTTCGTAGGGTTGTTTCGGAAATCTAAACTGGGATCCTCCGGAGCAATGGCTTTCCTTTTGGTGCCGTTGGCAGCCAGGAGGATGTTGTTGGCGTTGCCGTTGCTCTCGGCACTGCCAGGTGACAAGGTGGAGGACGGGGGAGCCAGCTTGAATCGGATGTGGTGAGCTTCAGCTGCTGCATCAGTGAGAGCGGGCGCCATCGCAGCCATTCAGCACAGAGAGACGGGAAGTCCAGCCTCTCCCGGTGCCGAGGCCAGCTCCACTGCCTCCCACTGCCTCTCCCAAGGGCAGCCTACAAAAGGTAAGGAAAAAGACAAAATTAAGCATTGCACTTATAGAAAATTAAACAAACAAGACTGACAACAGCACTGAGACGTATTGACTCCATGCGCTTGGAGAAGCCACATGAGCTCCACGTTCAGCAGCATCCTCCCTCTGCGACCACCAGCCCTGTGCTCAGCAGATCCAGCTGGGCACCAGGCAGCTAAAAACAAAAGTAGCAACATGCAAGATGGTCCTTGGGATGTCCCAGAGTTGGTGCCTGTCTGTAATCACTGTTCTCATCTTTCAGGTAATCCAGCGAGCATGCCAGCACCCTTCCAGGCCTTCACAAAAGGTCTGGCCCTGGTTACAGCTGTTCCTCAATGCCAGCAGCTCACCAACTTCAGCTTTGAAATCCTTGAGCTATGCCTATAAAACAGTTTTCACAGCTTCTACTGCCAGCTCAGGCGCCTTAAAAATGACAAATTAGAACTATAACATGTAACAGAGAGAGGGCTTGAGGGGAACAAATCTCCATATGCTTCAACTCCCAGTGGCTAAAGAAACCCCCCACCCCACACCCACTGGGCAATCCCATTGCTTCCCTGAAAGCCTTGGATTTGAAGAAAGTCATTTCCCTGGTGTATATGAAACCTACTTTCCCAGAAGCACATTTCCGAATAAGCCAGGTGATTTCCAGTGTTAACTATTCCTATTTCTCTTTCAAGAACATGGATAAAGATTAACACCCCCCCAGCCACACCATGACAGAGCAGTTCTACACTCTGTAATAGCAAGCCATGGCTTAACTCACCTAGATCTAACAAGTTAAGAGAAATAACCAAAGACCTTTCATTCATGTAGACTGCAACCATTTCCCACCCACCTACCTTCAAGTTTCTGGTCATTTACCTTCTTTACCACTAAAAGTGTCAGTGGTTTTTAATGCCTTTTTTTTTCAACTGCATTCATATAACCCACAGCAGAGGCTCTGCTAACAGTGCAACCGTTACTTTATTTTCTTTTTGCTGCAAAATTTATCTAGCACCTTCATAAGCTATTTCAATGTCAATTTAATAATAAAAAATTGCCCTGATCTCTTGCCTGATATGCCAATCCTCTAATTTCACATAAATTTGCATAAGCTTGCTGTAGCTGTTCATTAACACACCCCAATGACCAAATTAATATACCACTTTACAGGAAAAGCAAGGACTATCTGAAGTTTGAATATGTTAAATGAGCAAAATTTAACAGCCAGTTTTGTTTCCAGTCTCAATTCAGATGCACCCCAGTTGCTCCCCATTGTCAGACCAGATGCTTCACCGTTACAGGGACCACAGACAAACATTAGGGCTGAAAAATACGAAGTATAAAAGCCTGAATTTTTGTGAAAAGGCAGAGATGAGCTAGAGAAACAAACTCACGCCTCCACAGAGAGAAGGCCCACAGGACAAGCTCAAAGTTAGTTGCTCTGTTTGGCTTCCAATGAATGTGTACATCGGCCAGGTCTACAACTCAGCAAGGCTGTAGGTGGTCTAACAAACTTTCTCTCCAAAACCAGTTAGGTGACACAGAGGAAGACGACAGGGAAGAAAGGATACACTCACAGAGGAACCGATTAAAAAAAATTTAAAATTTAAGATATAGTAACAGAAATACAGAGACCTTAAAGATGGCTTTGGACTTCAGAAGTCCCCTGTTAACAGAACTTAGCGTTTTCTGTGATCAACTACACCTTGTCCTCACTGAAAAACGATACTGCATGCCTAAAAATTTACTGCTCATTGAAAATGGCTTTTAGACACCATTTGGGTCCATAAATAAAGACTGAACACGACTATTCAAGGGGAGAAGAAAAAAAAATTAAAAAGGAACTTGCGGGGAACTTTCCACTTGTAGCTAAGACGCCCTTGGGAGAGGAGGGAGGAAAACTGTCAGAATAAAGGATTTCCCCCCCTCCAGCCTCCTACCAAGACTTTCATTACAGAGACACGTACACTTGGAGTGACTATTCCTAACAGGCACTCTCAGTTCTGCAGAAACACACTGGTCCGTCTTCCAGAGGAAGAGTGTGGATCGCTGCTCTCCACCACAATTACCACCACAGCACTGCAAGATATCGAGAGCAGCTTAGGAAATACCCATACTGCAAAAAAAAGCAGAAAAACCTGCACTTGGTGCTGAATGCTGTGATTCTTTATGAATGTATTTGCACTATACTGCAGTCATTTAGGAGTTTACCTAGGCTGAGGAGTATTTTAGAGCAAATCTGTAGGTTATCAACTTCAGTTACATTAACAGAAGTAGAAAAGGGAAGCAAAACTTCTATACTGATTTTTCCTCCAGGTTAGCAAACTCACTTTAAAAAGAAAATCCTCCTAAGCTACTGCAACTCTCCTTGGCTTCACTCTCAGATGGGTGGACAGCATTTAAAATACTTGGGAAGCCTGGAAAGCCTCCCTTAAGAATCAGGCTTTGTTCTAGTAGCTTAAAGATGACCTCCAAAAGTTATTGGGAATATTTTTTTTTAAAAAAGATTATTTAAGTCCTTATAAACTATCCGCATGCATAACAGCATTGGTTTTTCTAACACTGAGTTAGATGTCTACTTGTATAAACAACACTTGGAAAAAACATTAAGAGACATTTGTAACCATGTCCCCTGTCCCGTCCCCCCCCTGTTTTTCAGTTTTGGTTGTTATTTAAGCCATCCTACACTTATCAGTAATTTCTTCCTAACAGGGAACTGTAGGGAAGAGGGTGGTGTAAGGCATCTCTCCGAGACGGCCATAGGAAGGAGGAATAAAGAAAAGGTCCTTCGCACGGATAGTCTGAGGAACTTTCACAGCTTTCTGAGAATTCTGACAGTAATACCAAGAATTATCCTGAATCTTTTGTCTGCCTCTGAGACTGAAACCATGCTGGCAAGTTCTACCCAAACTGCTATCACCCATCAATATTAGTAGATTGATGGAGGCACCCATGGGTCCCTTTATACAGTGTCTCTCCACCAAGGGTCTATGGGTCCCAGCACTTGAGTAGACACGCGTGTGACCAAGGAGCTTCTCCTCCTGCAGAAGTCCTGCTGGTAGACAAGTCTCAGAGTACCTGCATTACTGCTCCTGTTCCTCCACCTCAGAATGTCTGGTGCAGTACAAGCCTTCAACAGACATGGCACAACACCTTGTGCTGGACTTCACCTGGGAAGATCCAAAAGGAGATTCTTCTGGAAAGGCCAACATGGCCCTTAATGTTAAGAAAACATTCAAAATCCACAAGCACGTTCTTGATTTTCACTTTAAAACTAGAGCACTGCCCGAGCAGCTAGCGTTAATTAACAGAGGAAAGATGAAAGACTCTAGTAAGCAGGTAGAAACAGGGTAACTGTAATTTGCCCATCTTCCCTCGCTTCCCGAGGAGTGCACGCAAGGCCACCGAGGGAAGTAAGTCACCGGGCCTACGCAGGTGGCTTCACCCACAATTCCACGTCAACTACACGAACATGCAAACTCTTACCACTTTTTACACACGGAGCAGAGAAAAGAGCGGGAATAAGGTCGAGGCTACTATGGGATGTTAGAAGAGGCACGAGGGACAGCCCCAGTCACACTATACCCTGGAGCAGCTATCGGGTCACAACACCCCTGAAAATAATCCTTCAGCATGCTGACTTATTTAAGACCGTCTGCTTTTAAAACCCAATTTTACAGCCAGACCTTGAAAGGAGAACTGAGTTTCCAAGCACATGATTTTGTGCAACACCTCAGAAAATAAGCCCAAAATGAATACAGGAAGTTTTTTGCTCTCTGAAATCTCTGACGAGAGTTTCAGGGGGGAGAAACTCAGCACCTGTGCTACCAGTGAGGTTCATGAGAAGATCACAGCAGCTCCAACTCCTGGACACAAGAGGTATCAATAGCCTCTCCTTTGCCCACCCATCTAAACACTCACTCCAGTTTCTCTCCTGAAGGGCTCTCCATGCCCTCCCACCAGCAGTTCTCCTACAGATACGAGTCCCCATGGCCACCCTTCTCAAGCCACAGTGCCCTGCACCCACCCGGCCACATTACCTCTGCTTTCAATCCCTCCCAGCACTGCTTGGTGACACGCACATTTACCTTGTGTATTTATACTCCCTGAATTACAGTTTAAACCCTGGACGTTCTATCCAAAATTCCTGCACATGCTGTCTGGTTTCATCACGTGCCAAACCACACTGGGACTACTCCTTATAGCTGCTGCAAGGCCTCCTTACTTCCTCATATCTCCTACTACGAGGCAGTCACCCAGATGCACCTGGGCACATTCCCCTTTTCCTGTAACTTGCACAAGAAATGAAGACAGAAGAGGTTATAGGTGGTCATGCAGAGACTTAAGTTCAACACACATGTAAAGGACAAATAACCTGTGCTAGATGCAAGCCTCCCCACAACTGACTACATCACCACCCACAAACTCTCCAACCTCCAAAGCTCTGTCCTACCCAACACACAGGTCTTGCAGAGGATACAGACATGTTGCATTAGAAACAATAAAGGCAAAACTACCCTGAAGGAAGTGAATATTATACCAATTCCTACTTCCCCTCTCCTCCCTCACTATGAATCAAGAGTGCAGCCAACTCCTGAATTCATGTGGTTACAAATACCTTTTAGAAAAAAAAAAAAAAAAGAAAACCTCAACTCAACTTGCTAGAATAAAATCCCTACACATTTCATTTGGCAACTGAAATACATCATCTATGCTTCTAACCTCAGCAGTCAGAGCAGGTACTCAATATACAATCTAACACCCTGAGCCCTAGAAGTATTTTCCACATCAAAAATGTACATCTACCAAAAGCCATACCTGTTATGCATAACAGATCCTCTACATGCCTTTTGTTATCACCTTTCAACATTTTATAGTTTTAAGACAGATGTTTACCAATTTAGAAAGATATTTACATGAGAAGTAACTCTCAAAGCTTTAATTAAGGAAATGTGACAGGCAAGTACAGGATGATAAACTTATTGATAAGCCAGCTATCACGTGCAGTTTGGCAGACTGTACGCATATAGTGACCTACATTTGGGAAAGAGGCTTTTTTTCTTTAGTATTAATGAAAAAAGGTGAGAAACATACATAACAACCACAGATTTTTACAATATATACAGAAGTACCTTCCACATACATTAACACTACAGACTCGCACCTAATCTCTCAGGGAAAAAAATAAGAATTTTGATATTCAGAACATCACAGGGAATTGTACTTATGCACTGGAACAAATAAGAAAGATATTACCAAGCTCTACTTTTATAGCCTTTGTTTCCAACCAGAAGCCCTCAAGACTAAAATAAAAGCTGCTGTTCCCACTTGCTGGTCTGCACAAGTGGCAGCAGCTTTTGGTCAACTCTAGAAACAGCAGTGTGAGGCCTCCTCCTTCAAAAGCTATTCTCTCTTATGCTTGTGAATTCTCACTGGATGCAAGTAAAACAAATCAGTTGCATAATGTGAGGTAGAGAAGGTTTTATCATTATGATGTCAGAAAAGAACAAAAGCCACAAAGCAAGATTAACTGTCCTTCCCCAACCAAAAGTCAGCAAATTTGAATAATTACAAGCAAGAATGCCTTCACCTGGAAAACTAAGTGGCTGGAGATAAAAAAAAAAATACCCACTGCTCTTAAGTCAGTCTTCAGAACAAAGTTGCTGTTTACAGTTGAATAAAAAGAAATGTGGCTTTAAAAACAGTAATAGGACACTTGCACAAAGGAGCAGTCTGACAGAGACCAAAAAAAACCCCAACCAACTTTAGTTGTGAAATCCAGGTCTCCCCTCATCCAGTATCAGAGAAATTTTGTTTTTCTTTCGCATAATCTGGGCAAGTTGCCCAGGAAATATGAAAACCTGAACTCAGGACTCAGGGAGCAAGTTAAACAAAAAACAGAATTGCCTTTTAATTTTAAAGACACATTTTCATTCACTAGGTGTGGTCATACCAACCTTTGCTCAAAAGCACATGGTTGTTACCAAAATTTTTAAACTCCCCTGACCCATCAATGTCACCACCTTAACACTTCCTATTTTAAAACAAGGCATAGACTGTCACTAGAAAAATTCTATCAGAGCGCCTTGCTTTAACTGGCCATGTCCTCAAGATGAAATAACAGAACAGAGAGGAACAGAATTAAGTATCTCCAATCACTAGATCCCTGCCCAAACTGGTAGAGTCGTCTCCAGCTGAGTTTAAATACATTATTTTGAATGGAGTTCATAACACAGTTCTCCAGGACACGTATGCTCAGCTAACTGAAGATCTCAGCTTTTATTGCTCCTCGGATCTCAGAGGAGAGCGAACAATCCACAAAGACTGCCATGGCAGCAACTAAAAAACAAGATGACATGAACTCCAGAGCAGAGATAGTCATTTAATAGGTGGTGATGTTCAATCACACATTGCAGGTTCCTTTTTATGGGTCGTAATTACAGCATGAACTCGGTTTGCTGTTTCTCATTTAGTGCAAGGCAACTTCCCAGTAACCTTTCCCATCATATCCTCTGTCGCTGCAGACCTCAACAGGAAGTTACAAAGATTTCAGAGAGGACTCCTAACATTTGATAGAGCTGAAAATGAGAAATCTTTAAGGTCCATCTTCTGCTAACATCTCTGAGGTGTGAAGCAGCTCCCGATACAGAAGTATCTATTTCAATTAAACTTTTTTGAAACAGCCAAGTTTTTTAACACACTTGTCTTTCCACCAAATCTGCAAAAAATAAGTTTGCAGCAGATTAACTAAGGAACAGATGAAGATGGGGCCTGTTCAGGCTGACAGCTACTCCCATTTCCTCTCTTCAGATGAGATTTTGTTATCCCTTTTCCTCATTTTATTAAACAAACAGCACAGTTTCATCACTAAATTCAGATACTGCGCTGTCAAAACCCTGCTCTCCAGAATTAAGTTTTCACAGCTATTAGCATATCCCATTTCACTGTTTCTCTCCTTCTCTAAACTGCGTTATACTTTGGCAGTCATCTGCTAACAGCAGTTCATGGCAGGGGGGAAATACATCCTTATTCTCTAACTTTCTTTGAAACCTGAACAGGACCTTATCCAAACTATCCTCTTCCAAAAAACAGGGGTCTGAACTCAGGCCGAAGAGGACACGTGCAGGGTTTAATAGAATTATGTTTACTCAAGTCCTGCATCACCAGGACTCTTGCTGATTTGAGTATGACAACTCCTTGCCCAGCTGAGAAAAAACAGAAAGCCTTTATTTCAATTTAAACGATTTGTTACAGAAAACCGCATCCTTGAAGATTTAGCTAAATGGCTATTTACAGGGGAGGATTCTCAAACCAAGAGGCATGCTGAAGTCTTTGCTGCTTTTCATTCCAGATAGACATTGTATTCCTGGAAGCTATGAGCAGGGACATGGTATTTATAAAATGCAGCAACGGAAGTGGCGCTTCTCAGATCACCTGCCATTCTGACTGCCCAAGTGCTAAGAAGCTCTTTTTAATGAAAGAATAAACACTTTGAAGAGAGACATGGGTGCAGAACTAACTTACTATTTGGTCTGATCAGTATGTGATCCACCTGAGACACTTCCACTAAATTAAATTACCATTTAGACACACGTTGACCCACCCATTTCCCATACAGACCAGTAAAAAACAACATCATGCAAAATCAGGTGTTGTTAAATGGGGATGGGCAGAGATACCGCTGACCTACTGTCAAAAAATAGTTCCAGAAAAATATGAATTTTCCAGAAAAGGAAAACTGCATGGGGGTGAGGGAAGGCCCATAAATTAAAATACAAACTACTTGCCCTTTCTCCCCCCTCCCCAAGCTATACCCTTTCCCCTCCCTTGGTAGGGCCTACGAAGTCCTCAGGCCTTATCTTTACTTTGTTATACATTAAGTCTTATCCTCCCTGGAAAAGTCTTTTGAGGTTCCTAAGGACACGCACCACTCACTACCGGAGCAGAAAAAAGGGTGGAGTGCTGAAACTCCAGAGACAAGTCTTTGTTCAGAGGGTTCATTAGATAATGGCAGTTGCGTTCACAAAAACACAGTTATAAACAGGGCAAAAGGAAGTGACTTTGGTCAAAGAACTGCTCAGTTTTCACCCAACTTGCGTGATGTCAGAATTTCACCAGCTCTCCAGTTACCGGATGATCTCTGAGAACAAATGAGACTCAAATACAGCATATTAAAAAAAAAAAAAAAAAAAAGGGGGGGAGAAAAAAAAAAGCATAAGAGAAACACACAGCCACATCTGCCTGGTCATCTGCTGCTTTATCACCTCTGAAGAGGCAAGACAAGTCATCCTCATTGCTAAATCATTACAAATCAGCTATAACAGTACCACAACCAAGTTCCACAATTAACTGCTCCTGCAGCATATCAATCCATTAAGCCCTACACAGCTGTGCTACCTTGGCAGTGTGGCTACAAAAAAAAAAAATAAAACAACAAAAAAAAAACCAACCATCCCTCCCGCGCCAAAAAACATGCCGCCCATATCTTGTCTCCGACAGTGGCCAACAGCGGACACCTCGGGAAGGAAAAAGCAAGCTCCCCGGGATCCTGGTCCCATCAACAGATCAGGGGTTTCCCCAGCTTCGCCTTTACAATTCCCTAGGCCAGCTCTGCTTCATCTCCCCCTTTGCTGATTTAAAAGGCTGATGACTTCTCAATTAAGGAAATAATATAATCAGATTGAACAGCGTTGCTACCCGCACCATTCCCAGAATGAAAATTCAAGAGGACTAACGCTAAAGCAGGGGAAGAGCGTCAGAGGTTCCTCCATGAAAACAAAGGCTATAAAAAGGACAAATATGGTTTTAAAGAGAAAACGCTTATATACAAACAGATCCCCGGATTCATAACTACGGCAGAGGTTTAGTCACACACATAACACCTTAACTGCCCCCCCCAAGTGTTTTATATCCCTGTCGTCAGCGGGACCGTACCACAGCTGAAGTACTCTCCTACTTTCCTACCTCCGAGAAACGGGCTTCTACCTCACCTTATTTTTAGAGGCACAAATCACACTGTACACAACACATGACATGATGTAACCGCGAACACAGACATGGCCCAAACCAGTTCAAAATATAATGGTCAGTCAAAACAAATAAAAAAACCTGCAGTTCCTCCCATATCCTGACCGGTTTCATGGAAAACTACAGTTTGTCATTCAAGTGCATTTTACATAACAGGCAATATAATCTATATAGTGCCTGCGTTTTGATCCACCTGTACACAAATTTAATGAGCCGAGAGATGACATCTCGCTTTGTAAGGAGGGTCTGCTTTTTTTACAGAAAATAAGGCCAGTTTCCATATATTTCGATTTGCCCGATGTATTTTTCCTTTTACATGACCCCCATTTATACCCAAAAGGATGGAAATTTCTCTGTAATCAAGCACTGGAAGATGCTAATCCCGTGATGGAAGTAAACACACGTACCGATCACGGAAAGCATTTCAGGATAGCCGTGCTCTTCTAGCTTGTTTTGAGAAAAATAATTCTGGATCGGCAGGGCCGGCTCGAAAAAAAATAAAATAAAAAAACAAGCAGCCGGAAAGTAAATACAGGAAAATGGCTTAGCAGCTCAAACCCACATGAAAAATTACGCTATTGTATACCCCGAGAGAAGGGGAAAGCGCACCGTGACCCATCCACGGCTCCTGCACGCAGACACCGGTGACAGCGCCGGGAGCCCACCGGGATTACCGGAGACCGCTACGTTAATATTTTCCAGGCAGATTCGGGGACGGAGGAGCTGCTCCCCTCCACGCGTTTTGCAAGATTGAGGTTATGCCTGT
>NW_020799138.1:2793053-2800277 GCF_003259725.1 Athene cunicularia
GAGACAGGGGTAAAAGAGGGGCGGCCCGAGCCCCCTCCCCGCAGAAACTCTCCCGGTTTGATGCGTTTCTCCGCCAAAAAACACACTTCCCCTTTTTCCATCCAAACCCCTGCTCCCTGCAGAAAAACTTTCAGTTTTAAGTGGTTTCCCCCCAAAACTAACCCGTCCTGCTCTTCTATCTCCCTGCAGCCCCTAGAGCTCTTTACTGGCTCATTTCGTATTCCCTCCCCCGCTGGACTCTTCAGCCTTATTCCCATAAAAATTCCATCCAAAAATCCTATTAGAATCCCTAAAGCCCGAGCACCCAAACCCCCCCCAGAGCCAGCACAGCTTTGCGAGGCGTCACCGCAAAACCCAGCCCTGGCTGCAGGCTGCTCGACCTCCTGCCCTGTCAGCCCCCTCCCAGGGCTCCCCCAGCTCACGAATGGAGGTCCGCACGCTCCCAGCAGCTCTGCACGTGGGCATCTGCAGCCCCTGATGTCAAGGGCCACAAGCAGGCTTTTTGGCAAAATCCGTAAGGAGACACAAGGTTGGAAACCTCAGTTAGGAGTGCGATCCACGGCCGAGCAGAGGGTTTCTCATACCCACATAAGGCTATTTCCTCCCCGTCCTCCACAAACGCCATCTCACTACATGCCCGGGACACACCGAGAGGCAGCGGAGCAGGCAAGAATTAGTTTGGGACTGCAGAAACCGTTTCACCTCTTTGACCTTCAGTTTTGCCATTTGCATGAGGGTGACGCCGATCTGTCCCCCAGCGCAGCAGGAGCCAACGCGTGCACGTTCACCTGACACACTCAGGGTGCCACAAAGCCACTCAATATTGCTGCCAGGCGAAGGCACTCTCCCCCCCTCGGGCGAGTCTACACGTCCACTTGATTTGATATCTATTTCAACCAGCACACTACTTTCCCCTCACTATCGCTATGCTGCCTCTACAGTAGGAATGCAGTTATGCCAATAAAAAAAAAGTGCTTTATACCATCATTTGTCTGCAAAGGGAAAAAAACCTACAGCAGTGCGTGCTGTTAGACACTGGCAGGAGTACTTGCCCGAGGGAGTTGGGTTTAGAGCAAAAAAAATAAAAAAAGTTGTACCATCTCAACTGCAGAATTAGGTAAAACCTATGGATATTGTTTCCATAGGCAGTATGGGCAAGCCTGACCTGGATTATACAGACAAGTATTTTTACTCCTCTTGCTTCAAGTCCCACCACCACACAAGGGGAATTGGAGATACATCAAGATATTACCATTGCTCTTTTAAAATCCAAGATATCGCTTAACAAATCACACCATGGAACTGTCATTACAGCTGTTTTTTTGGGTCAAAAAAAAAAAATCCATGGGCAACATTTCATCATGTTTTTCTAAGGGCCTATGTGGCTGCCTACCCTCGCAGCCAAAACAACCCCAAAGAGGCCAGATACTGGCTGTGTCTCTGCTGACCAACACAAATGCTCAAAACTCTTCTCATACTGAAATATTTTTTCAAGAAAAATGTCCAACTAAGGACAGCAGAGAGACTGATGCTGGGTTTTATGCCCTAGCAGGGAGCTGCAAGTAACCAGCTCTGCTCCTGCGCACGCTGTCCCTCGCAGTCACAGTCCTCCCCTCCTAGATGGCCATCCCCTGTCCCAACGCCCCAGTTACCCCGCCTCAGCAACTTCATGCAGTACCTTGAAAAATTAGTCTAGGGGCCCTGAACTGGGCTTTAAGTCAATGATGAAACAGTGCCAAGGAGCACAGCAGGACACTATCCAACAGGACCCATATCCAGCACAGAATGGGGTCACACAGAGAATATATTCTGTTCTTAAGGGTAACAGAAATAGTGTTTCTGAAAGACAGCTGCATGATGAACAGTTCATTGATACTTTCTCCTCATCTCTTTCTCCCCACTATACCTGGGCAGCTCTTTAGGAAGCCAGGACCCCAAACACTACAACAGCTTACATATTTCCAATTTTTTTTTTTAAATATACCTAGAATTCAGTTCAACTAAAAAGCAGAAGTAGCAACACATACATTTATCTACTGGAACAGAAGAGGAAGGGCAGTCCGTTGTGGAGGGAAAAAAAAAAATCCTGTGCAATAAAGTTTCTAATCTTCTGTTCATTCTGCACTGCAGAATTTTCTGGTATTGAGGCAAGCCCAACCAAGAGCCAAGACCTCTAGCTTGACAGCCTGGTACAGATCTGGATCTTCCTGCAGCACAGACATACCTACAGCTTTCATCAGTCAACCTGATCTGGAGATGATGTAGCAAAAATTGCTGCGCGGTCTAAAATAATACAACTTTGGCCTCTGACACAGACCTTTTTATAGCCCTTCCAAACTCCATTTTCCTTTCAAAATAGCGCTGCAACATCTCCTCCAGGTCACCTCGCTACTCTTGTATCAGCCACCCTCACCCATGAGTCCCTTGCACAGCTTTGTTACTACTGTCCAGATGCCCCATGTGAACAAGAGGAGCTTTCCCTAGAGAATCCACATTATTACAGCAAAATCCTTTAAGTTTTTCTTTGAAGTCACCCTCTTCCACAAAACATCACGAACATACAAACCTCGGGGTTCTATATAGGGCGAGTGTTACGTACTGAACTGCTCATACCTGATCGTTACCTTGTCTTTCCCACACACATTCATTGCTCCTACCTATTAATCTTCATGACTTACCTCAGAGATTTAACAGTCTCTATACAGTAAGTATATATGCATGGTTGTACATAGTTATATTAACAAATATACAAGGACACACAAATAGAGACGTTTGAGCCTGCAAAGATGCTAGATCAGTTTGAGAAACATCCTGAAAGTAGAGAAGGCAATGGCCACCGAAAGAACCAACTGCAACTTTTGCATCTTCATTTGCAACCTCATAAGATATCCTAACAAAGCAGAAAACTCAAGTGTCAGTGGCCACAGAGGCTTCAGAATATGCAAAACTTGTCTGGTTTAAGCTAAGTACAGGTAAGCTGTACAGCAACAAGAGACCTCTGCAGTGATCGTTACTCTTCTGATATTCTTCAACATTACAGAAATGCCCAGTGACATTAAGAAAGGCAATCCTTAGCTGCGACAGACACAGCACGTCCCAGGCAGCTATTCTGAAAACGCTCACTAAAAAGGAAAGAAGAACAAAGTCCTTAAACACAGAGTAGAGCCACAGGAAGGTAAATAGCACAGAGGCTGGTAGAGCTCAGCAACCCCAACACCTCCCTGGTTAGGGAAGTCTCTATGGCACTAACATATCCTAAGGTTGAGCTATAAACCTGAACCTTCCCTGGGGAGTTCTGGATCAATGGATTAAGTTTTATTTTTCTTGACATAAACAGGAATTGATATACTACTCAGTAAAAAAGCCAAGTCATCCACATAAGAAGTTACACCACTTGTTTGAAAACCCACTTGATGATTTAGATGAAGTCATTTGATACAGACAATCATCATTCCAAGGACAGCTCCTGTTGCTTGTTCTCATATTGGAGAGTCCAGTCTCTAGAACACTGGTACCTCTCAAGGTCACAGTTCTATTGTTACCTAGGCTAGGGGGGAAATTATTTTAATATGCTGTGAAGTTAAGGGACATTTATTATTAGGACATAGCAATAAGCTATTTTGAATCATGTGATTCAATTGAAATGTATTTATATGGTTTCCCCCGTAAAAAGTATTTCTATGGTTTCCACAGGGGTGAGAGGCTGGGAATGTAAGACTATTTAACAAAGGTAAAAAACAAACTTCACCACTGTATTTTTGAGTCCCTGCCAAAGATGTTGGTCTCATCATGCCAAAAAGTGCTCGAATTCTCCACACTGTTGCATCTGAGCAACACACGTTGTACAGAAGAGCCTGACTTCCCCAAGTCCCCGTGGGAACTTCTATCTGTGCCAGTTTGGGGAATTCAGTGTAGCACCTTCCAAAGAACGGCAGGCTGAGCACTCACAATAAAGCACCCTGAATTTTTAAGCTGTCAGTCCAGCTGGGGACAGACAGCCAGGTCTTATCAACTTGCAGAGGGTGAACAGTCCCAATCTACATGTAGTTGTAAGCCCGTATCATGCAGGCTGCCATGAACTGCCAACAATATTATCACGTTGACTTAGATCCATCCAAAACACATGTATGAAACTGCACAAGAGGTGCAAAAGTAGTTTTCTTGGGCATTTGCTTAAGAAACACCACAATGGCAGTGATTCAAGCAATACTTCTTTACGGAAATCAGTATGTTTTGTGCAGAGTACACTATATGATCCCAGACATTTAATGATGTAAGCAGTAAAATAAAATACAAATGAATGGCAGAGTAAGTAAGGTGATGGCACACTTTTAAAAAGCTGCATTCCTTTCATTTCAGGTTATAGATTAGTATATCATGGTGGGAGGGGGGAAGAACAGGAGAGGGACATGGGGTCCTGCACTGACCATGTAAAAGCCTATGTCTTATAAAACCACGAGACACAGGCTAACTGAGCTTTAGGGGACAGCCCTTTCAAATCTCAACACTGAAATACACCTTATGTCTGTTGTATAGTTAGAGCACAGACAATCCACACTTGTGGTCCCACTGCTAGCGGTTCCACTCTATGACAGACAGATTCAGGAGTTTGCATGTAAATAAAAGTTAAAAGAATTGGTTAGGAACCCAGCAACTGGTAACAAGCATGGCTATGCTACCAGCAGTACGGGTCTGAGAGGAAGACTGGATTTATACCTGCTGAGCAACTCAACCCTTCCTCCACCTTCCAGCTGGAAAAATCTTCCATGTACTTTCCTTTATCCACAAGCCACGGCTAAGGCTCACAGAACATCTTGCACAGATTCAACTTGCACCAAATCCTGCACCTCACACTCCCCCTCGTGAGTCAACAGCAAACCTGAGTTCTCCCAACACCAGCCTCCAGTCACTGCTGACACTGGGACGTGAAAGCTCTTCCTCTGTTCACAATCCAAGATGAACACTAGTTTTAAGAGTTTCTGTTCATTAATTCATGTCATCGTCTTTCACATGGCTCTTCTCGGACCCACTAACAGGAGATTTAGCTTCTATTTGTGCTGTAGGGCACTTAGAACAATTCTATTGCTGTTTGGATTTCCAGACTCAGGGAAATAACTACCACCCTATTGGTAGCTTCTTATAATTCAATTTAATCCCAAACTGGAGCAGCAGTTTAACCAGAGTGAAACACAGCCAATAGCCAGCATATTAGATTATTTACTCTTTTGGTCACGCTCAAGAGTCACCTAGCATCATGAGATCAAAGCCATGCTCCCAAAGCTTCTGTTCCAGAGATAACACAATCTGCCAGTTCTAAGCCCCAAGTTTCAGGGCTCCACAGAAATTCCTCGGTCCCAGCCAAATCCACCTGCCTTTAAACCCTCAGCAACACAGGCAGACAGAGATCATAGCTGGAAAAAGTCAAGTCCCTACACGCTCTCCTTATTAACAATACTTCCAGTGACAAGTCTAGCGCAGGAGAATCGGTGCCCAGGTGACCACAGGGAAATGGCAACAAGAGGAGTAAGGCAGAGAGTCCCCCATTTCTGCGACCACCACAGCACAGAGAGCTTTGGAGCAGCAGTCTGCAAGATTTTTTTCTGTGCCCGTTAGATGCGACAAACCAGGCAGACCTTCCTGCTCCTCTGCTCTGAGAAACCTCCCTCCCCTTTGAGGAGCTGCAGGTAAAGGGCTCTGTAAAACTTAAGGGCTGTAGTGGAGTTGCTCCCTTATATTCGGAAAAAAAAAACCATTACAAACTGTGACAGTAGTATCATCAGGTGCTGGAGTTTGATTGTATGTTAGGGATACAGGCTACAAAAGCCCCAAAATACATACTAATCAGAGGTTTAAAGCAATTGGCACAGGAACAGATGACACACTCATACACTCAAAAAAAACCCCACCAAGGTCCAACTAGATCCTCACCACAAGTGAACGCCTCCAAGCAAAAATGCCGAGCGGACGTGACGGCCCGACACAAGGACAGTCTGCACATCCTCCTCGGTACACCCTCCAGCAGACTTACGTGTGACCTGCTGCCACAGGCACACCTCCTTCCCCTCGGCTCCTGCCAGCTCGTGGAATGCAGAAGGGACCCAGCGTCATCCCCCTGCACGCCCATCCCTGACCCGCTCTGTTTGAGAGGGTAGCTGCCTGCTGAGCCCCCCCAATCCCAAAGCCGAGGTTCTCTCTCCAGCGACCAGGCTGCACAGCGCTGCCACTACCTGCCCCTTTCCCAGCCATCAACACAGAGATGACACTGTCCCTCCATTTCACAACGGCTTAAGCGCTCTTAAATTTTACTTTTTTACTCCCCCAAGTTTGCCAGACTGAAGCCCGACGCTAACAAGCTCATGTTTGGAATGGGAGCATTTTGTTAGACAGAGCAACACCACTGTCGACTGCTGTAGACCCTCAGGAGTTGGCAAACGCCCCGAAATCACAGGGCTCACAGCAGCCTGGGGCTACACAAGTACCCACACGGGTGTCAAGCTAAACCCCCATTTAGCATGTGGCACTTTGGAAACAAGGAGCAGTTTCCAGAGAAGCTACCTGCTGACTTCCTACCACTTTCAGCAGGCGCTGTAGGAACAGAGACTTCCAAGAACTTTAGTGATAACCTCCAAAATCTATCACAGGGAGTTTTAATTCCTTTTTCAAAGCCCACATAACAACTTACAGTTATTATGTGTACAAAGAATAAGAGCCTTTACTGGTGTGTTAGCCAACTGGAGATCAGATACCAGAGCAGATTTGTCTAAGGTCAGTGTGAAAGGATTGAGTAAAGATTTTTGGTTTTCCCATTACAAGAGAATTTGCCTAAATTCAGCCTCCATAATTGACCTAAAGTCAGGCTGCTTTGCCTTGAAGATTTATGAAAAGAGGGAAATATCCTTCCCTTTAGCACTTCCCTTTAGGTTTTACTCAGCTTCACATAACTCGATTGCTGTACCTAAGTGTTTAAGATGCAATTCGTAACCTGTAATAAAATGAGCAAGGTAAGAGGTGACTTTTCAAAACAGGCAACAGCAAATTCTCACCACCCTCCACTCCAGACTCAGAAGCACTACAGCCGCCTCACACACGGAGAAGCCAGAGGCATGGAAACGTGAGCATGGAAACGCAGGTTTGGACCTTCGGTTTTCACATGACAAAGGCAGGATCACCCTGGCAGGTACACACAAAACTCCCTTGATATAATAAGTACACATATAAACCAGA
>NW_020799138.1:2800327-2837904 GCF_003259725.1 Athene cunicularia
TGACACGGGGCTGGCGCGGGTGACCCCGGTCCGCCGCGCGGGTGACCCCGGGCTCCTGTCCCGCGGGTGACAAGGGCTCCTGTCCCGCGGGCCACAGTGGGCCCCTGTCCCGCGGGCCACAATGGGCCCGCACCCCACCCGTGACACTGGGCCTACGTCCCGCAGGTGCCGCGGGCTCCCACCCCGCGGGTGACAGCAGGGTCCTGCCCCGCAGCTGACGCTGGCCCCAGCCCCACGGGGGACACCGGGGCTGCAGGAGGGGCAGCACCGCTGCCCCGTGTCCCCCGGCCGGGCCTGGGCTGGCCCCGAGCTGCCTTGGTCCCGTGGGCCAACGCACGGACAGGACCCGGCAGCAGCTCCCCCGGGGCCCCCGTGAGCCTCCCGGTGCTGAACCCGGGGCCAGCCTCAGCCTCACCTGCTCCCAGGCAAGAAAAACTCTTCCACTGCCTTCTCCTTCTGCCTGCTCACGTGGAGAGACACAAGGGCCGTGCTCTTCATTCAGTTGCTTCCACTGTCACTTTTTTTGTTTGTTTGTTTTGGTTTTGTTTTTTCCTTTTAGCTTTTATCCCAGCACCAGGCTGGGTTTAATTCAAATAAAAGGCACAACTTCACGTCCCTCAGGCCAAGAACGAGACAAGCTCCTTCGCTTTTCACTGATGGTCCTTCGGCGTGACAAGAGTCCCTGCTTCCCTTTGGGACAGCAGAGCTGTGGAGATGTTTGAGATGCTCCAGACACGTCAGTGTCACAGGTGACACCCTGATCCTCAGTGCCCCCAGGAATCCCCGGGATGTTTTGTACCATCATCAAATATCCCCAACATCTGTGCACAGGTGTGTTCTGCCAGATGGGTCAAAGAAGGAAATTCCCATTTCTGGCTCCTTGGGCAAGCCGAGCTGTGTTGGGTTTAGCTGGGATTTCTTGCCCCAGCACCTCCCTGAAGTCCAGGTAGGTCCATCCACCGGCCGATGCCGATGGAGGGAGAGACACCACTACACCCAGAGGCTTTACGTGGGATTAGCTGAACACTGGTAACTCATCTGGCGTGGGGAGGCAGGAGCTTCCCTCTGTGTCAGAGGATTACCACGCACACGCTATTACATACAGACAGTCTTTTTCTCTTTGGATATATTCAGTTTTAGGACCAAAATTAATTTTTCACCACCGCTTCTGGTGCAGGGAGAACTTCTGGCCCTACTCAGTGTGGCGGCCAAACTCATCTATATTTAAATTAAAGTTTGTTTCACAGAGCAGCTGCGTTCACCATCTCCCATGCAGACGCCATCCTCTGCCTCTCCTTTCCCAGGGACGGTGGTTTCTGTATGGTGGTTGCAACCAGCCTGTTTTTCCTAGTTCTTCAGGAAAATCCAGGATATGGCCATGTTCTGCAGGTGACTGCCAGCAGCACAGCAGATTGCCTTAACAAAGAGGGTGCAATAGATGGGCCACTGACCCAGCGCGATGGGTCTGAGGCAGAAACACCTGCCAGAAAGGGCCTAAATCTGTTGAGAACACAACAAATCAAAAGAGGCAGAAAGTAGCAAACCAATCCTCTTGTCTTCTTAAGCTTACTTTCCAAATGTCCCGACAACAAAGAATTTCTGTTGTTCCACACATATGTGGATATGAACTGCTGGATTTTAGAATAGGAGGAGATTTTTAACTGATAAAATGTCTGAATGTAAAGATTGTCAGAAAGGAACTTGGAGTTCCTTCCTGGATGTGGTTTTCTGGAGTATTTTTGATGGAACTGAGCTTTGAAAGTGTTGTGGTTTGGTTTTTTTTTTCTGATCTGGGAGGTATTTCTGATACTTCCCTCGCTGGTACCATTAGGATATTTGAAATCCTTCCCATCCTTTAAGGCTGAACAAAACAGTCTGGGCCAGGAGAGGAGGTCCCAGATGGGAGTGGGTTGGAGCATCCCATGAAGGGGGGAAGAGGACCCCCAACCCCTTTTGGATGGACCAGAAATGCAGCCAGGCCCACAGACGAGACCCATGGGCACCAGTGGATGCAGAAGCCATCAGTGGCCGTGTCTGCCTGTGCCGAGAGGCTGCAGAGGTGCAGGGGGGTGCCCTGCTGAGCTAAGCAGCACTCCTGCTGAAGCACTGAGAAACCCAGAAAAGCCCCAGATTGACCCAATCTCGGGTGAATGTGAGTGTCAGCTCTGGAGAGGGGGCGGTCACCCATGCCAGGTCCCACACATCACCCCGCTGTGCTCACTCCCCCATTTCTTATCAGTCTCATTTCTCTGTTGCAGCTGCCACAGCAGCTCCTCTGTCTCCTTCACCCTCACCTGTCCTGTTTCCACCTCCACAGGCTGTTGTGGGTCCGGTGTTCCCAGTCCGCGGCTTTGCTCCGTGGCTCTGCCCAGCTGGATGTGAGGACGCAGAGGAGTTTGCTGGCTGGGTTCTGTGCTGCGACCACAGGGAAGGGACTGGGTCCCTCTTGTCCCTGCTCACTCGGCTGCTCAACGCTGTGGGATTTCAAAGCAAGGAACATCTCCCAGGGTTTATATAGCAGCTGGACCCAAACTAAGAAATCAGGTCCCCTGCAAATGCTGATTTGAAAAGTAGATATGCAGAGGCACCAGAGGAAACTTTATTCTCCGTGCTAATATAATATTAAACCCCACTCCTCTGAGGGTCAGGAATACAGGGCTTCCTGCCTTAGAAACCCTGTTCCTCTGCTCCATTAAAAAAAAAAAAAAAAAAGAATGAACCAGTGCCTGCTCCTGGAACAGGTTTTACTCAAATAGTCACTAACTTTGACCAGAGGGACAGAAAATAGGGAGATGATGCAGCGCAGTTACTGATGAACAACAGACTGAGACGTGGTGCACCAGGAAGAAGCTGTAGATGAGGTGCCAAAAACCTTCCGAGCTGGAAATCCTGAGACACTAACAGCTCCTAACACTCGCTGCATTGCTGTGATTCAGACACAGAACAAAGTATTGCAGCTTGCAAGTCAAACTTCATTAATGCTTTGCCTTTCTCTGGAGACATTTAAAGCTCAGCCTACCATTAACAAAGCTTCGTTTCACCGCTAGGAAGCGTACAGCCTAAATCACCCGTATTTGAGCCGACACAGAGAAACTGCAACGAGACACAGGAAGAATAACTCTGCTCTGGCTGTCGTGCGTAAAGCAGGGCGGGAAGTCGGCTACAGAGCAGAGCAGCTGAGTGTGGGACTGCAGTTGTACACACAACCATCAAAGTCCAGGATTAAAACAAACATGGGGGAAAAAAAAAAAAAGAGGATGGGAAGCAACTGGGTGTAGGAAAGGGTTAAGTTCAGTGTCACTTTTACAGCCAAATTTAGCTCAGAAAAAATAGTGGATTATGCTAATGTAGTAGACAAAAATGAGTACCAGAAGCCTTAATCCAAGATACTGTCTATGCAGCAAGAGGAATTCCCATACAGCCATGAGCCTCACGCTGCCTTCCTGGCAAGCTTTTCCTCCAGGTCTGAAAGTAGAGCAAAGTCTGTAATCATTTCTCTGCTGAGCCAACACCAGCCGCAGCCACGATCAACGTTAGGAGCAGCTATGGAAGGCAGAATAACAAATAAATAAATAAAAAAAAAATCTCTGCTCCGTACCTGGGAGTTTATGGAGCCTCCCCTGAGGCTGCAGGATGGCAGCTGATGAACAGAACTGCTGTTGGAAATGTCACTGCACGCCCCTCAGAGCAGGTGTAACCCCCCCACACCTCACTCAGAATGGAGCCAGGAGGACACGGGGGCATCTTGGCTTCACGCTGGGATCACCAGCTACTGCAGGACAGAAACCAGCTCCCCCACACCCCCAGGGTGGCCTTAGGGCTCCTCTCCAGCTCCTCTCCACTCATCCACCTCCTGCAGGGTGAGTCCCAACACTGACCCAAAGCACCTGGGGATAAACCTGCTTTTAAAAGTAGTTTATTTGGATTTTCCACATCCTTTAATGAATCGCAAATATATTAACAGAAAAGACTTTCCCCCACCCCCCCCAAAAACTGTACAATTTCTGAAATAAAAAGTCAGGAAAAGCAAAAAAAAAAGGAAGAAGACAAATTACATTGTTTCAATGCAAATAGTACACACCACGCCCACACTTTGCATTTTTCCATAGTTTTGTTGTAAGAAAATGACAGTTCCCTAATTCTTTTCCGTGAACACACTTGCTCTAACCTGGCTGCCAGAGTGCCTTCATGCTCGCCCTCCTCCCTGCCCCTCTTTGAAGAGAGCAAAATTTTATTGATCAAATAATAATTTTGTGTATCTATTTAGAAGACAAAATAGTAATGTGGTCTAAAGGTTACTTGAGATTCTCGGGGAAAAAAAAAAAAATCGCTTTGAAGTATGATGTACATATAAAACAATGGACAGTTTTACGTGTTAAATCTTCCAGGTAGCAGGAATATCCTTTTCACATCCCAGCTGAATTAAGGGCTCTTCCTAGGGTGGTGAAAATTTTATTACAAGTGTTCCCAATTTTTAAAGAACAAAAGGGAAAAAGCCACTGAAATTCCTAGATCTCTGGTTCCCATTGAAGAAACAGCATTTTTTTTAAATGGAAAAAGTCTTGAGTAGCACCTCCTTACTCCTGCTTTTTGCTTAGGAAGTATGTTGGGAACCAAAAGGAAGCCAATTAACACCTTAATTGGTGGCTTTCACACAAGTGCTGCCTGCCTCCAGACCTTATGCTGAGGTGCTGCTTAGAAACTCCTTGCAAGGGATGTGCTGGGAAGCTGCATCCGCACGGGAACCACAGCGGGATGGACACGGACACGACCTGGACACAGACACTCGAGCAGTGCACGGGAGGTCGATGGGAGATACAGAGCAGCTGTCAGGGCATCTGAGCCCCGCATCTTCCTCGGGGAGGGACTCACACAGAAAGGGAATCGCCCCAGAATATCGATCACCACAACACGCAGTGCAGGACGCGGCACACTCAAGGCAGCTGAAACAGGTCATGATTTTCCAGTCAATTCATCGACCTTCCAGACACAAGCTGGTCAGAAGTACATGGCAGAAGGTCAAAGCTCCTTTAATATATTACCATGCCTCAGATTTTAGAAATTCCTTTTTGTGCTATTACAGGAGTTTAAGCCTATTTTTCACCGCTTATCCTCCTACTTCAAAAAAACCAAGCCTGAAGAATTATATTTTTGCTCAGCACTTAAGGATTATTTTTCAAGTGATAAAGGTGTCCATGTGGCTCATGACCAGAGAGGAGCTGTGACAGAAGACATCAAGTTCTAGAGGTAACTAAAAGACCCCTAAAAGAAAAGACATTAAGAAAAGAACATGAAGACTGACCACAAAAATATGTTGCTATGAAATTTATATCATTCCCAATTTATTATGCATAAATTGCTCTTTAAAACTGCTTATATCATACACTTTCTTTATCAACACTGCATAAAGGGCATCAATTGTTGCTTGCAGAGTGCTACAGAGAAAGATCATTTTGGACTCAAACGTGTCATAGGTTTCTTCTCACAGAAGCAGACTCTGTAGAAGAGGAAATTATTCCTAGAGTGAGGATCTTAAAGAACAGCTTAAAAAAAAAAAAAGACAGATAATTGCACATTTCTGCATCCTGCTTGGACCACACTTTACAAAACAGTTTTAAAAATGATACTAATCTTAGACAATTATTTGATGTATTTCACTAAGGTTCTGATTGTATTAAGGCTTCCACAGTCTTCCCAGTCTACCTGCTCAGAAACACGCAGTCACTCTAGATTAAGGGCTTGATGTTTTCGCATTACAGTTCTATCTACGTTTCTCTCTTGATTTTTGCCCTTTATTCTTTTTTTTTTTTCTTAAAAGGGGAAGAACAAGTCAAGGGGTATATGAAAAATGAAGCAAGGTGTTGCTGACTTGTTTCTCTGAAGTACAAAGTAAACACTGACCTTTCAGAAACTAGGTGAATAAATTAATCCTCGGTTAGAACATGAAAGCATTTCATGAAAGCTTTGATTCTGCAATGTGATTCTCCTGCTACATTTCCACTCCTGCAAGTTTGCACTCTAAGTAGGGACACTGGATATTTTACGTAGTCTGACACACTCCTAGTCCTGAGCATGTGCATTGTGTTTGTTCACTGGAGACACTGCAGCTTTAAGGTCATTTACATTCCCTGGTATTTAAGTTACACTACAATATATGCAAAAGTCTTTAACAGCCTGCATTTGTCACTGTCCTTGAAGAACTTGGAAATGAGGTTTAGCACTCTGCTTACCAAGAAAGAACCAAACTAAGACACATTTCTGGAAAAAGAACAAGACACTGCTTCATTAGTACTATCCCCACATCTACTGGCTTCATTACAGCAAACCACAAGTCTTTCTTCCATGATATTATTCCAGCAAAGGAGAGTCCAAAAATAGCATTTCGTCCTCAGTCACTTTCATAAATGTGTAAGAGCCAACTAGTCAGACTCAGTAGCAGCTGAATATTGCACTGCCATTAACTCGGTGTACAGTTTAAGTCTGAGTGGTGTACTCATGGTGTCAGTGGAGAGTAATGACAATGCTGGCTCAGTGATGTGAAGACCCAGGATGCAAAGGAAGGGGAGAACACAACAGTACCAGTCACACACTTGAGCTCAGATACTGGCTTTTGGAGGTTAAAACTCATCACTTTCAACTGCGTGGAGCTGTGTGTCATCTGCATCCGTCATGCTGCTCTCTTGGGATTCGTCTGTGCCAACTTGAAAGAAGAAAGAAACACAGAGTAGTCAAACACTACCGGGCTGCTTCGTTACAAAGATTCCCCACAATCAACTCCAGCACATCAAAAGCACAGTAGCAACGGGTTTGGGCTTCCCCTCCAAATGCTGTAAACCCATATGGCTTTTCTCTTTTTCCTTCTAATACACTGATCCCTGCCAGCTTAATGAAGTGTAAATAAATGCAATTAGAAAGGAATTAACACGAAGTACATACCAACAAAACATAATGCCTTAGCTATGGTCTGTTAAAAGTGGGACATCTCCAACACCTAGTTAGGTAGAGACTGGTATGGAGGGTTCCAAAACTGCCTTAGGAGCAATTTAACCTTCCCACTCCTTCCAAACGCTCATGTTAGTTACTCACTGCATCAGCGCGTCGTGACCACTCAATTTACAATCAAGTAACATTCAATTAGTTGAGTTGGGCAGCCTCTGCTTTCTCCCTGCTTCCCTGACAAAGAATACTACATGTGGTAAGAGAACTGCTATGAGTATGTGCACACAGACGTTTCTGATGCTTGAAGAATTACTTTGCTCACACAGCGCAGATGATGGCTAGCCTAGGGCTTCCAGGAAAACTAGGTTCCTACTGCTATTTGAATAAAGACAGCATGTCGTGCACAGCACACAAGATAAATGTGTACGTACCGAGGGGCTACCCTTAAATATTTAACTTCTATACTTGTTAAAATGAGAACAAAGGTAAATATCTAATGATGGGTGTTCTTCATTACACACAGGAATGCAACTGAGTCTGCTTTCCATCATATAGTTATCATATTAATTGTAAATTCCCAAATACCCAAGTTGTTTCATGGGTAGAAACACAGATGCTTTTTATCACTTGAATGCAAACACTTTACAGGTTTCTGTACAACTGACACAGCCAGTCCCACGTTTGGCAATTTAATGCACAAAATGGCTTACAGTAGCCAATATACAAAAACTAATTCCTGCAGCCCCCAGCACTACCTTAATTTCAGCTTGTCTCATGTACCCTACAAGAGTTATTCAGCTGAGACTGTGAAACTCTCCTACAATTTATATGCACAGCCAGGGAAATGGAATTGCTTACACACTGCCCAGGAGTTTTATTTTGGTTATGTTTGCTAGACAGATTAAATTGATTTTTTTTTTTTTTTTTTCTTTTTGGGGTTGGGTCTTTCTGTGGGTTTTGAGGTTGGGTTTTTTGTTCTTGAGGTGTGGGGTTTGGATTTTTTTTGTGTGGGTGTTTTGTTTTTTTTTTTTGTACTGCTTAGGTGCCGTTCAGCAGTTCAAGTACTCTGTCTCCATCTTCTGGCCAGAACCACGCTCAGCCCCCAGTGAGCCAGCCCTCGAAATTCGCCCCATTACAACAGCAGGGAGAGAAACGCCCTTGACACTTCAGGAAGTGCAATGCAGGATAAGTTTTCAGTATTAAAAAGCAAATTGTATACAGAACCCATGAAAATCTACGCGATATACTATAGGCAAACATGCCAACCTTTTCAGCTGAAGATTTAGAATTGCTGAACACAGCACGTGTGTAAATGAGAACCCAAAACCTGCTATATTTTCTTCTTTGGAGGAAAAGAATTATATTGCTTATTACTATTTACTTTCTATCACTATTTCAGTGGATTATTCCCAAGTAGTGTAACAGAAGTGTTTTACTTTCTCCGTTCAGATGAAACTGTTTTCATGACTTTTATCACACGCTACCTTTTTATGTTTAGCAGAACAGGTATTTTTACCCAACATCCACTCTGTTTAAGTTCTAACAAGGCCTCTACAGACAGTTTCAGTTGCCATTCAGTTACCTTGAAAGGATTTGATGCTTCTACAAGTGAAGATCTGCAGCTCTGGGAACATCTTGCTCTCCTAGGATACTATTAGTCAACCATGATTTGTATGAATTTACAGTATCTCTGTCCTATTCCATCTACAGAAATTCTAAAGAAATGTCACAATCCTTTATTTCATGCTTACTCTAGGAAGCATGAATGAATTCTGAGTGAAGAGCCTCTGAAGTTCTTACTTGCCAAGCAGTGAGGTTGAGCAGCGTTTCACTTGTTAAACCTGGGATTCTTCCTACCACCTAAGTGGAAATACATCCTTGAATGACAGAGGGTGGGAAATACAAACCTGATTCATAAGGGTAACATTCACTGATTTGCTCTTCTTGAGTTATTGGTTCTTCATCATCTGGCAGGTAACGTTTATCAATGGCCTCTTTAATCTGGTTATTGGCTCCTTTGGGATCTAAGTCCATTGCCCATGAGAAATTCATTAGGGCCAAATGTGTTTGACCCAGTTTTTTATAAACCTAAAATAAAAGCATAAAAGGCTACATTTACATGAAGTTGCTACTTGAAGGTTTGGACAAACATGCCAAGCCACAGTTAACTGCTAATTTATGAAAAGCAACAGAGGGGAGAGAAAGATTTCTTATACAAGTCCCAAGGGAAACAGCAAGTATGTGTAGAAAGAGTAAGCAAGTGTTTCTATTTAAGACTCCAAAAACCTTAAATTAAACTAGCAGCTGACAGATTCAAAAGCATAAGGAGGTGGATCTTCAGATACAAATTTAAGCTTTGGAACGCTGCAGCAGGGTGTACTTTTTTTTTTTTTTGCTTGTTGTACCCCCTCACCACTCTTGCAGTTTCTTGAGTCACCGTGATCCCAAATCTCCTTGTGGTTCAGGAAAAGTCTAAAATCTCAGATGTCTCATGTCAGAGGCCCAGAGAACAACCCAGGGAAGTATCACCATGTGCACTCAATCTTACACTCTTCCCTACAGCTCTCTTACTGAGGACTAGCAAAGGTAGGATACATACAGGTTAGACAGATTTTTGGCCATTCTTACATCCTCAAGTGGCATTTTAATGGTCATTGGCAGGTAGAGAAAACAACGGGACATTAAGTGACACCTCGGCCTGAACAGCAACACTTTCAAGACAACACTGCACTCCAGAATCCAGCCCCTATTTTACCTTGTCACTGTTAACTTGCACCAAAGCTCCTTAGCATTAAGGACAGAGGAGCAAGTAATTTACCTGTCTTAAAAATTTAAACACTGAAAGTACTTAAGTTTGTCAAGACATGGCAACACTAATGCCAGTTTAAATATCCAGCTACTCCTGGACAAATACCAGTCAAGAAATTTCAGCACAAATCCTTTTACCTCTCTCCAGTTTAAAAAAAAATAAATTAATAATCTCTCTAATTAAGAGTTATCCAGCACCGTGCTAAAAATAAGTCTGTCTTGTTGCTTCCTAGTTGACACCCCACAGAGGAAGAAAGTTGCAGAACTTAAAGCATATTAGCAGAGAAGATGGTGAGAAAGGAGGATTTCTATTTCCAGATTACTTTTCTCTGCCATTAAACACAAAGAAGGTTGGAATGTAAACACAGCTGACAAACTACTAATATCTTTTCCTGTGCTAGCCTTCCCCATTGAAGATTCTTCTTATTTTCAAACTGAGAATCTTCTACAATTTTTGGGGGGAGACTGTCAGCTGAAAAGGACATTGTGGCTATTGATGGAGACTTAGTAGTAGAATTACTCCTTACACAGCATTTCTGATAGAATGCATTAGAGTGTGATTCAACATTTTAACAGCTACACACACAAATAAGTAACACTGCTGACTGATGGATGGACTATCCCTCAAAATTATAAGGATTTCCACTGATCACATCACTGCTAGAGTTCCATTTTCAGGGAAAGATACATGGCTCTGCACATCTCCTTTCCGTGAAGTATCTTTACCACCGTCAATTTATTGATTTTTAAAATTAATTATCTTTCAAGTTGACAGCGGTGAAATCAAAGCAGGCAAATAACAACACTGGCTTGGGTTATTTTCTTCTTGGTTTGTTTTAAAGAGAGCTGCTGCAGTAGTAATGGTCTTTTGCATTTAAAAGCTGATACTGTGAGCAGTAAGCCTTATTTAAAGCTTTGGGAATTTTTAGAATACTGCTCCAAATGGAAGCAGCTTAGTGACAGGCATCAAATTTTCTCATCAGGCATACATTTCTGCAACAAAGGAAACCAAAGAGCTTACGATCACAGTTAAGTTCTACCTACCTTTCCTATTAAAAAGTAAACAAGAGACTCTTTGGGAACAATCTGTTTCAGTTCTTCAAGTTCTTGTAAAGCAGACTGAAAAAGGAAGAAAAAAAAAAAAAGAGCTTAGTAACTAGAAGCTAGCAGTCTGCAACCAGTTATGACATCACTAAACTGTGACTTCACACTAACGTGGAAAAAAAAAAGAAATCCTGGCATTTATATACAGTATATTCCATCAAAAGCAATAGTACAATCTCAGAAGCATCTAAAATTCCTTTTACGTTAGGTTTTTATTTAACAATTGTAGCATATTATAGCCCCATTATTACAGAAATATAGCAAATTTATCAGGCTTTGGTCTCCTACAACACATCTCTGATATAAATGCCCCTGTTGCCCCCAATAAGGCATAACTAGGTAGAAGGCAAGAAGCTGGCAGTGTATTTACAGGGGGCACTTCCTTTAGAATACTGAGCTTCTGAAAAAGTGAGATGTTGATTTATTTTGTGCTGGATGTACTGTTCTCAAGCCTATGCTTTTGAAAGGTTCTGGTTTCAGATATGTATCTGTGAACTTTTATAAACTACTGTGTTTATATTAGGCATCTGAAGTCCAAAATATTTAGTAAAATTTCTACTTTATTTTTAAACTAATTGTTGACACTGGAGCCATTTATTCTACTGTGACAGTAGCCTGGCATTATTAAAGAATCCTACCTAAAAATATTTAGTCTGCAGTTAGAAATAAGTGTTGGTTTTAGTTATAAAAAGTTACATTCAACCCTCTCAAACTTATTCATGTGAAGACAATTTCAAGTTAGGGCTTGCTACATAAAAGGAAGTATAAACCTACATTTATTTACCTAACACTAGCCAAATTTATCACACTATCAAAATTCTCTTACTACTGGTGCTAAAAACCACCTTTCATTAAGTTTGATGTAGTTTATGTGAACAGCGTAACTTTAATCTTACAAGACTCAGCCCAATAAAGAAAAGAGGGTCTAAATGTTTTATTTCCTAAAATATCATTTCACCATGGTCAACAAGTTCCTTCATTAACAAGGGGCAGTAAGGTAGTGGACTATTAGATTTTTTTCTTTCCTCTTCTATTTATCCTCTGCTTTTAAATTTTAAAAACAACTCATGAATGGGCACTTCATTAGGTGCTTAATACATTTTATATTGAACTCGTTCATCAAATTATTTTTTTTTTTAATTTCTAAGTAAAAGTTTTCCCTTTAACATGTGCATACACATTTCTGAAGCAAGGTTTCAAAAACCAGACTGCAGCTTGTCTTCCACAGCCAAAAAAACAGGCCAGAGGACAACAGTCTCTGGAAAGACACTGTGGGAAGATCTTCACTTATCCTAAACAGGGACAGGTCAGCAGGGGATCAGACCAAAATTGCTTAGGCTTCTTATTTTTCACTCAGTAATACAGCCTTTGAAATCAGTGGTCCTTATTGTTGTAATTGGTTATGGAGCAGTTTGCTGAGCCTTTTTTAGTAATCTAGTATAAACTCATGATAAGACAGTCACATGTTGGTGACAGCTGTAATAATTTCCTCTTCTTTTTTTTCCAGGGTCAGACTAGAATAACTAAAAAAAAAAAGCACCAACAGTTGGCCCCAGATTTTCTATCAAAAAATTTAACATAGTTCCCTTGGTGAAGGTGGCACCTGACAAAGCAAATGCTTCACGTTAGCTTCTACAAGACAGGCCAACATCCCAGGCTCTTCCTGCAAACCCTGATGCTACCCAGTGTTAGTCTAAAAACATTTAGCTTCCAGTGCATTCCCACTCTCAGCTACAGAAGTTTAAAAACAACTTCAGGTTGTCTACCTGTACCAAATCTTACCTTGTATTTTTCATTTGCAAATAATACAGAAGCTCTATGGAATTTGCATAGCGGGTTCTTGGGGTCAATGTTAATAGCTTTGTTTAAAGTATCCAAAGCCTTTTCAGATTTTTTCAGTGCATGCTGGACCTGTTACAGAAAGAGAGAATAAATTTAAAATGGAAGATAACAGCTTATCTATTAGACAAGGACAAATCCATTTAACAACATTTACTTACAGTCTATTCCTTTCAAAAAAAAAAAAAAAAAGTCCAATTCTAGACCAAGTCTTAACAAGCTTTCTTACAGGAAGAAAACTTAACCTCACCTTGCTTCCACCTCAAAACATCCTCCCCACCCAATGGCTTACAGGAATTGTTTAACCTTTGGCCAGGAGTGCACTCAAGGCCTTTTGCTGTATGTAAGTGAGAAGCAGCCACTACCCCCATAGAACGTGACACATCTCTGCCAGCAGGTAACCACCCACCAGACCTACAGCCTTGAGTCCACCACAGATACCCCAGAAGTGCTTCCCAACTTTGTACGCAAGCGTTCGCTGGAGGGAGGCTCCAGCTTTTCAAACAGCCCTATCAATTTAATAGAACGGATAGTGGCTTAAGTAACAGGCAGCTACTTAAACTTCACTTGGCACCAAGCAGCCTAAGTAGTTATCGCTTGTAGATGTGACTGGAACAAGGGCACTGCAAACATACAGCCAGGACAAAAATACTCTGCTCTGAAAGGTGAGACGGGTGCCTTAGCGTTTTACAGAGCTGGAAGTGCTGGTCCAAACCCATACAATAGCAGTTAAAAGCCACTTAATTTAAGTATATCCCCCCAAAAAAACCCACAAAAACCCAAAACCAACCTCTGTTCACATTAATACTCGCACAGTCTTGATTTTCATATCACCACTATTTTGGTTGACTCACAAACATGACCCGATAGTATAATTTAATTACTGGCTAAAAGTAGTTTGGAGAAAGGGGAGGGTTTATTTTCTGACACATTAAAGCTGTGGTAATTCATTTATATGGCACTCAAGATCCTCCAACAGGTACTCTGAATTTTCTTGGGCTTTTTTGCTAAAAAGATTCAGAATTACTTTTCTACTGCAAACAAAAAGACAGAAGCAGATTAAGACACAAGGATAGAGTTAAGTGCAATCTACTTACTACTCCAATGTGACACAGTAAGACTGAGCTCTGAGGATTGATATCAAGTGCTTTCTGGAAATGCATTTCTGCTAGACTGAATTTTTCCTGTTTGTAATAAATCATCCCCAACCCATACCTGCAAGCAGAAAAACAATTCTGTTAAATGAGACTGTATTCTAACCCAACTAGTCTTTGTCAGTGAATACGACCTGACAGAAATGGACTCGCCAAACACACCCAGTGTGGGAAATGATTTCTTGTGTGAAAAAGCTTTGTCTAAACCTGTCTTGGGGTTTTTTTGGTCAGTTGGGTAGTTTGAAAAATTGACAGCTGATACACAGGAAGACTGGCTAGACATCTACAAAGTAAAAAGCACACAAAAGTTTCTCAAAACTAAGTGACTTACACTAGCAGATCTAACTTTTACTGTTTTATCTATTTTTTTCCCACAGAAAAAGCTGTAAAGAAACTGACTGTATCCTAAGGTATAAAGGGCTGTAACTCTCAGATCTAACTGCAGTTGAAGAACAATCAACTAGGTACATGAGGGTGCTGCACAGAACAAAACAGCTAGGGTAATGCAGCCAAGAAGATCTGTGGAGCTCCAATGAGGTCCACGTCTTCTGCAGAAACAGCTTTGCTCTTTTATTAGAGAGAAGAGTGGTGAGGAAATGACAGCAGCAGCAACATCCAGAAGAGATTTCTCCAAAAGAAATTCTCTGTCACGTGCAGTAGGAGGGGGTGAAGCAAAACTTACCATGCATTATAGTGTCTCGGGTTGACTCTGATTGCATTTCTAAAACAAGCTAATGCTTTGTCTAGTTCTTCCGTTAACACAAACTCATGCCCTAACAGGGTGTAGGCATAAGCATAGTTTGGATCAACTTGAATGGCTCTCTGGAAGAACTTGATTGCGATGTCATGCTCCCGCTGCAAGCTGAAACAGTTTCCTGCAGCACACCATGCCTAGTAAACACAACAGTGCAAAGTTAGCATGCTTTTTACAACTCAGAGTGACTAAGTTTGAGCTGAACAGATTTTTCCATACTGATTTACATTAATGATATATAAACTTCCTCCTAGGTTAAAACAATAATAGCAATAAAACAACAGTTAAGTCTCATTCATGAGAGGCAGACAGGCCTAAATACACCTGATAGCTAGACAAGCTGAAATACAGAAATCAAGAATCTAAGGACACACAGTAAGTTTGGGCCAATTAGAGACTTTGATGACTAAAGCTTTTGAATCTGTTGAAAATGCTAGAAATAAAACATCTTAGATATTTAAGAGTAATGAAGGGGGAGACAGTACTTTCACTCTTCAGCTCCCTCTAAGTGACATATCTGGAAATCTGCGGAGCATCAATTGTAGCAGCAACCTCCTCTTTCCCTCCTGCTCAGGTTGTAAAGCACCACAGCCCTGGGTCTGTGCTTTCCCCAACTGTTAAGATCACTGCCACATCACCTAACTGTTCTCCACTCCCTTTATTAGAATCTGCATTTTCTCCTCTCCGGAGTAGCTAACTACAACTACTAACTGCTTCATTGGTTTTGATTTTTCAACTATAAGACAAGCTAACAAGACAACATTCTGTTCTCCAACAACAACAAAAAAAAATATCCCAATATAACCTACAGTTTTCTCAACTCTGTTAAGAACACATTTATAAACACATACATCTATTACTTTTACTGTGGCAGCCATTAAGATGCCCGGCCTTTTACATGTCATAACTTTATATTACCATACACTCTGAAGTTTAATGGACTTTGGCATAAAAATGTGCAACACTACGTCTGAAAATAAATTCTAGTGCAAATATGTTTTAAGTGCCAGTGAATTAACTACAGCAGTTAAAAGGTGTTACAGGAAAAAAGATATTTCTTATCTTGGCATACTGGCAGCAGTAGGAGTGACGAACCCGTGATCTTCCTGGATGAATGGTGCCAATGCAAATTTAAATAACCATTAATAGATAAAAGGTTTCAAACCTGTTCCGTGTAAGCTGATATTCCAATTCTAAGAAGCCATTTCAGGCATCATCAATTCAACAGACAATCCTGCCACCTCCCTCTCCAGTTCTGCCATGCAGTTCTCACAGGAGAATACACTGGAACTAGATTAGAGCTCAGAGCTTTGTTCTGAATCATTGATTTTGCCACACAGGGTTCCCCTCTCTCATTCAAGACCACAGCATTTTATACCTCTGGTGAGTTTTTATCCATGTCCGTCAAATCCTTTGAAAGAACTGAAAGGGCAACGTCTTTCTGCAGATGCCACAGCGTAGTCGAATAGATCTCCATGCCTTCTACTCTGTAGTTTTCAATCCTTCTTACTTCTGAAAATACTCTCTCAGCCTAAGATCAGAAATTAGACTTAAAACAAAATTCCACCCACCAAAGCAGAGCAGATAAGTCAAGGTCAGAAGCCTCACACATCCAGATTGAGCATTCTCTTTGCTTTATAAGTGTACTATGCAGAGCTACAAGTGTTGTAACTTCCCCTTCAAGCAAAGGAAGCAGCTACACCCCAATATAGCTATGCCAGCAAAAATGCAGCCAGCCCTCCCTGCTGCTGCTCAGACTACATTTTACTGTTTCTATCACAGCACACAAGCAAGGCAGAAAGTTACCTACAAAATCAGAAAAAGTGCTGCATGCTTTCATGGGCCAGTTATGACCATCAGCCGTTCTAACATATGACAGGTATCACATTCCTACCGAGTGCTACACCCCTCCAGTCATTGTGCATAATAATTCCAAGGCAAAAGACACGACAATCATTGCAGTAAACACGGCTGATGCAGGGATGAGGGGCATGCATAAGCATGTGACAACACATACGTGTGCTTTACTTTCATTGGAGACAGCTATGCTTCTTATCAAGAGCTGATTCCTGAAGTCTTTCTGACATAAGTATTTATTTCATAACCTTAAGTTCCAGGTTACAACACTCAAAGCAGCAACAAGGGAAGAAATCTAGTTTCAGGAAACCATTAGGGTCTGTAGCCTCAGTTTTCAAAATAAACTATTAAGAAGCACAGTGTGCTCCATCTCTAATCAGACTGTGTACAGTTTAAAAACCGCTTCTGAAACCTGCTGCATTTCTCTCCTGCACACAAAAGTGTTTTAAAGACTCCTGAGGAAATGGGCACATCAGCTATCAGGACCACAGTGACAAGGAGAGTTAAAACTGTTGGATAACCCTTAACCACTTGCTTGTTTCTGAAGCAGTTTGACATCACCTCAGCTGTGCCAATGCTGTCGTTTCTGAGGCTGCAAAGGAAACTAGGTTATTGATGTGACCTGCACTAACTAAAAAGGGCAAGAGAAGTTTTTGGTTTTAAAACTCAAATTGTTTCAGTGATCTAATCTACAACACTGCAGTACAATTACATCAGCACAGCTGTGGGTGAAGATGGGGAGAGGCAAGGAGGAGACCTCAATAGTTGGATGAAAGAGGAAATAACGTTAAAAGAAATCTGAAGTGTAACTCAGCCTCTTCAGGAAAGCTCAATGACTACTGACGCAGATTCAAGATCTAAATCCATTCCAGGTGTAACTGTATAAATAATAAGTTATCTCAGCTGTAAACTTCCCATAGCTTTTGCACAAAACCTGCAGACTTCCTACAAGCTATGCAAACAAGAGTGAAACAAGGAAGAACCAACCCACACAGCTCCTACCTGCATATATTCTGCAAGTTCGAAGTAAGCTCTCCCAATTTGGCACAGCACCCAGCCAGTGTTGTAGTGGTGGGATGGTAAATGGCTTAAAATACTTATCGCTTCTTTGCAGTTGTACGAACACAAGGCTAAATAACCTTTCCCCATGTCACGAAGAAGGCTCATCAAACCTTCTAGGAGAAAAATACAATAAATAAAAGTGGAAAAAAAAAAGACAGCTGAGATTTATTTACTTTAAATGGCTAATCCCATAAACTCTTCATTGTGGCAGGCACTGCTCCCGAATTTGGTTATGAAAATCTTTCTGAAGTTCCCAAACACTGGCTTATGCACTCTTAACTTAGGCATAATACTCTAAACATCAACCCTTGCAGTGGAAGTCAGATAACAACAACTTCTTAAGCCAGCAACAGAACGCTCAGGAACAGAGAAACTGAAGTTCAGGGCAACTGGAGTTTTGCATTTACAGCAGCTATTCAAACATTTTGTTAGGTCTGAACACAGTTTCCACATGTCTGGTATCCATGGATACATCTTCTTGCTGCTTGGAAACATTACTGAGCCAAAAAGAGAGGAATTCAACAGTTTGTCTAGGATTTTCTGACAATCTGAATAAAGACTTGTTTTAAACAAATGCGAAATATGAAGGGAAAACAGACTACATAAACCCAATTTTGAGGGCAGATGACTGGATTACTCATAGCTCCTTTGAATCAGTTTCCAAGGATCTTGCCTGAAAATATTTTAATCATTAATAAGGACCAGAGCCTGCAAGATACATGTGGTTACAACTAGCCACTTCTTACTACTTCTTCACAGGCTCTTTGTAAGTTAACTGGAAGAAAATGAATTCAATGTCTTTATACAAAGGTAATAGTTGCAGGCTAACTGAAACAAGAAATAAAGAAACACTGGAGCAAAAGATTTTTTCATTCAACTATTAAGATATAGATATATGAAGTTTTACTCTACTACAGTCTGATAGTATTTAAACAGACCTGCCGCTGCCTTCTGTAGCGTAAAAGCCTGGATCTGTGGCGCAACAGTCGAAATTTTCCCTTCTGAAATGATGGAAGAGTCCAGTTTGGTAATTTCCAAACTGTCATTTAAGTTTGGTTGAGTTATTCCTCCCTTATTTGTTTTACTTTTTGTTTTTCTGTTTGGAATCTTGGGTGGAAACTTCATTTTTAATTTTTTGCTGTTTTCCTGCAAGTTAAGAAGAGTAAGAGTTACTTATATAAAAGTCTTAAATCCAGGTAACTAAACATGTGAATTTTGTAAAGTTATATTTATGCTTCTTTGCAGCCTTAACAACGATGCTCAGCCATTTGACTCGGTATCTTCACTAAATATGTTTAGTAGTTCATTTTTAAACAGCAAATGTTCACATCACCTAACTACAGTGCATTAGGCCTCAGCATTCCCAAAGTGTGGTGTCCCACAAGTTTGCAAAATACGTGGTTTGTTACCTTTGTTGTAGAGCTATCACTAGTAAACAGGCGGGAGCTTCTTCGAGGCAGTGCGTTTGGTGGAGCAGCAATTGTTGGACTCAATACCTGAGGTGTTGTACTGAAAACAAACAGCACACATTAAAAATTAAAGTTCTTTGCTCCATTTTTAATAAAAACAGCTTTTACCTTTGTTTTAAACAAAAATGCTTAAGTGCTACAGCACAGAAATTCCCATTTCAAGGGATAAAAAAAAAAAAAATCTACCTGTTGCATGTCAAGAACATGAGCAGAATTTCCTTACAGCTACTTTTTAATTTATTAACAAAATGATCTAACTGCAAAGGAGATTTAAAACAAACAGACCAACTACCACGCATGAGCTTCCCATTATCCACTGAAGTTATTTTACCTAACAAAAATACACTTCTTCCTCATCCAAAGAGGAACTTTGCAGGAACACATACGCAGGTTGGGCAAATAAGAGTCAAATTCCTTCAAGAAAGGAGATGCAGAAGATAATACCAAGATTATTTTTTTTTTCCTGGTTTTCCCCTACCTTGTCTGTGGGCCAGAGCTCTGTGTTTGTGCAACAAGAATTGGAGTGACTTCCCGGCTATTTCCACTCTGTGAGAAGACAGATTTTGTGCCAGCTTGGCTTATCCTGCTGACAGCCTGCATAAGACAAAGTTTCTACAGGTTTGTTATTATGCCACTAAGATGTCTCAATCTCTGCTCTACCAAACCAAACCCATTCTGCCTGTCAGACACTGCACAAAAGGAGGACAAATAAAGATTCTTTCAATAAAGGGTGAAGGGTCCCCCTCCAAGAAGCACTCTTCAAAAGCAGTTCTCTTTCTACATGTTAAAACACCAATTCTGTGCACATTATTTGAAAGATATAAAATCTCCATCTAGTGGCAAGAAACTATACGTTAAGATGTTTGTGCAAGAATAAAAGATGACTTTTAAAGTTCCTTCTCCACAGAAAGTTATAAAAAAGAAACTGAAAAACCAACCACGGAAAGAAAGATTTTTGAATTATCATATTACAGTCACATCCAGAAGCATTAAGACCATTAACTCGTTGAGGTGCTCCCTGTAGGACATCTGAGCCTGCCACTCCCCTGTGTAACATATGTTTGTAGCATAAATCAGTATTTCACAAATTAAATCAATACTGCATGAGCCTATACAGAGACAGACTGCTTCATCAAAAAGGGACCTGCATTATGCAGTGTAGGAAGTTAACAGGGAGATCCCTACAGCCAAGGTAACACGGAGCAGCACGTTACTGCCTGTCAGCTGAGCAACACTTTGTGCACACACACGAGTTTTTGTACCTTTTATTTGCCACAGGTTACAAGCGTGTAATATGATTTAGCACCAAAACATTGTCTTACATCTTCACAGAGCTAAAATGTGCTCTTTGATGCCTACCTTGGCACAGCTGAGGTGTGGGAACTCTGAGCTGGGATAACTTGACTGTGAATCTAAGACTTAAGGAACAAGTTCAGATTGATACTCCTTGTCTGATGTGTAGACTTCCTATAAAGGATTCAGGACAGGTCCTCCCCTCCCTGCCTTTTAAAGAAAGCTTAAACCCTATCTTTCTGCCTACCCTAGGGACACTAACATTCAACTCAGCTGTTTGGAAGAGATGTTCTTTGAGACACCACAAATCGGCCACTGGGATCAATGACAGCACAAGCAACACCAGTTTATGCATTATCCGACTTCTAAGGTTCTGTCCTTCCCTTCCCTTCTCAGTTTCTTTGTTATCAGAGGACAGTTTAGGCGGCCAGCAAGCATGCTTGCCCACTCAGATAGGAAGCCTTTGGATTCATCCTAATGTTTCATTCATTTACGTAAGCGTTTCCTAGGAAACTGCCTCCGTTAACTCATGCACATTCTAGCCACAGCTACACTAAACCATTTCTAACTCTGTAATTTGAAGAGCAGAAGTGAAACTGGCCAAGTAATTATTTTCATTGGACAAAGCATGCATCAGAATTCTAAACTGTTTATTAAAATGTATTAAATATTTGGTTTTAGGTAGTAGCACAGATGCACCTGGGCAGAAAGCATTCACATGGATTCATGAAATTTATGCCTTGGTACTGTTGTGCCATACCAAGCAAAGCAACAAAAAAGCAACAAATATGACTGGATTCCCACAAACTTTTCATCTATCATGTAGAATACATGTGAGATTAAATGCAGATGAGTACTACACTGAAGAGCTGCACTTTGCTGACTATTTCAATCTTTTAGACTCACAAAAATTTACCTTCCTACACATGCACCATCGACCACAAGCCAGTGTTTTCACTCATACGGTGGAAAACTGGTTGGTCCTGAGCAACTACAGGGGAACTGGATCAGCGATATAAAGCATACTTCCAGCAGACTGTTTTAGCACAGTACAGCCCCAACAGAACAAAGGCAAAAAAAAAAAGAGAGAAAAAAAAAGAGAGAAAGCATGACTAACAGAACTAATAGAAAGTGTTGCAGTAATGAGGTGTCTAGAGACAGGACACCATAATGCCTTGTGCAATGAAATTCCAGAGTTCCCAGTCACAGACTTCAGAGGACCATCCAAAGGAGGAAAAAAAAAAAAAGTTATCTGCGTACTGGGCCAATGAGAAAAGACAAACAGTTTTTAACAGCTCCCAAATTCCACTTACAAAACAGCACAACAAGCTGAGCACCAACTGATTTGTCCAGAGCATCAGAAGTAGAAATTTAAGTTCTAATTTTTGAGGAATTCAACCCTATTGCTTGCACTGAGTTTTAACAAAAAAAAAAGAAGTTGGCCACCTATAAAACACTAGCATCCCTCATGCAACTTCTAGATTTACTAAAAATACTGGGAAAAATCCTCAGGTTTTTTGTTTTTAGAAAGGAACAAATGGTTCTTTAACTGTCACCAACATTCCACCTCTCATTTATCACTATGGCAACTATGGCAGTTTCTTACTGAGTAAAAAAAGACAATTTTTAGTTTCCTCTACACAAGACTTAGCTCAGTGAAACAGCACCATTCTATCAGTCAGCCCTTCACAGACCACCAGCAGTATTTTGATTACTCTGTTCTCTAAACTAGAATTCAAGAACTGCTTGCAAGAAAGCAGCAGCTTCAGCTCACTCGAGGCTTCTAGGATTATTTGAAATCATCTCTGAAAGTACGTGAATTAAAAAAACCTGAAAGTGAAAACTCCAAGTTCAGACTGTCTTCAGACTCTACCCTGCACACTGAGAAGTTATGAATCCTCGGCTGTTTAGAAACATTTGTGTTTGTACATTCCTCTGATGGCAGGTGGACAGAAGATAACAGCACCTTCCTCAGGTCAACTCTAGCAACACCTGTCAGCCAGCCTGCACATGCCTGTGCATTTTGAGTGGTAGGGAATAAAGGGCTTGTTTTAATTAGAAATGAAGGACTATTGCTTATCATTATAAAAGCTGAGAAAAACAAAACTGTTTTGCTAGCCAAAGAAAGTGACACAACAGGTTGAAAATATTTACAACACAGACATCTTTGCTTGTGATGGGGTGTATTTTTTCCTCTTGCTGCCTCATTTGCTTAGCTGAAAAGATTTTCAAAATTAAAAAAAAAACTATTGAAGCTTTAGAAACAGTCGTTTCAATGTAACAGACTATTCTACAAAGAATTTGATTTTACCTAACACTTCAGAAAAAGCCTAAAAAGTTTGTCAGATAAATACCTGACCAGTTGCAGTCGAATTAAAAATGAACCGCTCCTTGCATCCCCAACCTCACTAACCTATAAATATACAGAAGCTAGTGAACAACATTTTATTTTGCTGCATGAAGTAATTGTTAGTAAGAGCAGTTGGGCTTTTTTGTTTTACACACACACACTTTGTAGACAAATTATACATAAATTTAATTCTCAGTGGACCCAAACCATTCCCACAACTAAAGGAGACTGCAATGAGTTTCACACTCAAACTGTTTCTCAAAACAAATTTTCTAAACACTAAGTTGGGTTCTCTCCACTGTCAGCACAATTCAGCTCACATTCAATGTTTGGTTTTATCTGCATTATGGATTCCTCTTTAAAATACCCTGCAATGTCAAACTCATAGAACAATCATATTCCAGAATGCAAGATACCTTCTTTGAAGGTGCTCCTGTGGATGGCACATCAATTACAGAAGAAGAATTTGTGTAGTTTTGTAAATACGGTCCATCTCCAGGGCTTGGGGTTTCTAGTGGCAAAATTCCAAAGCTGAGAACAAAATGAAGAGGAAGGGTCAATGTCTGAATGTTAGACCACAGGAACTGATTCTGTGGTTAAAACAGAGACCCAGATGATCGACTTTATTTCAGAACTACTACTTTGATTTATGTTAACCCTCTAATATCTTAAATATCCTCATCAATAAAAGCCACTTTAATAGAAATTATTCTTATTCATGACATTGAAAAACAGAAAAATAGAGAACATTCTTTGTCTGCCTGCATAATAACTAACAGACACAGAATATCCAAGTATTGATGGCTTGTAATACAATGCTGTTTAAGCAAGATGGCATATAGGTCAGAACACACATTTACACACTCTTTAGGGATAGCTGCTCTTCAAGGAATGCTCTTCAGATTTTATTTCAGAGCAGAAACATACTCCTTTAAAGACTTTCCCAGTGTGAACGTCACAATAAGCAATATATCAAACTACGAGTTCCTCTATTCTAATCAAAAACACCAACTGCTTCTTTAAAAAAATCAGGAGAGCTCAACACTAGGACCAAGAGCAGTTACTCCAAGTTGTTCAGCTATTGCTTCTTCAACATTAGTTACAATACACTATCACCCTGTGTGTTTGAGTACTCTGTGCAGCACCAGACATCCTTCCCATTGCAAATCAAACGTGAGCAACAGCACAGCTGCAGAGCAGGAATTGTCTATCTCAAGGACTTACCTTGGAGTTAGCGGGCTCAAAGCCGCAGGTCCCCCCAGTAAACTCCGCCCAGTTTTTGGTTTATTTTGAGCTTGTTTAGATAATATGGCAGTTCCTGACCCAAGAGGGACAGCATCTGGTGAAATTACAGCTGAGTCAATGTAAGACATAGAAGAATCCGTGTTCAAGGAGGAATATTTTGAATTGGAGGACTCTAGGTTGATTCTGTTCAACTCCTGAAAAATAGAAGGCAGCTGTTAGGTACTCAGTGTAGTTTTTAATTAGCATTTTTCAGTTAAGTATTTAAATCAGTCTTTCCAGCTATAATTTTGGCAAAACTCACAATTGTGTCTTGTGGCGTTTCCATAAGGACAGTCTCAGGCTGTCTGTGGGGTATGTTGTGATTAGATACCAATGTTGTGCAAGTGTTAGGCAGACAGCTGCTGAAGTTCTGTAACGACGTTAATTTAAATGTTTGGTCAGGGTCTGGTTTTTCACCTGTAAGATCAGAATGAGATTTAAAATAAGAGTTATTCCTGCCTCTATATGCTGAACATTCAGTATGAAATAAGGACGACAGGGCACAAAGCCTTTTAGAAGGGGTGCATTCTTATTTCATTGTTTCAAAGCCCCCTACATTAAATCAGAAGCGTTCTTCTACAACAAAACCCTGGATGATCAGTTTTAGTGAAAAATAAGACTTGCTTTTTTAAGTTACTCTCAGAAGCATTGTTTCTAAGGGCCTACTAACTGTAGGCTGGAATACATATGGTATTGTTAAATCCAAAAATGTATAAGTAGTGAAGATGGAAGAAAACAAGACAAAAAGCTCTAAACACTGGCAAAGCACTTTAAATGCATTATTGCTCACAAAACCACTCCCAAAGAATCCTGCTGGCATTTTCCTTCCTAGTTCCAGACGAGGAGTAAAATAAACCTAGCCACACGGCAACGGCAAATCAGAAAGCTTGACATAACCAGAGATGCAGAAGATACCTTCACTAGTAGAACAGTTCTGCAGACTTACCTATTTCACATAGTGATTCAAAAGGGGACCAGAGGAAAGGATTTAAACTAAGGCTCTTTTGGTAACATTCTGATCCTTTGGCAAGCCGGTCTGTCTTGCTGCAAAAAGAATGTGACAGTTTACAGGGAAGCTTGAAAACAGCACTTTTGTTCAAGATAGCTTTCCAGAAGAAAAGTTGAAAAACAAAAGCATGTTGAGAGTCACAGCAACATTATACATTTTTCATGCCACTGAGTAATACTGAGTTCTTTTGAAGTTACATGACATATTTAGACACAGATGAAAGTTAGACACAGTGCTCAAAAAATAAGCACTAGTATAGCTTGAGAATTGTTTTAAGATCTGCTGTTCTTTGCCCCAGCTTTTTTCTTTTTTGTAAACATCAACCTGACTGCTAGCCTTCCAGCCATTTTAAATATCTATGGATAATATGTTTCCATGTAAATTATGGGCTAAAGTAACTGGCTACAAAGATAGCTGCTTCCAAAATAAATTTTTCTGAAAACAGTTATACTAGGGAAGAATTCAAGAACCCCACTATTCCTACTCAATCTGTTCACATTTACTGAAACCTTTCTCGTATCTAGGCAAAAGCAACACACTTAAATATGTAAGGTTATTCTGACTGGCAGTCCTCAACACTTTCATTTCAATTTTACAGCTATACATCTGTAAAGCAGATACAGAAAAATCAAAATGGCAACACCGAGAAACAGGCCTTGAGAGTTTCTCTTAGAGAAGTGTACAGAACAAACCCAAAGGTATTTAAAAAAAAAAAAAAAAAAAAGAGAGAGACTATTGGATTGCTTGCTTAGCAACCCTGGAAAAGAGAAATTTGTGTTTTCAGTCAGAAGCACTGGGTGAAAGACAAACCATTCCCAAGTTAGTTGTGGAGCCAACTATCTATCTACATCTATCACACCCTGAAAATGTGCAGGCCATATAACCCAGAGACAGGTGTACCCTGTGGTGACTAAAAATACTTGAGTAGAATTGGGCTTGGTCAAATAAAACACTTCAAGTTTTATTAGACAAAATGAAAAAGCGACATTACCAGTAGACATGTCCCAGTAAAGAGAGTGTAAAGCATGCAGAGTCACCAAACTCCATAACAATGTCATCATGGCTTTTCTGTTTATTCAACACTCCACCAGATAAGATCTGCTCTCCTTCTGCAAGCCTTTTTAAAAAACAAGAGGTTTAAAGGGGTTACAAGGCTCACAGTATTGGTAGTCCAGTGTTTTCACCCTGCTGCAAACAAAAACAGAAATCCACTGTCAGTGTCCACAGGTTTCAAACCAAAAACTAGTTCCTGCAAATTAATTTTAAATAATTGCTGAATTCCTCTACCAGCATGGAGGTACGCAGTATTCTGAAGCTGAACATCACTTTTGGGAGGGAAGAAAGCCAAAACAAACCCAAAACCACACACCAAAACCAGAGACATGTAATACAACATGACTTTTCCAGAAGTGACTAATCTTAGGTAGAATACTAAACAGAGGACAAGAAAGTCTTCTAGACACTTCATTTTTGAAGGTACTTTACCTGGAAACAAGCTAAGACAATGCTTACTTTGGCTTTGTTTCCCAACTAAGAAATACAATCTGTAAGGCTCCACGCACTCAGTTAAGATCCAATATTGGGATATGACACAGACTTAGGGCTTTAATGCCTTGCTTTCCTGCAAGAGGGGCTCAAAAGGAGAACAAAGGCTCAGCTTCCGTCTCCTACACCTGCACTGAGCAGTACCCCACACATGGAATCACTCACTATTAGGCTTAAAAATGACTTTATATAAGTTCTGGGAATGGGAGGGATTCTTCTGGCATTTGAGACACACACCTGCACAAACAAATCATCTCTTCTTGCCTCCACTTGAAATTATACTTGTAGGTAGATGCTTCTATCAGTATAGACCATTCCCACAAGAAAATAAGGTACATCTGCATAAATGAGCTCATAACTGTAATAACAATGACAGTTCAATTTAACAAATTCTAAAGAATGCATTTTAAAAAAATCCCACCTATCTAACTGAAATCAGTTCAGAAGCTGGTGTACTATATGCACACACCAGACTTCATAGAATCAAGGGAGGGATTCAACCGCTTCAAATTTATTCCACTGGGACCTTTCCAAGTAGAGCATTAACATGATTTCCCTTTCAACAGAAGATGCAAAGAAACCTGTATCCCAATAGCGCCAAAAGTGTTAAGAGAGTGTCAGAAGAAACACAACAAGTCAAGACATCCTCGCTACTCTAAAAATGTTAAAGGGCTCACCTACTAAATAGAGTATCAAAGACTAAGGAGCTTCCCCTGCTGCCTCTGGAGAGGCCTGCATTTTGGTTATGTGTTGTGAGCAGGATCATGAATCCTGCAAAATAATCACATCATACTGTATAAAACTCCAAACATCATGTTACCTATTCTAAAGAAATTACACTTTTTTTGGGTCAGTGAAAGAGAGCCACTCAAAAAAAACAAGGCAAAAAAGCCACAATACATAACCACAAGCTGTTTTGTAGAAGACAATTAAGCTTCTCTAAAGAACCCCCTGCAGTACTTAAAATTTTTTGAGCAAAAATTTTTCCCTTTCTTGGTGCCTCATCCTCTGCATTCTGCACCTCAGCCAGATATTGTTTCCTACTTTTGAACTGTAATGTCTACATAGAAGTGAAATACCCTCATCAACAAGTTCTCAGGGCATTAAGGGCTGTAGCTTGAGCAATTTCATTATATACTTAAGACTCCAGAAAACCAGCAAGATACTCTGACACTATGTCAAGGTTCATTCTGTTGTTGAATACATTCTCGGATGTGAATTCAAGGTGGGTTTTTAAAAACAAATTTCTGTCTGACACCTTTTCTCTCACCCACCCATCAGCAGCAACTGGGCAAGAGGAACAATCTTACTGTTCGAGGGAAGTGGCCTACCCATTAAGTTCATACTGGGAACACTTAATGAAATAAAAGTATCAGAGAAACACAAAGCCAAAATAAACACTTCCCAGAGTGGTCTCCTTGAGTCATCCTAGCAATTAACATTTTCTCCCTCTACACAGCTTGACAACTCCTTTTTAAGTTATTCAATACCTTTTAGAGGTGTCTGCAATATATCTGAAAGCAAAGTGAATTGAGTTTATGATAATCTTTAGAGCTGAAGGACCGATGAATGACTAGTTTATGCAATATGACAGCTTCCAAAGAGGAATCCAAACAAAAGTATGCATTTGTAACCCTGGACAGAACATGAAAGATTTACTTACTTGCTGAGGTCGACACAACATTTTGCAAGCAGGTATTTACATTGTGGGGTAGTACAGCTGTGTCCCTTTAGGAGCCTGTATGCTTTATAGGCCTTTCCTGAGCGGTAGTAACACGTTGCCAGTAAAAAGAGTGCTTCTTCTGAATGTACTAAAAAAAAATATGAAAAAGTCATCAGTTGGTTGTTTATCATTTTGTTACGAGGAATTTGGGGACAGGAAGTAAAAGCCAGTTAGGAACAAGATACAAGAAAACCTGAGTACTGATATTAGAGAAATTCATTACTCAGTGAAGCACATTTCTTTATTTGTCAGAATATAACGAACTTCCGTATGCCATTCTCTTGTATAGTCAGACCAACTCTTAACACCTACTGTTCTAAAAGAACTTTGATCCTTCTGGCTATCCAATCTAAAGGAGTGATTAGCCAGCTTGCTGTTAAAGTAACAGCAAGTCAAGTGAAGCAGTCATTCCTAGTAAAATAGAGCTACTTTACAACTCTTGGCCACGCCAAGACTTTGGCTCAGAGTATTATCACACCTGCTAGTAACACTCTGCACTAGCTAAGCAGTGCATTAAAACTGGCACAACAATTGGCTCTTAGGAAGTACAAGAACTTTCAGAAGGAAGATCTATTTCAGCCTAAGTATCTTAATTAACAGTTATAATCCTAATTTCAAGTGATCTTTTCCTGTTTGCAATTTTACGTCTGTTATTTTTCTAAAGCACTTGGTGCTGTGTCCTCACGTGACTTATTGGAGCAGATTTTCTGATTTTAATGATTATTAAAGTTGGTCAATTACCAGTCACCTTCGCCCCAACATTAAGTCTTGTCCTTTTTGCTGCCTACACTCCTTATTTCACTGGGAACATGGCTTAACATCACCATTCATATGCTTCGTTTATTTTATGTTAGAAAGGAGCAATAGGGACAAGTTCTAAAAATCCTCTTCCCAAGCTGAGCCCTCACAAGTTTCCAAATTCTGAATGAATTAGTCAAGCTTCAGGAAAAATCACCTTTATCTAAACACAGAACAAGATTAATCAAGACAGAAATATTTCTCAATGGAAGACACTGGAAGTATTTATATTTGATGTCTGCTTCAACACTTCTTCCACTGCAGAGATGAATTCTGTACCATACCAAAAATGTTCTATTTGAAGAGCTTGACTTGGCCTCCAGAGTTAAGACTGAGGTCAGACTTGCTGATTTTACTTGTGATTACAGCATCAAGAACAGAGAGCTAACTCCTGAAGTAACTTTAAAACCTTACTGTAAAGTTATCAGCTGAAACTTTAATGCCAAAGAATGCACTTTTGTGAGGGAACGGTGAGCATTACCATGCTGGGGTGTTAATCTGAGCATTAAGCTATGACTGCGTGAAATACCTGTATGACTTGATTTTAACTGTTTTGGGGGTTTTAAACAAAAAGAGGGAGATTCCTAGATACACTCACAGATTACATACAGCCATCATGTCTTACTCTATTCTTTGTACTTCCCCAAAAGTTACACTCGAATCACCCTTATGCAATTTTAAATCAAAGAAAGACTGTCTATAAAGGCAAGGAGCTTAAATCTCCAAACAATTAAGAAATCCACATTACTTTATACTCTTCATAACACACTAACATACGAATGGAATTCAGCATTAAAGGAAACAATTTTGCTGTTTGTTCACCTACATGGATCTCTTCAGAAAAATCAATATGAGCATTGTACAAAAACCTCTTTGGGCAACCTGCTCAAATCCTTTGCTACACTGAAAACTGACTATTTTAAGTTTGTGTCATCACCCAGACAGTGACAATGGAAACTGAAGACACAAAGGGAGGACACTATTAGCCTTAGCCTAAAACCACCAGAAGATCTTTTGAAAATTAAAGTTAAATCAATTCTTTTATCCACTAATTTAACACACTTTGAGAGTTCCGGGAAACTACCAAGCCACAGATGTGCCCGCAAGGACAGTAAGTGCAGATGGACTTAAAAGAAGGTCTTCTCAGGGTAAAATCACCACTGCCGATACAGAGTCACTGTATTCAAGTTCAGCAGCTTCTATTCCACAGTGTAACTACTTATTTTAACCAGAAGCCAGATGTTTTGTTAGCAGTTAATTGCTTGAACCAAGTGACAGCATGCATGCTGTTCTCTCTCAGCACTGTTGGTCACTGAAAAAAAAGCTGTTTGAAGTACTCTTGCAGAGTATTATTCTGCAAAGACAGCATCAGTACCAAGTCATATTTTTCTCTTGGCTGCTGCAAAAAGCGGAATCTCTTCATTTCTACACCCTTGGCAATTACCTTCAGTCTACCATTTCCCTGCATCTCAGTGTGCCACGTTCAGGGGAGGTATGTCATCCCAAACACCATTTCCTTTCAGTACACCTAGACTGTAAGGTTCCATAATATTCTACATAATACTTCTCATTTAAACACCAGATGGAAGACCCTAGGTTTCACAGGTAACCTTGACATGAGGAAAAAAAAGTAATTATTTCTCAAAAAATGAGGTTTGTGCTTCCATTGTTATGTGCATTGTGTCAGGCGAGACACTGAAAGAAAAACGTTTCATTGCAAAACATGGAGCGTGAAACAGGTTATACAGTTTAATTCACATTATAAACTCAAGTTGTTTAGCATGAGAATTTATATTACGCTTACACTTTAGCTTGAGGGTTGGGTTGTTTTGGGGTTTTGGTTTGGTTTGTTGGTTTGTTTTTTGTTTTTTTTCATTTTAGTGATTAGGGGACGATACCTTTCAAAATACAGAAAGGCTGAACACTGGTATCAAGGAGAAAGAAGTAGAGAAGAACAAAAAGCTTATTTGAGGTCACGGAGGAAAGGTTAAGGAAGAAGGACTAGAACACATGAAAAAAGTACTCTTTGAAGGACCCAGAAAAAGTACAGATCTGTGTTACTGCTGCCTGCTCAGTATCTAAGACATCTTAGATCTCACAGCATTACAACGAAGTAACAACAGGAATTCAACAGGAGATACCCATTCCATGTGTTCTGATTCTCACTGTCTCAATTTCACTGTGCTTTTCTCTCATCATCACAAGATTATCTCTTTCAGCTAACACACCAATCAACATATCTGACCAGCATTACTAGCAAAGACAGTTTTCCCAATCAAGACAGTTTGTAGAATTTGTGTACTGCATCTCTACGCAAGTGCCCTTGGAAGACAATGCAATGCTTAAGGTTATTAAAAACACCTCCCCATTTGACACCATACCACAGATCACTGTAAACACTGTACTTAAACACACTACTGTTTAATTTTAAGGAGGTTTTACTGTAAAATACTATTGCTGCTATTACCTGATTTGATTTTCCAACCTAATTGCAAGGCATTTTTCTGCTTTCCCCAAGCAGAAAGTTTAAACTTCATTAGCATAACAACAGGAGTAAAACAAAGCAGGACCAGAAGCTCAAAAATCCTAAATTAAAATAAGCATCAACTTTATTTGTAAAATACATACCTTCTGCATATAGTCTTTCGGCAAGGAACACCGCATCGCGGTAAGCATAGTGGTTAAGTGCTTGCCATATAGCAGCCTGCAAGACAAGAAAATAATCTAAATTTAGAGAGACGCTTTAAAAATGCAAAACTCATTAGCTCTTACTGTCAAAAGGGAAAGTTCAATTTTGTTTTACTGGAGTCATAAGTAGAGAAAGATAAACATGCAGGCAAAGTTTTAGTTGTTTCAGCTATTACTAAGGAGACCTAAAAAAAATCTCAACAAACTTAGCACTGAAGTCATGAACTAATCTAAGGATGTTGCTCACTAGTTACCACACGCAACCATCTACAAACCTCAGCCACCACACACTGAAATGACAGCGAGTACTTCCACTGGTTACCAAGTTTTAGCCCGGTGCACAGCTGAGCATGAATTATTGCAAACTACCACCAAACAGTAACACATTAAGTAAAGGTAAAAATAAAACCCACCCCCCAGCTGGTTTACCAGAGTATTCCATTTTGCGATTAGCTCTGCCCAAGGAGGGGCAGGGGAGGTGGGAAGAAGCTGGAATGCCCGACCCACTTTAATGGCATTACGGATAAACCCATTGAAACTAGCTCCTTTTGAGACACGTCAAACCAAAAACAGGACTAGAAACCACATCAGTGTCTGAGGTTGTCAGTACAAGACTGCTGTTGATTAAGTACGTTTGGTACACAGAATTTTCCTTGAAGGGATATCAGTGTTCCCCTAAGAACCAAGATGAACGCAATCCACTGCTTTTTGCTGCAGTGTTTTGTTTGAGCCTTTGCTCATCAGCCACCTCTTTACTGCCACTAATTAGGATTGCAAGGTATCACACAAGAATGAATGCAATGCAAATGAGATGGAAAAATTGATACAGACACATCTGAAGGCAACCTACTTCTGCATTTCGCTCATATACCCGTACTTGGTCAAAACCAGCCACATGCTTAAGGGTACCGTCTTCTTTTTTTCCCTCAACACCAAGGTCAAGAGCTTGGGACTGACAATATTTGTGCAGACTTGAAAGATGGCACTACTCCAGTGAAACGCAAATCAAACCGACAGAGGTGTACAAACCGTGTACACCATTAAAGCAGCTGTCTTAATTACTTGTGCTGCTGTCGCCAGTAGCTGAGCTACAAGCAAGAGCTGTCCAGCAAAAGAATAGGGCTGGTACGCAGGTTTCACCACGAACACTACTCAGCCAATTTTCTTCAGATCAGATTAAAAGCCTTCTGTTATCTGAAAAAGACGGGTGGGATGGGAAAAATAATTACTTTTTAAGATCTCCTCAGCCTTTCCTCCCCACTTATCACAAGTGGTGTTGTGCACGCTTGTCAGGGTTTGTGTTTGGAGGTTAGTGGGGCTGGTATCAGGGCTGCAGTTCCTTCCCATCTGGCAGTCTTGCTCAAGTTCCAAAGCAGTTTCCCATAAGCAGCAAACAGCCATTTTGCAGTAGTTTTGTTATTACTGATCCAAACAAGATCTGAACTTATGAACTCAAGGCGCTGCGATCTAGTATTTCTCCAGTATTCATCAGCAACCAAAGACAAACAGAATTAGCTTCTCCAAAACTAAACGACATCTTCCAGAGCTAAAGAAATAGCGCCCTGTAATGCTATTCCCAGCAGGAAAGGCAAGCGCCAATTTAATCTAAAAAAAATTCAAACATCACATGAAGTTACATGTACCATATGCTACTTCTTCCAACACAAACTTGACAAACTCAGGGTGTGAAAAATGTGCGAGTTCTCTTCACAGGAAGCCTACACAGTCTTTATGAACAGTACACACCAGAGTTTCCAATTACTATATTGAATATTATACACAAAATCTCTACAGAGATACTATTTTCTTCTATCAGTAGGTCCCAACGATATACTTTAAAAGTCAATAGGTACTTTTAAGCTCATGAGAAAGTATTTAAAAATTATTTCTCTTAGTATGATTATTAGAATAGGAACAACTTATTTCTCTCTGGCTGCATTCCACGCTACAGATAACCTCAGCCACAGCATCTGCCTGAAGCGATTACTCACTTTTACCTTGAAAAGCTCCAGGACTGTACACTTTTCTGTGCACCACAGACAGCATGGTACAAAAACTACAAGACAGGAGGAGGGTATTAAAATCTTTCAGACTATACCCAAAGTCTCCTTTTCCTCTTGCTCTCAGAAGCAGCTCTTCCTTTACCAAGTCACAAGTGACATTTAGATAAATCAATCCAAGTTGTGCAGCCTTCAGGTGAAAAATACTGTTTGACAGGTATGTAACTCAGCGTGCCTACAAAACAAAGGTATGGGGGTGGTGATATCAATGTGTTTGACTTCTCAAACAGGAGCAAGTTGCCAGAAATAATCTTGTGAAAGGCTAAGAGGGGACACAAGTGATTTTTGGCTATGTCACAGCCACGTTTTAAAAATTACATACTGGCTCAAACAATTGCTGCTGAGCAGAGTCACAGTGAAAGCAAGAAGTCAGCTGGCAGTATCCCTGTTATGTAATAATTATCATTTTGTAACCCAAAAGGTACAAGCTGGATTCATGCCTTCAACAGACAAATGCTGAAGGCTGGATCCTTGCACACACTTTCCTAAAAGAGCAGGAAGAGGAAAGGAAGGCAGCAGGGAACCAGCCACCCCTGTGCAGTAACATTTCCTACGAGAACGTATGTCTAAACTACAACTGTCTCAAACTCCCTAAAAAAGATTATTTCTTGCGCACCTTTTAGGAAGCAAATTTTGGACAGGAACATCAATCTCTTTACAGAGTAGTAATTTAGTTTGTTCTAGCAGCAGTTCAATACATCTACACAGCATTAGCACAGCACATGACAAATGCTAAAACCACACCAGAAGAGTGGTCCGAAGCAAAAAACTCTGGGGGCATCTATCCAACAAAAACTGTTTCGTCCCAGAAAACTTCAGAGCAGGACACCATTGTACAACCACAAATACAATCCAAATACAGCCTTAGTTCCGCCCCTATGGCAGTTAAAAATTTTCACATGGAACCTGTCAGCAGAAGTCCAAAGAAGCTGCTGCCTCAAATGTGAAAAGCAGTTGAGATACTTTGATTGCAATGTCTGTTCTCGGGGCTACAAACATGGACAGGAGGGAAGCTTGAAGTGTTTCAAAGTTTATTTAAGCACGCTTGCAGACCAGATAAACCTCCAAGTCCTAGTCAATCATTTAAAATATGTATTAATTTGCAAATCCAAGGTGAACAGGGAATTTCCAAACTACCATACCAGTCACAGCTGTGCAGCAAAGCATCCTCAGACAGGAGAGCAAGAAAATAAAAGCAGATTCAGACAAGACCATCTTCTATCTAGAAAATCCTGTGCATTGTCCAAGTGTCACTTCATATTCAAGCCAAAGAGCTCTTAAAAGATAGGCATCCTCTTCTCACAGTTATATAGCTTGGAAATTATTTCCAAAGCTTTACAGCCCATTGACATGCTAAGCAGTTTCTAGCACAACTTAAGACTTCTTCAGGGTTGCAGAGGGGAGAGGAGTTTTCTGTGCTAAGCTGTGCTGCATTTAGTAGTTACGCAAACTCTGCCCGTTCAATAAGCAGACATTGGTACTGCATGTTTTCAGCCATGACAATAGCCTTGGAATTCAAGTACTATTCAAGTAGGTAGTAGCAGATTATCACCTTGAACAGCTAAATTCTAAGCAAAATATTAAATTTTGTTTCCAAGATGTTTTTCAGAAATGTTTGGAAAGCATCCAGTTGTTTCTCAGCACAAGACTTCATGTTTGACCTGAAGAGTTCTAAATTGACCACATCAGGAAGCACAGTAGAGGTCTGCTGTCTAAGTAAACTCAGTCACTTTTGTTCATTTTAAGGGATTAAAAAAATGTTCGTAAAAATCTAGCCAGTGAACAGGATGCCTTTGGGGACATTAACTTCATGTAATTAAAAGCCAACACTTATAAGGCAACATACACACAGATTCCATTATTTATCTATCATGCTTTGCATATCACAGCTGTAAAGATGACAGTTTTTCCTGGAATGCTAAGCTCTGTAGACATCTGAAAGTCTCGGAGAGAACAGACAAATAGACAAGAAAAATCTCTGCAATGACAAAAATGAGAAGTAGTATCCACTTTTCCAGTCATATTGTTAAAAAAAGTTATCAGAAAAACAGAGCTAAGAACATAAACTCCAGCTAAAATGGGAATTCAGAAATGCAATCAACTTCACCCAGATGTGCACTCCAAAATGGAGACCACGCACTGGACACGTTACACTAGTGAGAAAACAAGCGTGAGCTGGTTTGGAAAGGTCCTGCAGTACAGCAGCCCAATCTCTACAGCACTGCTCACGGCCATGGCACAGAAAGGACTACAGCTACAACAGCAGATCCAGGCAGAACTCCAACACCGACCTCGTTTTGGATGGTGCACTGGTGGCTTCCTTACCATTAAAAGCAACAATATGATCAAGGCCACAAAAATAACAAATCCTAAATTTACCAGTGTTGCCGTAAGCAAGGAATAGCAGCAAAGCTAACAGCAGTAGAACCACCAATAAAGGAATTATCTGGCATTTGAAAGTGGGCAAAATCCAAAGAGATATATTCAACGTAGCAAAGTCTCATCAAAACATCCAAGCTGATAAGAGCTTAAGAATGGAGAATGATATTAGAGAGATCTTTACCTTTCTGAAAAATGGAAACAAGACTGCACATTTCTATCAGGGAACTCCCAGAATAGCAAATATTTTCCACTTGGTTAGTCTAATTAGCACAGTACCGGAAACATTAAAAATAGTTTCCTGTCATTCACTCTGCAATGCATTCTTGCTTCCTTTTCTATTGTAATCCCATGTTTTCCTAGAATACCCAGTTGGTGCAAAACACAGGTCCAGCTCCAAGGGTACCAGCAATGGCATAAGTACAACCACTGCAGAAGAGGGATCAGGTGGCCAAAAGCATTTGCAGCACCACATTGACTCTTGCTCTCAGAGTGGAGAAACAGAACAGTGGCATCAAGGATGGAAACCCCTGGTCTACAAGACTGCCATCACTGTCACCATCTTGCATAGACAGGGTCAAGTCTTCCACAAGAAGTCTTTTTTTTTCCCCCTCCTACCTTTTCATTAAGGGGCAAGGGAGAGCCAAAAGCAAGAATTTTCACTACGTTCATTACAGAATACAATCACGCACTACCAAGACACTTAGAGCAAGAGGTTCCTAGCATAACTAGAAAAAAACACCACCACGTTAAAAGAAAAAAAGAACAGGAACACGAATAACAAGTCTGATTAATGAAGATTACAGAATAGTTAGAGTAACGGCCGTACAGCAAAGGTGGAAAGAAGCTGCAACTCAGTTCTGTGAATCATGCGTTTTGGATGGGAAGACTGAGAACATGAGCAGGAAGCCCATCAGGGTAACTGCAGTGAGTCTAAAATATGGTAGAAAAACGAGATTTACATTGTTTTCTCTTCTAGGTCTCCCACCAATGCGAAGCTACTACCTCCTTGGGAAGAAGGAACGTCCTTCATTTGCACGACACCTACAGAACCGAGCATGCTGCGAGCATTTAAAAATGAAATAGCAGGCAATGCAGAAAGGTAAGCGAGATGGAGAGAGGTATCAACAGGTCTCCCAGGGGATCTACGGAGGGAGCCGAAAGGGCCTTTTCTGGAAGCCGACTCGGCTGCTGTGCGGCGGGAGACCAACACCTCCTGCGGAGAGGCCGGTAGCCCCCGGCCGGGGGCCCCGAAGGGGCAAAAGGGCGAGGGCAGCTCGTCTCAGAGGCGCAGGGGGTGGGGAAAGGACACCCGAAGGAGTGACGAAGCCCGGCAGCCCCACAGGCTCCCAGGCGGAGGAGCCCGGGCTGGCGGCAGAAAGCGGCCGGAGCGCCCCTCGGGCCGGGCCCGTTCCCACCGGCGAAGGGGGGCGCCCGGGGCCCGCTGCCGCCCCCCACCCAC
>NW_020799138.1:2837954-2892294 GCF_003259725.1 Athene cunicularia
CCTCGCCGAGCCCGGAGCGGGGCAGCCCCAGCCCCGCCTCAGCGCGCCCTTGCGAGGGAGAAACCGGAGCTTCGGACCAAACAGGGGGCTCTGGGGTGTTCCGGGTGCTGAGGGGGCCTGGTGGGATCCCCCGCATCGCTCGCGGAGCTGGCCGGCGGTTTCCCTCCCGCCGTAACCGCAGGCCTGCTGGGCCGCAGCCAGCCCGGCCCCGGTGCTGGGCTGCGGCTGGTGGTTCCCCCGTCCCTGCTCCCGGTGTAGGGGGTCAGCACGGCCCCGGCCCTGTCCCCAGTCCCCAGGGGTCGTGTGCTGCTGGGTGGGTACAGCCAAGGTAGCCGGGAGTAAAATGGGCAGGTTGAGGTACTGGGGCAAGGGGTAGTTTAACAATTACAACTTGAATCTGTCAGAAGGTGCCTTACGTCCTGGCGCAGAGACCTCCCTTTCCCAAAAGGATGAAATAAAGATGCACAACTGTACTTATATTTATTAAAAATACTGACCTATCAGTAGCAACTTCCAAGTAGCAGAGGTGTGCCTTCTCCGAACCCCTCTGCGGGCTTCCCGTGACACATAACGCACCCCCCGACACATGCACGCACACTCCTCTGTCCGGTATCATCCCAGTGCCTTTCACCCTTGCACTCAACTGCCCGAAGGACGGATCCTGGCACTGCCTGATGTGGTGCTGAGCACTGCAGAGCACGTCTGGGAGCGGCGGGCTGCATCTTTACGTGGGAATAAAAGCTGCGTGCGTGGGGTTTACGTTGAAAAGTGGCGTGTAGAGCAGGAGGGCTTGGCCTGCCGGCTTCCCCGCTCTCTTTACACATCTTTGCATTTCTGAAAAGCGTTTTTACAAGTTTGTTATCATTGCAGTAAATCTGCAGGTGTTTGCTTTCAGGGTGTGAGCAGGTTGGCATGGAAAGGCAAAGCTTTCTTCAGTCCTTGACCTGAGACAAATAACAAAATGGGTCACAGAGCAGTCCTTTCCCCCTGGGACGGATACCTGGCTCGCTGTCAGGCCGACCTGAGTCACTCTGCTGAACACGAAGGGTGCGAATAACACGATGCAGTGCAGTGTCTGCCTTCCCTAAAGGTCTTTGGCCTCACACGCTGACGAAGGTGATGGTGATGTGTGCGTACGTGGGTCTGGGGATCCGAGGGAGCCTTTCAAGCAGCACCGTCCGTACTCATCATCTTCATCCCAATCTCGCTGCCCTGCCATGTGCTGCTGATAACTCCTCAGGATGAAAGCTGGCTCTGTCTGCCTCTTCCATTTCACAGCACTAACGCTCCTGACATCCAGACCATCTTTGGTATGAATCTGTCTTATCACAGCCCGAGGAGATACAGCCATAGGGCTCTCCTCAGAGTGGGGGTTATTTTTACCTCTCCTCAGAGTCCCCTGGACTTCAAGTAAAGCATCTGAACTATAAAAGGACAGTGTTGACAATTGTCTTGGGACATCTCAATTTATAGAGACTCCTGCGATCCTGAAGTGCAGGTCTGTGCGTGGGGTCACTCACTGGTGTCCATAGATGCTTTTTATAAATGTTCATGGGACTAAAACTGCTTGCTCCTTGGGATCCTCAGCTTTTCCAGAGGAGGCAGGGCATGGAGGCACATATAGGAATATAGAGCTGTAGTGATGTATATACTGTGCCTGTTCAAGCGCATCATTCCAACCTTTCTACAAATCAGCTCTGCGTTATCCTAGAGACAGAACAGGTCTCCAAAGTGAAGCGTGGCTGGCTGTTACCCTGAGGGTGCTTCAAAGGCTGGATTTCACAGCCCTCACATTTTTCTCTAGTTCTCTCTGTCATTTTCCATTGCTCTCTTTCTGTCTGCCTCTTTGCAGGAGTCTCTTTGGTTTTAATTTACAGTGTCATTCCTGTCTGCACAGAAGCTGGAGGCTCAAATACAATGCTGTACCCTGCATATAGGAGTGGGAGTGCAGCCTCATGGCTTGCCAGGGCAGGAATATCACAGCTACCAGGGCCCCCAGTCTCTGCTGTGGATTTCCTCTGCAAGTTTGGGCAGGTCCTCCGCCTCTCCTCTGCTTGGTTCCTCTCTGCCACAGCACGTTCTTCTGCAGGAGCCAATGCCACGCTGGTAGCAAGGGCAAACGTGACCCTGGAGTGAGTGTGCAGCAAGCAACGTCCTTTCTCACCCTGCACCATGGTCCTTTTGCAGGTTAAAACACAAACAGTACATTAATGATGTGAGATGCCCAGATTTTCCCTAATGGAAGCTGTAGAAATACCACAGACAGAAGCTAAAATCTAATCTTGCATCTATAAACAGCTTATGCTGCTTTTTACGAGCATTTGAATCAAGCAGTGGGAATTGAAAGCAGCTGTTACTCAGTCACTGCACAGAAACGAGCAAGTGGCAGCTGAAGTCAACCACATCGGAGCAAAACGCCTTCGATTTCTAGTCAAAGTCACGGAGCAAGGACGTTGGAATAAGGAACAAATCAAAGCAAAGTGTTTTCTGCTCCCAGGTGCTCTGCTGATGGGAGGGCTGAGTTATCCGTCATGAATTATTCACCACTTCTAATGATGTTATGATGATTTTTTTGCAGGTAGGAAGAGGGAGAGAGCCACCAACTTGCATCATACAGCCTCCAGACAGCTTCTGGCTGCAAACACGCTGTCTGCCTGGAGAGGAACCACCCAGGGAGCCCTGTTCTGGCTGGGCTCCATCCCAGGCAGGACACTACCCGCACCCCAGGGACCCACCACCCTGTGCCATGAGGGTGACGGTGGAACTCGGCCCAGAAATACCCGTTGTTCCCCCATTTTCCTTCCCCCTTGCTGATTCATCAGGATTCAACTTCCTGAAATCCACCTTCAAAACTAGATTTTTGGACCTATCAATGATCTAGACAAAAAAAATGTTTTCAATGTTTTCTGTGATGTTTTTGGTTTTTTAAAGGACCTCTGGCCTTTTCCAGCTGGGACAGGCAGCGTGTTGATGAAGGGGAGGTGCCTGCTGGTCTCTCCCGTGACAGGGACGGTGGCAGGGCCAGGCAGGTCCCTCTTTGCTCCACGGTGCTGTTCAGCCTGGACCTGGAGAAAATGCTCATGGGGCAGCATGTTGTAGGATGGTTTACAGGTCTGAGAAAGGGCTGGTCTTAGGGCAGAGAGGAGGTGAAGACCCCTCCAAGAACAGGGGGTCTGACGTAACCTGTCCCTTATGCTCACTTTGCTTCAGGCCTGCCTGCCTCTGTCAGCAAGACGTGGCCCAGCTCCTGGCCCCTCACTGAGGGTGGGGTGATGAACAGAGACCCTCGCCCCCAGGTCTGAACTCCTCTCTCACATCTAGCAGTCATAAAACTTGCCTTTTTCCCCTCTCTGTGGGAACATCCCGCTATCTCTGATAGCTGGTGGAGACCGAGGGGTCTCCTCCATCTACTGCTTCAATGAATAGTCCAAAACCAAAGCAGAGATACTGTTTAAGGGAGGAAGGAATGAAATTTAATGAGCCAAAAGTCAAAACCTGAAAAGAATAACTTAAGGTTGAAAACCAAGTTGCAGATGTCTCGTTGTATACCAAGGCTTAGTCACACACACACGGGGAGGCCAACTCTTCATGGTGGTTCATGTGAAACATCTCTGTAGATGTGCAACGTCCAGGGAGGAAGGGACATGGATGGAGGCATCTCGCTCTTCGTGTGCTCAGGTGAGTTCAAACATCTCTGAGAGCCTGGGAGACAAGGGTGAGAGGGCTTAAGGCAATCAGTCTTTGAGATGAGAGTGCTCCTCAGACGAACCCAAAATATCAATAGCTGTAATTCCACACCATTACATGCAAATAGTTTTGCGTAGAATTAAATCTCCCACCTAACCACCTATATTGCTGAGCAGGAACTGGAGAGAAATGGATTAAAAACAAGATAAAAAAAAGATGCTAAACATTCAGAGTTCAGACTTCTGTCTGTATCCGTTTTAACATCCCGTTGTTTAAAAAGATTTGTAGAGGGGAAAAAAAGATATTTTAAATATTAAAGTTGTGTATTTAGAAGTATCTAAAGGTTGTGGGGTTTTCTTTTTTTTTTTTTTTTTTTTTTTCAGCTGAGGAGAGAAGAAATGTTTAAGAAAAGATAACAAAACCATAAGAAACTGACAGGGGAGACCGGGGCCAGCTCTTAGTAATTTGGATTTTCTTCTAAAGAGAATAGATTTTTGGACAGATAGTTCATCCTGGAAGAAACCTATTTCTCTGTTTTCCTCAGGCACACTTAGAGGAACACAAAAAGCTAACCAAGCTTCAGTGGTACATTTTCCACATTCTTTCTAATGTTAATGACAATGTTGATATTTCCTAGTTCAGAAATTTCCTTGCTAAGTACTCAGTATTTTCTTAGCATTAGGTCATTCACTGCTGCAGGTTTTAAAAAATTTATTTCCACCGACTGCTGTTTGATGAGCACCTGAGCTCCTGGTGTGTTAGAAAATGTATTGCCATAAACCACACCAACCTCTTCCCTTCCAAGCAGAGAATCAACACGATTCATGATCGACAGTCACAGGATTGATGCTGTCCCAGTAAATTTTAAATGGGATGAGTTACAAATGAGGTTCGTTATGGGGAACACAGCTTTTTTGGGCTTGCAGAGCTGGGATTATTCCTGGGCCACTAGTCCCCTGCAGGCTTGCTTGTGGGGTTTGGGGTTTGGGTCCTGTTCCCCTGGCTGTTATATGCAGGATTTCCCATTTTGGACTAAGCAGCAGGACACCCTGATAAACTCACCTGAAGTTTCTTCTTTCAGCCAGACATGATGTGCTTGACAAAAGCTGAGGAGAAAATGGGAAATGAGAGCGTGAGAGGTCAAACCATGCTGTGAGCTGTGGTGGGGCGGGCAGAGAGGCAGCAGGGGGTACCCCCAGCCTGGGGCACCCCAGGGACAAAGGGGACATGCTCTGCCAGGACTGAGATTTCTCCTTCTGTTCCCACCTTTCACACGCCGTCCCAAACCTGGTTAGAGTGATACCAAACCCCTCCTGGAGATGAGCCGGTACCACTATCCCCAGTTTTCTGAGGCCGAGGGAAATGGGTACCCTCTTTTCCTCAATGCTCTCCAATTTTAGGGGTTTCCAGATTTAACCACCCCCTATGCCAGATTTTCACCCTCTTGAAGCTGTGAGCGATCTGGGTCTCCAAATGTTCCCAATTAGCCTCTGCTGTGAAAGATGCTGGCTTTGTTTATTTTTAATAGCTTACAACAAAACAGTGCCAAAACTGGGGATAAAACAGTCCCGAAACCCTCGGAAACATGCTGTCTTCAGCTGCTTTTACTGGAAGTCACTGGCACAACCGCATTGTTCCCACCCCAGCTGACATGTCTCACAGCTCTCCTCAGAGAGGCTTTGGAGGGTGGTCCACACCTCCCTCTCAGCTATCACCAATGTCCTCACAGAGGACACATTTTGCACCCTAAGACAAGACAACCTTGTCTGGGATGGCCCCGATGGACATCTCTCACTCCTACCTTCATAGTTGATACAGCCGTTGGCATCTTCTTGCCCTTGCATGAGCTGCTCCACTTCACTTTCTGTCATCTTCTCACCTGGAAGAGGAGGATGGAGAGGTGAGGGGAAGGGTTCTCAGCCCACCAGGACCTTCCTGTCCTTTTTCCAGAGTGTAAAGCCACCAGAGGAAGGCAAAGGGGATTAAAAAGGAGCTGTGTGCCACTGGGGAATAATGGTGGGAGATTGTGGAGTGCGGACCAAGCCACAGTAGTTGTCTGATAATTGAGGATTTTATGAACTGTCTATCTCACCTGGATCATGCACAAAGCCTGTGGCATAAGATGGAAACAGCCACAGATCCAGGAGACATTCGCTCCTACAAAAGCCTACAAGCCACAGAATACAAAAGGTCTTTCCAATGTGTGAGATGACCTGAGCCATTTGCCCAGAAAGACCTGAGGGGTGGCCTGTGTCCTGCTTCCCGCCCCAGGGCCAGCCCGTACCCAGCGTGACCAGCACATGGCGCAGCTCAGCCCCCATCACCATGCCGTTGCCCTCCTTGTCGAAGACGCGCAGCCCTTCCACAAAGTCCTCGAAGGTGCCCTGCTCCTTGTTGCGGGTGAAGTGCTGCAGGATGGGGAGGAAGGTCTCAAAGTCCAGCATCTTTGTGTTCATTTCTGGAAAGGGGAGGAGGAGATGGAGTCAGAGATTAATTTTACTGCACTGAAGTCAACCTCTGAGGACTGACCTACTCAACCTTCCTGGTGTCATTTCCATCGGAGTACAGGGGAGAAACCCCACCAAGTGATGGGATTATTAGTATATTACACTGGAGATGGGAAGATCCATATGAGGAGTAAAGTGTTAACATCTGGGGACTGCAACAGACTGCTGATGTCAGCCAAAAATTAAAACCAGCAAGTATGTCCTCTGTCACCAGGGCAATGCGGCTGCACTGGGACTGGTCAGGTTACACCAGTCTGCACCAGCTCAGGATACGGTCTTCTAAGCTTCAGTTGTCACCATCCCCAGCTGAGGACAGCCTATCCTTTATGTCAGCTGTGGTATAGGGAGGGGGAGTGAAGGAATTTTGCAGGAATGAAGCCTCTGCATCATTTCCTTCCCAAATTCCTTCATCTTACAGGGCTGTTCCTACAGGGGACGTAATCCTTCACTTGCTGCCGGGGAGCACAGGGATTGCTTGTCCCACCCTGTCCCCGCTGCCCCAGTTTGTTGTCACCTTCTTGTTTGGGCTTGCCCAGCACCTTCAGGACCTCTGCGTTGGTGGGGTTGTGGCCGAGCGCCCGTAGGACGTCCCCACACTGCATGTAGGTGATCTGCATGGCTCCCGTGGGCGTCCGGTCAAACAGGCTGAAGGCTTCTTTGAACTCTGCAGGGAAGAAGAGCTCAGATGTCCCTTGCCGTGCCAGCCTCACTTCCCACCCCACCGAAGGAAGTCCTGCCTGGCAGGCAGGGAAGGGATGGACACATGTGTGGCGGGTACCCCCAGCACCCCTCGCTGCTGCCCAGGGCCGGCAGCCCTGTGCTAGTTTGAGCAACGAGCAGCTGAAGCTTGCCAGACTCCTTCAACGAGTCGCTCAGGTTTTTGAGCAGGTTTTGCCACCCGTGTGGAGCTGGCCGGGTGACCTGCTGGGATTCCTGCACCACCTTGTGCTGGCAGCACCAGCTGCAGGTGCAGGCTGCTGTCTCTGTGACAGAATGACCCCTTCGCTCTTCCCCTTTTCGACTCAGGATTCCTGGGGACCCCACGACCCTCCTGCTGCACCCCCATGACACCTGCAACACCCCATCTGCTCTGCTGGCATCCCCCAGCCCCAGCCCGGCAGACACAGCGCGGTGTTGCTCGTGTCTGGGGAAGGGTGACCAGGTCCACCCGAACCTTGCCGACCACATGTCATGCCAGCCCTGCATAGAAGGACACGGGAGATTCATTTCCAAGCTCATTCCCATAAATTATCATGCCACTGAGTGTTACATTTTACCTGGAGGCAGGAGGCCTAAATTAGGAACAATTAAGGATTGCTTTCCTTCTGTGTACGATGCTTTTCAGCTTCCTGACCTGCTGCTGGATTCTCTCTTTAGTCCCAGTGTTGGCTACATGGATAGCCATGCACCTGCGCTGCTGAGAGCCTGGTCTCTGCCTTTCGTTTCAACCCAGAAGATCTTTCCTACAGCAGGTTCCTCACTGGTGTTGAGGTGCAAAATGTGGGAAACCAGTCCTCCAGCAAACAGCCCCCACAAGTCTTTACCTTCCTTCTTGCAGGCAAGTCAAGGACCTCGAGGCTCTATGCCGGCAGCGAGATGGTGGTTTTCCTGCAGCAGATCCTCCACACACTTCTGGATTTCATCCTGCTGCCTCCAGGCCAGCGAGTCCACCTAAGCAAGCAAGACTGGCCCAAGTTAATCAGCCTTTCCAGCCTCCCTGCGTGAGCACTCAGAGCTGTTTCTTGTCCACAGAACTAATGAATTCCAGGTTCTGGTCCATCTTCTTCATGATGCCCAGCAATAGTTCACGCACAGCAGAGCTGCTGCTCCTCCTGCTGTTGGGTGGGATGAGATGGCTGCAGTCTCCATGCAGCGATGCAGACGATAGTCTGGTAGGCAGTTTGGTGGGAATCCTTGCCCAGGGTTTTGGATTTGCTCCATTTTGTACTTGGCACCTTCATATCTTCTGCCAAGCCTCACCATCCTGTAGGCCTGTCCACAGTCCCCCCAGCACCTCGGGGTGCTGCTGTTATCCTGCTTGGCCTCCCAGTGGCTCCATTTCTGCAGGTGGGATCCCTCCATCTCGGGGGGGATCCAGAGAAGGACATGACCTCCTGCCAGTCCCTGGGCCAAGAGGCACCGCTACGAGGGTGCTCAGTGGTATCCACTCCCAACTACCTGGAGCACATCACATGCTCTGGGACGTCGCTGCAGGTTCAATCCAGATATTTTCATATTTTAACTTGCTCACATTTCCGCTGTCTCTCTTTTCTCATTTCAGAAGCTGGTTTGGGGGCCGAGCCTATAGGATACTGGGTCTCCTCCTCCCAGTACTCTCACCAGGATCTGCCCTGGGATCTTGTCCCTTCCCTAGTCTGCACAGAGGTATTAAAACTGGCCATGGAGAGATGAGAAATCCCAACCTCGGCACAGCGCCCCTGTCCCTGCATCACCAGAAGCTGCTCCTCCCACACAAATCCCAGACTTTGAACCAAGCTGCATCTCTCACCATGAATGGAAAAATACCTTTTCCCTGCCAGGCTCTGAAGCTGGGATTATCCTCTTTGACTGGGGCACCTTCAGCGCAGAGCAAGGAGCCAGGCTCCATTCATTGCTCCCGACTGCGTTGCAGTCCCAGCTAAACCCCTGTGCTGGCTCCCCCTCACCTCCAGCACCGCTCCCATCTCCATCTCCTGCCTCCTCCCTTCCCACCAGCATCTTCCCCATCTCCTTACCAGCCTGATACTGGTCAGGGAAACGACTTTCTGATTTCATATGGCCCTTCTACCTTCTGGGAAACCTCATGAGCCCATCCTGGAGGATGAGCAGCGTGCTGGGGGCAAATGGGGTACTTGGACCCTGCTGGGTTTTCCCCCAGGAGGGGATTTGATGTGTGGGGCCTCATGTCTGCCGTGAAAAACTACTTGGAAAAAGAACTCACTCTCTCTATTGCCATTTCTGGGAGTAGGTGACATCTGCACTTACCTTCGATCTGCTCTGCAGTGAATTCAATCTGTTGGGAGAAGAGGACAGAGCGGGACATGAGTGCTGTGTTACTGCTGGGGTAACGAAGGGGCTCTCCCCTGCATTTGAACATCTCCCTCCCCAGGCTCCGCAGTCCGCTCGGGGCGGGGGCCGTGTCCATGCCGTGTCCGGCCGGGCCGTGCCCGGGAGCGCTCCTGCCCTCGCTGCGGAGCTGAGATCCCTACGGAAAGCAGAGCCGGCAGCGGGCAAGGGGCGGGCAGGCAGCGGGGATGCTTGGACCAGTCTGTGCTGGTGAAAGGGATGTTATTTCAAGGCTTGATCCCTAGTTCAAGTGATTAAACAGCCTCCGTGCTGAACCTGCTATTAACAACTCTCCTGCCACAGCTCTGGCTTAAAAATGTAACTAAACCCTGGAGAATGAGGGAAAAGGTGAGCACCCGCTGTAGAAACTTGGATAGAAGATGCTCTCACATGAACGAGACAAGACAGGCGGCAAAATACTTTAGGATGGAGACGGTGGGTGGCAGAAAAATGTTTTAACACTGCCGGGGCCCCGACCCGGTGTCTCAGCCAGGAGCCATGGGGCGTTTGACTCTGCAGCTGGAGCTCTGGGCAGCAGCGTCCCGGAGCGAGTGCGAAGCAGTTTCCTTGAGTGAATGCTGTGCAGGGCTGGGTGGGGGAAGATTGAAACATCCCCCCAGCGAGAAGAGCATCACTCCCAGCCCTCTGCATCAATGCAAACTGATAATTTTCCCCTCCCAACCCTGTCCTTCATCCTGGCTAATGCTGTTTGCATGGTGCATTGCACCGCCCGTGCCTGGCAGATGACAGGCACGAAGGCAGCCGGTGATGTCTTCATTCCTCACTCACCTTCACGCTCTTGGGATCGAAGGCAGGCTCTCTGGGTGGCTCCGGGGCTGGAGCCAGTTTGGCTGCTTCCTTTTTCGGGTCGGGTTTCTTGAGTGGCATCGTGCTGGGTCTTTGCAAAGGTGCAGGGATGAGTTCTGCCGCCCAGTGAAGCAACCGAACGGAGGGATGAAAGGCGAAGTCTGCTCTTTCCCTTATATACAGAGCCCTGTCCTCACCCGGAGGGGCAGGCCAGCTGCTGGAGCAACTGTTACTTACTATAAAAGGAAGAAAACTCAAACGAGAGGGGCCCCAACTTGACAATTGCCCATTGTCATCAGCTCCTGGCGCAGCAAAGCCACCAGCCGCCCCTCCCCAGCCGCAAAAGGGGGGACGTCTCCCCCTCCAGCACCTGCACCGGGTGGGCTGCGTGGGGGCTGCTTCCTAAATGATCATTGGAAACCTAAACGTGAACGGCCCCGGGTGCCTGGCAAGAAAATAGCAACACAAGGGCTGATAAACCTGCCGTGATACCCACGGGAAAAGCGCGTCTGTTTTTAGGCAGGCCTGCAAGGGCGAACGCTGCAGAGCCCCTTTTAAGACCAGGATTTATGAAGTACTACTTCAAAGGAGCCCAGTCCTCTCTGAACAATCCCCCTGGCCTCATGCTCAGGGTCTGTTTTGCCCCAGTCTCTCCCCAGGGCTGAGTTTGTGCCCTGGAAAAGGCCACGCTGCAGGGAAGAAGCTGTGCTCACCTCCTTCACGATGGTTAATGAGAGTAATGCGAATGATGGCTAAAGCCAGGCATTTAATTCATCAGCTCAGGGCCTCTCACAGCCCTGCACCACTCGTCCCATCCATCCCCAAATCCTGTGGGGCAGAGCAGGCGATGGGCTCTCCTTTCGGCTCCTCTCCAGGCGCTGGGCAGGCTCCCAGCTCCGCTGGGAGATGCTCCTGCTCTCACCCTCCTCTCCCAACTGTTTGAAAGATCCACAGAAGAGGCAGAAGAAGTCATCGAGGTTCAGCATCCCAGAAAATAGAGCTCAAGGGTTACACCAAGACATCCTAAACCATCAACTTAAACACAGCCAGATTGCAACAGAGCACAGGGGGAGGAAAACTCATCCCTAGTTTGCACTGGGGTCCAAGAACTGGTGTTTTGCTAATAGAAATAAATGGACAAAAAATATTTATAGCAGATGAGAGCATCTTCTCTGCTGTGGAGATGCTGCACAGCCCCCTTTCTCCGGCCAGGGCTTGCTTAAATTGGGCTGCAGGGACGGTTGCAAGCCACTGGGTGGAACAGGGTCCTGCGAGATGCTGTTAGTCCTGGTGTGAGAGCTACGAGGTCTTGGTGCTGGCTGGAGTCTGAGCCATTATATTTGTACATATATATATATAGATATATACATACACACATTATAGATGTGTGTATTTAAATTTTGTTTATACATAGATATAGAAAATGTGGTTATACTTGTATTTTCAGGTGGCTGAGTCAGGCTTGTTCAGGTCATATTGCATCTCAGCGGCTCAGGCTTGCCATGACTGGGTCGGTCTAATCCTGCTCTTTTGGGGCTGCTGCAGGGTGAGGAGTGATGGGAACAGGGGGTGTCACCAGCTCAGCCCTGTGCTCACAGCCTCCCCCCAGCCTCTTCACTGCTGAAACGCTGCTCAAGCCGGAGGCTGAGCTATCGCCAGCTGGGTTACGGGGTTCCTTCAGGAGGAGGGAGCAGCAACAAATGCTGGGAAATTTACTGTCTGCCGTCATCTCACGATTGCTGGTGTGGATTTGGGGAGCCGAGGGGGCTGGATGATGGGACTGGGTGGGTGTTGTTTGCAATGATTGCTTTCCAGATTGCTCTATAATATAGCAAGTAATTTAGCAAAAAAAAACCCCGCCAACATGTTTTGCTAACAGCAAACTCAGAGCCTGGGTCAGATTTCGCCCGCAGTGGGAATCACACTGCCCCTGAGCGTTACTGACTCCCCCCACCAGCATCCATCGAGCCACGCAGCCATCCGACTCCAAAACAACCTACCCTGAACGCCTGACTTCCCAGCAGCTTCTGGGTCAGAAATCAGTACCCAGAAGAGCCTTCAGAAAATATTAATCCTGCAATTTAACTGCTTATCCCCTCTCCTGCCCTGCGTGCCCATGCAGCGTCCCAACGGGAGCTGCGGGGCCGCTCGGCAGAGCGATGCTGCTGGGCTGGTGTCAGCGCCCACGCGATGGGCCGGGGTGGTGGCTAAATTGGGCCGGGGAGATGGGCAGCTGCTGAAGATGTCCCTAATCCCTCCTAGATTTAGAACTGATTGCCGTGGCAGGGAAAGCAACGGAGAGGCTTGTTTTTCTGTCTGATTTAATCAGAGGGAACAGCAGCACCTCCCGAGCGCTGTCATTTGGATTTGCTTTGCTCTCTCAGACCGAGCTGATGCGCCTTCCCTCGCCACAGGAGCTGAGCAAAAGTCTGACCCTCCTCCAAGCAGCCACGGGGGCTCATGGCTGGGACCAGGAGGAGCTGCCCTGCCAGGAGAACCCCGAGGGAGACTGGGGGCTCTGCTCTGTGCAGGATTTTGGTACTTACAGTGGCAGCAAGAGCTATGCCTGGCCATGGATTACATGGAAAAGGGAGAGGCCCCGGGCTGGGAGCCTGCTGTTCCCTGGGTTTGGCACTGGGCTGTTGAATTTCAGCCTCATCCTACTAATAACAACCTACTTGGGGAACAAGGACTCCCCGCTTTGTGCCCCTGTTTCCCCAGGGGGACGCTCGGGCTGCTGGGGGGACACAAGGCATTCGAGCTGGCAGGGTGGTGGGAGTAAGCCGGGCATCTGCATGATTCCAAAACACAGGAGAGCCCGGGGGCCTCCCCAAGGGGCTGCAGGTGACAAGGGACGGCTGGTGTCAGCTGCAGTGGGACCAGCTCTGATCCAATGCCCAAAAAACCTTCTGGCCTTGTCGGTTCTGCTCATCTCATTCACAGGCTGCATGAGACACCCATAAGGGTGGAAAATCCCTGCTGCCAGGACTGTCTGCCTGCCCTGCCTGCCCCTGCCGTAGCAGGGGCTCCTGCTCCATCAGCCTCCCACCGCAGAAAGCTAAATGCAGTTGTGCAGTGAGATCCTTTTGCAAAGCAAACGCACAAAGGCAGTGGGGTGCTTGTCATAGTGGGGAGCAGGACTGATCCCAGCACATCCCCCCAAAACACGTCCCAACCCTGAGAGAAGGAAAAGGGTTAAACTGGCATCTGTCTGAAAGACATCCCATCTCGGGAGCATCAGTGCCGAGGGGATGCTCACGTGCCTGCACCCTCTGCCTCCCTACCTCTAGCCATCACGGGGATTTTCCCCACCATCCTTCAGCTCTTTGGGACCAGTCTGGGGCTGGAGGAGACTGAGCAGTGCAGGGGCAGCAGGGGGATGCTGTGACAGCTGAAAAATGAGCCACCAGGCAGTGAGAGAAGTTTCTGAAAAGAGAAGAGGAATCTGCCTTGAATGAAGAGGATTTTAGCACCTCAGGCTAAGCCAATAAACCTCTGCCATCCCCATCCGAACGGGAACTGTTTGCACACACTCCAGGAGCTGCTTAAAGCAGGCAAGATGCAGAGACTGAACAGGAGCAAGCGTGGTGGGGGGAGAACCCCCCCTGCCTGCTAAGCCCACGAGCAGATCCCTGCAGCGCTGCCGGGGCAGCACCCATCGGGACAGAGGACTCACCCCAGGGTGCTCCCCCGGCCCTGAGCTCCCGGGACGGGCTGTGTCTCCGCCACCACCTCGCCTCGCCGGGGTCGGCAGCCGGGAAGGTGCTCCCAGAAGATGCTCTGTCCTGCCGAACGCACCAGCCCTCTCCATCGCCCGCGGCCTCGGGCTGGCGGCGACTCGGGCTGGCCCCAGGCAAAGGCTTCGCTTCCTCCGGCTGGTCCCTGAGGTCCCCATCCCGGTGACACCGTGGGACCATGGAGGTATCTGGCCCTGTGGGAGGTATCACGGTGGCTCTCCTCTGCTGCTGCCTCCTGAGTTCTGCGTGGGCTCTGGTAAGTCTGCGTGGCCCCGTGGGCTCCTCCAGGCTTTAAATGTTGTTAATTGTGCAACCTGCTCTGGTCGGGGGCCACGTGTCCCCTGGCTGCAGGACTGGGGTCCAGGCAGGAGCAGGCTGGGAGGGGAGTCTTGCATCCTCTCCCTCTCCCTCTCCCTCTCCCTCTCCTCTCCTCGCTTTCCAGCAGCCACAGAGACACTGTGATGGTTTTTCCATTTCCTGGACACATCCATTGCCTCAGAGGCATCAGGGGAACAGAAAAAGTGGGGCGATTTACGGTCAGCACAGGCGAGGATGGAGTAATGTGGTGAGGGCAGAGCTGGCTGCATCCAGTGCATCTCCCAAAGCAGGGTCTCCACCCTGCTGCTGCACCCCCAGGGTCCCACTCCTGTCCTACACCCCTCATCAGCCCTCCACCCCAGACGCCTGCTTTGGGGAAGAGTGTGAATGGGAGTTCAGGGTCTCCCCTCTGGGGGGATTTGGCCGTGGGCAGCCTGGAGCCAACACAACCCCCCCGCATCCCGGCTCCTTTTCACTTCCAAAGCTGTTTCCTCACCCTGGCTCCAAACTCCTTCAGGTATCTCAGCCCAAAACATCACAGAAGATGTTTGCATGTGCAGTGTGACTGGGAGGCTGCAGCCCCCTGCTCCCGGTGCTGGGCTCCCACTCGTCTGCAGAGCCCTGGGCTGGCCACTTGAACCTGGCTCTGGAGGGCTCAGCATGGGCAACGGGACCCCCAGAGCCGCTGCAGGGGGGTGAGAGGGAGCCGGGGCAGGAGCCCAACATGCCACTAATTTCTAGCACAGAAACATGAACATTTCTCAAGGGACAGCGGACAGGGTGGAAGGGGGGCTCACGGTCAGCCTCAGCCGTGCAAGAGGGAAAAGCACAAGTGGGAATGTGGGCAGCGCCGTTCTCTTCCCCGTATCACTTGGATCTACCCAAAGTCACCCAAACCTGCCTCTCCAGGGGCGGTTGGGAGAGCACAGCCCGGCTCTGGCTGCTCCGTTAGCTTTGCCCACCAGCACATCCCTTTTCCACATGTGTTCCTGTCTTTCCTCCCTGTCTCTTGCCCCAGCTTTGACTCTCATTTCTTGCCCCAAGGATGGTCTCGCTTCATGCGATGAGTCTGTGGGTGAGACAACACACTGCAGGGTTCAGCAAAGTGTCGTTTCTGCATTAGGAGATGATGTTCCCATAACAGCCCCCGAACCCCTTGTGATTTTGGAACTTTGTGTTAACTAGCTGGGTGGATTCAGGGGTTGGTGGCAGGGAGCAACGGCGTGTTCTGTGGCAGCAGAAGTGATGTGGGTCCTGCCCCAAGTCGGGGAGTGTTTGTGGGTGTCTCATCAGCCACCTTCAGGGTGCTGCTGGGACAGAGCAGCTTCGCTCCCCACTCCTGGATCCTGGCCACAGGTGGTTCGTGGCACCGAGCAGGCAGTGGCAGCTCCCAGGGACATGGAGATCACCAGGGTGGGTCAAGGTCTCCCACGGAAGATTAATCTCTAAATTGTGAGCATGAAGAGGAGACCTGAGCTGAGCCGGCGGGGAGCATGGAGGCGGCGGGGTCGTCACTTGGGTTTTGTCTTGGCAGATTGACCCTGATGATGTTCTCACAAAAGAAGAGCAGATCTATCTCCTGGTGGAAGCTAAAGAGAAATGTCAGAGAGACATAAAAGCCCAACTGGAGAAGATCAAAGGTAGCATCCCTCCCCTGCTCACTGGTGGAGCTGGCTACATTGTGGGAAATGCTGTCCCCTCCGATGGGAGTGGGATGGGGCCAGGGACACGTGGCTCCTGGGGGTCTGTGGAGCTCCTGGCACCCTGGCTGCTCTTAGGGAGCAATTAGGTGCTAATCAAACATCACTCTGCTTAGCCAGCGCTGGCTGCGCCATTTTCCAGACTGCCCCATGAACACTGCGAACGAAAGTCATGGAGGGGCCTTGGCCCCCCAGGAAGAAGTGGGATGTGATGGGACGTGTCCCCCTCCCTGGCCCTTCCACAGCTCCCCCAGCTCTTCAGGCCAGGGGTGATCGTGGCAGCGTTTTCCTTGCCCCGGTCCAGCGCACACTTGGGGAAGCTGGAGGTGGCCCTGCTCGGAGATGTGAGATATGTCTTTGCTCTTTGGCCAGACACCAGCTGCCTTCCGGAGTGGGATGGGATTATCTGCTGGCCAAAGGGCTCCCCCAGCCAGGAGGTGTTGGTGCCCTGCCCCGACTACATCTACGACTTCAACCATAAAGGTGAGCGCTTGCATCTGGGCAGGGAGCGACCTCACCTCAGAGATAAACCTCCACTGAGCAGGGATGTGTCTGGGCTTCCCGCACACCCTTCCACTGTCTCAATGCCTGTTGCCATTCCCAGGTCATGCCTACAGGTACTGCAGCGCCTACGGGACCTGGGCCATGGCTCCCAGCATCAACAAGACCTGGGCCAATTACACCGAGTGTGCTCTGCTCTTCTCCTCCGAGAGCCGGAGCCGTGAGAAGGTGACCTTGCTCATCAAAGGTGCTGGGAAAAGGGGTCGGGATGAGGATCAGGGCCAGGGGAACTGCCAGGAGCAAGGGGCTCTTTCCCCTCCACTCCCCAGACAAGCTGGGCTCCCCCCATGCTCTCAGCCCAGAGGCCAGAGGAAACCTGGGCTGTGGAGGAGTGGCAGAGCTCAGCCCTTCTCTTCCAGGAGGTGTTTGACCGCCTGCACCTGATGTACACCATCGGCTACTCCATCTCCCTGGCCTCCCTCATCGTCGCCGTCTGCATCCTCTCGTACTTCAAGTAAGGAGAAGCCAAAGCCCCATCCCTGGGTCGGGGAGAGCTGTCCTCTCCCCATCGCCTGCACACACACACACGACCCCCTGAGGGGGAGCAGCCCCTAAGGGAACGGGAACCGGCCCCAAACCCCAGCACAAACATCACCTCATTTCCCAAAGCCCAAAACACCCCCGGCGGTGACCAGCTCCCCATCTGCTCCACCCTGCTCTTGAAGACGTTGACACCCAACTTGCCCCAGCTCTGGCTTCTGTGCCCATGGGAGGGCTGACACCTCAGACCTCACCTTCGCTGGGACCCGCCACTGCCTGAGCACACGTGTGATGAGCTTGTTGGGCAGCCAAGGCTGGGCTTGTATCACATCCCTTCTCCACAGGCGCCTGCACTGCACACGCAACTACATCCATGTCCACCTCTTCACCTCCTTCATCTGCCGGGCGGTGAGCATCTTCGTGAAGGACATGGTGCTCTACTCGGGCACGCTGGCCAGCGAGACAGAGAAGATGCGGGAGGATGACTTCAAGGCAGAAATGGGTCCTTCATCGGGACAACGGAGCCACCTGGCAAGTGACGCACTGAGACTGGAGACAGGATCAGGAGAAAAGGAGATTCAGGAGCCCTGGTGCAAGGGATGCACTTGGGACCCTCATAGATTGGGGTGGTGCTGCCCGGGGGTGATGAAGTTGGGGAGGGATGAAGGGCCACCTACAGCTCTGCCCAGCTTCTTTCAACCCCAGAATCATTCAGGTTGGAAAAGCCCCTCGGGATCATCGAGTCCATCCCTCAGCCCGACTCTACAAATTTCTCCCCTACCCCACATCCCCCCACAGCTCATCCCAACAGCCCTTAAACCCCCCCAGGGATGGGGACTCCCCCCTCCCTGGGCAGCCTGTTCCACTCTCTGACCACTCTTGCTGGGAAACATTTTTTCCTCCTGCCCAGCCTGACCCTCCCCTGTTGCAGTTTCCAGCCGTTCTCTCTTGTCCTGTCCCTGATCCCCTGGGAGCAGAGCCCAGCCCCAGCCTCTCTGCAGTGTCCTGTCAGGAGCTGTGGAGTGATGAGGGCTCCCCTCAGCCTCCTCCTCCTCACACTGAACACTCTCAGCTCCTTCCCCGGCTCCTCACAGGATTTATTCTCCAGGCCCTTCCCCAGCCTCATTGCCCTTCCCTGCCCTCGCTCCAGCCCCTCAAGATCTCTCTCATACTGAGGTGCCCAAAACTGGAGACCAGAGCCTCAGAGGACACCGGTCTCGCAGCCTGTCTGAGCTCAGAGTGCCCTGGGATGGGAAATACCTCCTATGGGAAAGACCTTTCCCAACCTAGATGATTGATTCTGTGACCTAGACCCCCCACTCTACGTCTGATGCTGGAATATCCCAGGGGAGATGTAGCCACACGTGGGGCACAGCCTGGGCTTTGCCGGCCTGAGAGCAAAAGCCCCCAGGTTTTGCTTTCAGGGACGGCCTGATATGGGCACCTCTCTCGTTGTATGTCCACAGGTTGGCTGCAAGGTGGTGGTGACTCTCTTCCTCTATTTTCTGGCCACCAACCACTACTGGATCCTGGTGGAAGGTCTCTACCTGCACAGCCTGATCTTCATGGCCTTCCTCTCCAACAAGAACTACCTGTGGGTCCTCATCATCATCGGCTGGGGTAAGCATGGACCCCACCCCACTGCTGTGGCCGCCGAGACCAGCTGGGAGCTGTGGCATCAGCCATGGCTGAGTGGCACCGCGTGCCCGGATAAGGGCAGTGGGATGCAGACCAGCTGCCAGGAACTGGTTCTGTCTGCAAATGTGATGTTTCATCCGCGCTCCTCACTCTGGTTCCTGCCCCTCCAGGTCTCCCCGCTGTGTTTGTGTCTGTCTGGGCCAGCGTCAGGGCCTCCCTGGCCGATACACAGTACGTAGATCCACCTTCTCCAGCAGTCCTGTGGGGAGGGAAAGACTGGTTGCAAATGCCAGCAAAGTATCTGTGGACACCAGAACTTTTGAAACTGGGTATTTTCTAAAAAACCCAAGAGGAGTGAACACACATCTAAAATAGCTCATAAATTGTCAGTAAGGCAGACCGATAGTGGTTTTGTTCTGCATTTGGGAGGAAGATGGATGCAGGTTTACACCATAAATTGATCAATAAATGGTGCAAATATGTTGCATGTAAAATGTTCTCAAGCATTTTAAAAAGAGAAAGGCCACCAAACGTACAGCAGGAGTTTTAGATGAGGTGGCCAAGGAGCCCTCAGGAACATTAATGATCATTTAAAGCTGATTTGCAACACCGTGATGGTTACAAGAGCTTGTAGCATGGCTGCTGTTGGGTGAAGATTTACACAAACTCCATGAAGAGAGTGAAGGGTGGGAGGACGGGGATGTTGGTTGGGGCGTGCAGGGAGGCATCAGCCTGCAATTTTCCTTACCAGTGATTTCAGGTTTCTCCAAGGTGTTTCTTTATTGGTCTCTTCAGGTGCTGGGACCTCAGTGCAGGGAACATGAAGTGGATTTATCAGGTCCCCATCTTGGCTGCCGTTGTGGTAAGAACCCTGTGGCTGAATGTCTCAATCTCTTTTGGGGAAAAGGGATCAATAGAGACCCAGAGGCATTTGCCTGTGGTCAGTGGGGCTGTTCCCCAGCCACCCCAGCACCCAGGGCGATGCCCACGTGATGCAGAGGGATCCAGGGGTGCTGCTCCTTCCCCACTCTGACCACAGCATCACCGCCCTGTCCCTGCCTGCAGCTCACCCAGAACTGCCTGTCCTCGTTCCGGGGGGCTGCTTGGGCAAACCCAAGGTCATTGCAGGCAACAAACTGCAGTGGGTGTCTGTTGGCAGGTGAACTTCTTCCTCTTCCTCAACATCGTCCGGGTGCTGGCCTCCAAGCTCTGGGAGACGAACACGGGGAAGCTGGACCCCCGGCAGCAGTACAGGCAAGTGCTGGCAGGAGCAAAACCATGGCCCAGCCCTGGTCTGGCTCGTTTCTGCCTGCTCAGCTGAGACAGGGCGGGAAGGGCTGCAGGAGCGAGGGACGGTGGCAGGACGCTGGCAGCCAGCGCTTCAAACAGCAGGCTCAGGAGTTCAGGCTCTGCCTGCTCCCTTCTCCGAGCTGGACACTGTGACAGCCTCGCACAGACCGGCTGTGGCAGAAGCTAAAGCGACCGTCCTCTTCACTAGGACACTCACCAACACCTGCACGGGGGCTGCAGCCGGGCTGGCAGGTCCCGGCTGAGGCCTCAGAGCGTTTTATTTCTCCTCTCAGGAAGCTGCTGAAGTCCACGCTGGTGCTGATGCCGCTTTTTGGAGTCCATTACGTGGTGTTCATGGCCATGCCCTACACTGAAGTCTCCGGGGTCCTGTGGCAGATCCAGATGCATTACGAGATGCTCTTTAATTCCTCTCAGGTACGACACGGGCTGCCTGCCTGCTCCTAACACCGAGTGGTGCTCATCTGGGGAGCGGGGAGGCACACGCACAGCGTCCCGGCTCAGGACTCTAACTCCACCTCTGTCTCTTTTGGCAGGGTTTCTTTGTGGCTTTTATCTACTGCTTTTGCAATGGGGAGGTAAGTCGGAAGCGTGTGCAGCTGAGCTCCCTGCTCCAGCCCCTTTAGGGTCAGGGAAGTTCACCCACAGCCTCCAGGAGGAAAAAAACCCTCAGATCCATCCCTCTCAGTAGGAATTGGAAGGGGAAAAAAAAGTCACCAGGAGTGAAATCCATGGGGAAGGGAAGGGATGGCTGTTTTACTGTCTCGGCACCAGCAGCCGTCTCGGATTTCTCCCTCAGGTGCAAGCAGAGATTAAGAAAGCCCATTTTCGGAGGAGCCTGGCGCTGGACCTGAAGCAGAAGGCACGTGCCACCAGCGCGGCGGGGAGCTGCTGCTACGGCGGCCTGGCCTCCCACGCCACCACGAGTTTCAGCGTGAGCCTCGCGGGGCGCGGGGTGGGGAGCACCCAGCAGCGGGGGCTGCTGCTCCCCGCCCGTGCCAGCCTGCCCGGCTACATCCCCAGCTCCTTCCCCTCCGATCACTTTTTGCCGTGCCCGACCCAGGAGATGAGCCAGAAAGCTTGTGGGGAAAACACAGTGGACTTAACAGACCTGAATCAGCGTCACCCCAACCTGAAGAGTGAGCTGGAGACGATGCTATGAAGCGAACGGTGCATTTCCCATCTGGACATCCAGCTGTGCCTGGGAAGATGCTGATCCTCACGCTCTGGGCTCCTTCTACGCTTGCGTGGAGAGCTGGGGTAGCGAGCGACAGCAGCTGGATCATCACAGCTCCCTTTCCCCCACAGCCAGGGCGCAAAGCAAACACGTGCTCTCGCTCCTTCTACTGATCTGGCCTGAAAACAAGCAGCCAGTTCCAAACCTCATCTCCCTCCAACCGCAAGCAACTGACATAAGTGATGTCTGTGCATGCGAAGCCTCGAGTCATCGCCAGGAAACAATCCTCCGTGTTCAATCTTACCTCGACAGTCTGCAAGGTGACTTCAGCCCAGCGTGTATAATACAGCCGATTCAATGAGCCCATAGTCCTGAGGTCCAACTCCCCTGTTTAGCACCAAATCCTGCGTTGCCCAGCCCGGGGCTGGTGGAGCACACAGCGCCTGCAGAGCAACTCCGCAGCTCGCCCTGCCCTTACTTGCACTTTGTGCAGCTCACAGCCATGGTGAAGCCCAATGCACAAAGAGGGAGCCACAAACAGGGACAGGACGGGCTCAGGGGGCCAGGCCAAGCTTTAGGGCCTGGGAAGGGTGCAGCCTGGATCCTCCATGCTTTACAGCACAGTTGTCTATAAACACCCAGGCCACTGCATGCAAAAGTCTTGGCCCACTAATCTTTTTGCAGGCTAAAATGCAAATAAAGACTGTCTGGCTTGTTTCCATCCTTGAACCCCATCGCGGACTCAAGCGATCGGTTGCTGGAGCGCAGCAAAGGGTGCAAAGGGCTGAAGACATGGCCACGTTCCGAGCCAGGCCCGCTCTTGCTGCTGGGGACGAGGTGACCCCAGTTGCCCCAGCCCACCCCACTGCCCCGGGAAAGCTCATCCCCGACTGGAAAGGACATTCCCGAGGAACTGGCCATGCCCAGCCCTGACAGTTCAGCCAGACCAAGAGGGGAGAGGGGAAATACTGCAGCGTGGGGAGAGGGGGTGTTTATGCCAGTTAAAATTAAACAGCACGTCGGTGGTAGCATTGGAGAAATTTTTTCCTATCTGCTCTAATGAGACATAGTCCCTCAAGGCAGTAATTTCACAATAAAGACAGTGATGGCAAATGTGTAAATAATTCTGTGCATTCACATATCTTCCAGTGAAAAGCTACAGTACAAAGGGGAGTCAGGAGGGTTGGGAAGCGCTGGAGGGACGGACAGCCAAGGCCAGAGGCATGTCAGGGAAGGGCTCTGGGGTCTGTATTCTTTAAATGCTCCAGAAGACAGCACAGGGTCAGGCACAGCCTCGACAGCGAGTGCTGGGGGGTGGCAGCATTTGCCCCACGCTGGGGGACGAGGCAGCGGAGAGGAGACTGAGGAGCAGGCAGAGAGGCAGGGGCAGATCTGAGGATCGCACTGCACAAACAGACCTGAGCTTCCCGTAAGGGATTTGCTCAGCTGTGAGCTGTGCTCTGGTCTCTCCAGAAGCTGCCCAGCTTCCGCTGCACGGGCCAGGTTCTCTTTCAGGGGAGCTGGGGGCCGCTCACACAGCTGCCTTGTTCTGAACCCACCCCCTCATGTATCTAACACGGACCCGTGAACTGACGTTTATAGCTCGCTCTCGGGGATCAGTATTTACCCATTCAAGTCTCAAGAGGTTCCTGGTAGCTGAGAGAGGGGTGAGGAATTTCAATAATCCTATCGAAGAGCAGAGGGATGTGTTAAAAAGAAGGGGAGAGACCCAACCACATGATGCATACAGGGCCAGCTGCTGGTGGCAGCGAGCTGAGATCCAGGAAGGGAGGGGGCAGATGGCACCTTTAGACTAGGATGCTGGGTTTTTTTTTGTTTAGAAGCTCAAATCTTTAATTCTGCAGAGTGATAAACCTGAAGTGTGATAAGGGGAATGCCACAGCTTCTAAACCCCTGCCACATCTGCCCTTATTAGTCTTAATACTAAACATGCAGAACTCAAACCAGTGCAATGAGGTTCCTGCCTAGACCGTGACAAGAGAATTCAAGGGGAGGCTATTTTAGAAAAATCCAAGATTAGAGCTAGAGGGGACCCATGTAATCAAGTTGGTGTCTTAACTGAAACCAGTACATGTGCAAGTCAGGGCACAAGACTGTTGCTGAGTTCTCTTTTCAGGACAACCAATGGCCCCATGAAAGGCTGGGATGTCCTGGGCTGCATCCTTCCTGTCTGTAAAATGGAGAAAAATCTACTCCCTGGGAGGCTTTAAAGCTAAAATAGAGTTTACAAAACAGTCTGGGGTGAAAGATCTTGACAAAAAACGCAGGAAGTCTTTTTATCAACTACAATCCCCAACTTGTGGTGACAGAAACGGGCGCAGTCAAATCAGTCAAATCTCCATCCAAATGCCAGAACAGCCAAAGAAGTGGAGAATAAAAAGCACATCCGAGATATTTTTGTCCCAGTAATAAAACATTTACTAGAGCAAGCAGAAAGTAAATGCACAGCTGATAAAGAAAACATCACAATGTCACAAAACCCTGACAGTTTCTGATACTTCTTTCAGTAGAAACAAGACAGAGGTGGGTGCTGACATGTTTCAACAAAAGAGTTCTTCCTTACCTTTATGGCGCGCAAAAAAAAAAAAAAAAAAGTTAAAAAAAGGGTAATACACATGACGAGTTAAAAACGGTCAAGCAAGATTTTACAGTTTTAACTACATGTGTCCAATATGGGGCGATATTTGAGCTGTTCCACTTCATTAATCACTTTCTGGGTTTTCCCTAAAGGCTTCTGAAGCAGCAGGTCCCTGAATTTCTGAGTGAAGCCTCTTCATCTAGCTACGCTTCGTGAGGGGCACCAGCCTTTGATTGTTGTGGCCTATCTACATTTTTTTCCCTTTTTTGTTTTTAATTTCAAGAAAGCACTCAACCCTCTCATAACAGAGGGTGCATAGGCACAGCAGAGAGACAAGTTTGCTATGCAGGCTTCCACCAAAACAAAGATTATTAGGAAAGAAGAGGTTCTTTAAAAGGAAAATTACCCGGGCAATGGGACTGGGATTGATGTACTGACCACAAACAAGCTGGAGAGTCCAACCTACACTACATGTGAATTTGTAGTAGGCTGGGCTGGAGAAGGATCCCTTGAACAGCTTCATACAAATTTAAAAAAAAAAAAAAAGAAGAAAAAAAAAATCAACTTGCTTCATCCCACCTTCAGCAACGCAAACTGATGCATTCTCACTTGATGGGGAGAGATGTAAGGGGCAACCTGGAAGCCAAATCCCTCTTATCTGGGGATAAGAGACTATGTGGAAAGAAGAGACTGGGGAAGAACTCACCATACTGAACAAATTACTGAAAGATTAATGTTTAACAGGTGGGTCCTGAGCATCTCTAGATGGACTGGTTTTTTAAATGTGAACGCTGGTTAAGAAAAGACTATACTTCTACGGACAGCAGTTTCTTAACGTTCCAAGGACGCGAAACACCTTCTTTCTTGTCAAGAAGATCTGTTTAAATCCAGCAGAGAGTCACTTGAGCACTGAATGTTTAAAAGCAGAACCCAGGGAGCTTTATCAAAATGATTTCTCTTTGACTAAGCATTGTGTGTACACATCACTGGAGTGAATCTGTCCGCAGATGTACCGGCCCAGACTTGAATGGGGAGTTTTCATGGTTTCCTTCTCCTCCCCCAGCTGCTCAACAACCAGTTACCAAAAACCCCAAGAAATCCTCTGAAAAAATAAGACAACACTACCTGCAGGGATTCCAGGTTGTGAAACACCAGCTTTTAACTGTCCCACCGGCTCTTCTTACGCTTTGGGGGTTCTGGGACAGCAAACCCATCTGTCTTGTTGTCTCGGCTGTTGCCATCCTTCCTGTTCTCACCATTCCTGTTCTCGTTGTTCCTACCGTCGCTGCTGTTCCTGCTGTCACCGTTATTGCGGCCACCGCCGCCGTCGGGGAAGTGCCGGCTCTCAGCGTGGCGATGGCCGTCGCCGTGTCGGCCCTCTCCGTGGCGGTAAGCGTCACTGTGGCGACCGCCTCCTTCTCCGTGGCGCTGCACGTCGTTGTAGCGCCCGCCGCCCTCTCCACGGCGCGGGACCTCGTTGTGGCGACTGTTCCGGTTGTCGTTGTATCGTTCTCTGACAACGCCACCACCACCGCCAGCCGCAACGCCGGGGCCGCTGCTGCCGATGGCTTCGCGATTGTTGGTGCTGGCAGTTGTGTTGTTGAAGCCCTGTACTCCGACGCTTGGAAAGGTGGGAACGCTGCTCAAATTCCCCGTGCTGGTGAAACCCGGAACACCCTTCGCTGCTGCGGCGGCTGCGATGGGGCTGTCAGGGTTTGCAGCGTTTTGCTGTGCTGAACTTGTTGGTACTGAGTTCAAGCTCCCAGCGCTGGTCCAGCCACTCGCACCAGCAGAAGAGCTACCAGTCTTTTGATTGTTTAAGCTTGCAGCAACAAAATGGCTCTTATACTGGGACTGCCAGGAAGAGACAGAAAAGAAAAAAAAGAGAGCACGTTTGCCTCTGCACTGCACCACAAAACACGCAGCCAGCACGCATATACAAGCCCATCTTGAATTCTGGGGAGCCCCTAGGAAAAAGAGTTCCTATAAAAAGTCACTCTTGGAGTGATTACATTCCTGCTGTGCTTATGAACACAGAATTAGTAACAGGCATCTGCCACCAAACCACAGAAACGAGGGAACTCCTATACTGTGGGGTAAATTTTTACACTGAAGAGAATCGGTTTCTGTGCTCCCCGTTTCTTCGTATTGCAATTACACTACTGCTGCTAAGCAACCTAAATAGGATCAAGCCTAGGAGCAGAATGCAGAAGGGAAAGAAAGCAAAGCAGCAGAAAACAAAGTCTGGCAAATTAACTTTGTGCAAACGTGTTCAGTCCAGCCTGCACACTCATTCTACCACTTCAGAGTGCAATGCTGAGTGTGTGCTCAAAGTGGATGAGACGTGGCCACAAGTACCAAACTCAACTTCCCTGAAATCAACGGGGCCTCTGCATTTTCAGGGGAGGAAAATAATACTGTCTTGAATCATCGACAGTAAAATTTTATCATGTTATGCCCTCTCTCGAGTTAGAACTTGGAGTACAAGTGATGGAACCAACCTGAAAAGCTGCTTTCATTGCCGTAAGCCTGTCTCCCATCGCCCCAGTGGATGGCTTGTACGCCTCATAGTTACTCATCACGCTGTTGTTGTTTCCACGATCCTACGCAAAAAGACAAAGGACAACTGGAGAGATTTATCCTACACTCTTTCAATTTAACCCTTCTCCAAATATCTCTTGGCCCTGCACTCAGAAATACATCTACTAAGGATGAAAAACTTCTGGGGAGCACCGAGCAGAACAGTTTGCCCCGTGACTTTGAGGATGATAGAAAAGTAAAGACGCATTAAGTCTTCGTGACTCACTAGTCAGCAGTGTAACATCATTTCCCAGCTCCTTACAGTACAAGCAAAAGCAAAATGCAATCAAATGCAGATTTTTTACAAAGGTCATAGCCAAGACAAAGTGTGAATAAGGCTTCAGCTGTGACTTTTGGAAAGATGCTGAACATGGTGTGTTTTCAACATGTCTAGAGTTAAATTTTGCCCCCACACACACAGGCAATGAGCTGTTTTCCTAGCACGGACAAACCCTCCTAAGTGTTCCCAATGCTGCAAGACTTTTTGCTGCCAAGACTGTCTGGAAATGGCTTTTCAAGTAATTGATTAGCATTTATTTTGCATTAACAGTCTATTTTGGGAAGAATCTCCCAAACCTTCTGGATCCCTCTGGCCCTAAAGAAGGCAGCTCTTGACAAGAGGATAACAGCACAGGACAGTTTCACTTGAGATACTTCTGATACTGAGACTGAGCGGTGAAGACCTTTGAAAGCAGAGGCTATATTCCAGTACTAGGAAGATTTTTTAAATTAAAGAGTAGTCAATACTAAGTTAAAAAGTTCTAAAAATCTGTTAACAACTTCTCCAGCATCTTTACTTACAGAATTTTCTGATCCCAAACCAGGACGTTCACGGTATCCTAAACCACCACCACCAATATTCAGCTTCTTGCCTTTTCCTCCTTTGAAACGTGATTTCCGGAACCACGGATTCTGTACAAAATAAGGACAAATGCTTCTCAACACAGCGAATAATAAGCTTCATAAATGCATGTAATGAGGCTCAGAAAAGAAGGATTTTGAGCATTTCAAAAGAAAAATATATACTGTGGCCCATTCAACACCACAGCTGTTGCAAGGGGATGGGATGTGACAGACTACAACGCTTTGAAAGCAAGCTGCAGGCAGCTTTGTCATGTCAGTCTGAAGCTTTTTGTTACAAATGCTTTTTATGAAAACTAATTTTATGTCTTGAAATTTCATCCCTGTTAAGATTTGGGAGTTTGCATTCTAATAAACCCAGGAATAAGAGCAATTTCTAATGCCATTCACTCTGGAGCTCTGCACTTGCTCACACGGGGTTTTTATTGATTTAGCCCACTGCCTGCCTAAGGAGAAGGGAGGTTCTGTCAGCAAAACTTCCTGCAACAAGCAGTGGCCAGGACAGGGCAGTCCAACCAGACCTCCTGTTACCAGGTTTTTAAATAATGGTTGCCTGCACCCCTTTTTATGCCCTATAGTTTCTTCAAATCTGAAGAAGCCAATAAGCCCTTCAGCTTCTCCACTCTCCTCTCCAAAGGCAGCCTTTGGAGCTCTGCCTCACAAATTGTCCCTTCTGAAAACGCTGCCTCTGTACCTTCGAGGAAAATAATTACTTCTAGCAGCTAGTGTCCAAGCTGCTTGGCAATGAAGACAAAACATGCTAATCCATCTCTGAATGTGAGAATTACCAAACAGCCTTTGCTCTTTGCAGCTACACAGGCAGGAGAAGACAAGAACTTAGAAGTCGAGTAGAGTGGCACAGGCACAATTGCTTCAGCTATCTGTCATGCCCATATATAGCAAGCCTGCCACATATCACTGCCAAGTAGGTAGAATGATCAAGCAACAACCATTTCACAGAGTGAATGTCCCTGTAATTATTTTGTAGTTTAGCTTTCAGCTAAGCTGCATTTCCCAGGTGTCTGCCACAAATGCATATCAAAAACATGATTGTAATGAGATACTGCAGCTGGAGCGAGTGCGCTGCTGGCATCGGCCAGATTACCGCTCCTAATTTCCTAGGCAGTGCCTGACCCCAAAATACATTAGATACTGCGTTCCAAAATCTTCATGTCTTCATGGATTCTTTCAAAGGCCATTAAAAACACTAGAAAGCCTACTTAAAAACAGTATAGATTGCCAAAAGGTCACTGCTAACACGTGACCGAGCCAGAAAAAAAGTCTCTGAGCTCCTTGTTTCATGGAAGGAACCTTCCTCTACTCAAGTTCTGCTTGTTTGTACCTGCATTGCTAGATCCAACAGCTCTTTGGAAACGTGTTGATTAGCGCCTTCCAGGTTTCTGACAAGATCACCAGCGAAGTTACTGTCTTTGGGAGTCAGCAGAGTGTAGGCAACTCCCTTCTCACCAGCTCTGCCAGTACGACCAATTCTATGGGTGTGTGTATCGATGTCCCGAGCCACATCATAATTGATAACAGTCTTAATGGAAGGAATATCTAACCCACGAGCTGTAATAGAGGGCGACATAGCAGCAAGTGTGATTAACCTGAATTAACTCAAAGTAATTCCATTCATACCATCATCTCTCTTCATTATGCTCCAGCATATGAAAGGAGTTTCCACAGGAACACACCCCAGTTAAGGCGCCCTTCATACATGTTAAGGGTAGTACTATCTTCTCTCCAAGTTCACAGGACTGGAGATTGAAGAGATCTCTTTAAATGACTGTTTTTCCAAGGAAGAGAGAGGGCTTTATTAAAGGACACTGAAATTCAGTCTTTGTTCAGCTGGGTACAAAAGCTGTTCTAGAGAAGGCTTCAAGTGTGTCCATCTCCTCTTCATTTAAACAGGCATAATGTGTCAGCTGATTAACAAACAGCAACTACTTCCTTAAGAAACAGCTTGTTTTCTTTCTGTATATTAAAAAACATCTGTCAGACTGTAATTTAAACATCATTAGAAGACTTTAAAAATAAAATCCCTTGCTAAGACTGTGTACTTCTGGAAAACATCTGGAATACAGGGCCCAGCAGGTGCAGAAGCCAACCTTGTTGGCTTCCACTGAAATGTGTTAGCCTTTCTGCTGCTACTTAGAATATCACATACCTGCCACATCAGTAGCTACCAGTATCGGGATCCCCTTTTTCTTAAATTCTGAAATTACTTTATTCCTCTCGCTCTGGTCCATGTCACCATGAAGCAGCCCCAGATTATGATCCTCCTGCTTGAGGTTATTGGCCAGCTCTTCTGCATTTGCCTTCTTGGTGACAAACAGGAGAACACTCCCAGATGATGTGAACTCCACGAGGCGCCGAGTCAGCCAGTTCCACTTGCTTGGGCCAGAGGGGAAAATCTCCACGATCTGAGTAACATCTTCATTTGCCTAAGGGGAGAAAGAAGACAAGCAATAACACAGGACAGAATGGCAAACAAACACAGACAGTAGAATAAAATGAGAAATTTAAACTACGTGTGAGAATAAAAAGTGGAGAAACAGCAGACCAAAATTCTCCTTTAAAAGAGGTTTCAGCTCTTGGCTAACTGCTGACCACTTCATTTTCACAGTGCAGAAAAGGCAGGGGTTAAATGAGCTACTCTCTGCTAAACCTGAGAGGCAAAGCTCAGTCTTTGACATGATGCAGTTTGGCACCCAACTGATCTGAAGATGGGTACTTGGAATTTCAATGCTCTTGTGACAGGTGCCATTAACGTCTCAAACAGACTGTGCAAGAGCAGGGTCTGAGATGGAGGATGCTCATCAGTAAAAGTTATTCATACAGCCAGCAGAGAAAATACTCCTGTGAGCTGTAACTTGTCCTTGGAGTTGGGAGATGGGAGGTATAAACAGACTCCCTACACACTCCATATTGCAAATAATAGAAGTGCAGTGGAGCTCACAGCACTACCTGGAAGTTTCTCTGAAAGATTTAATTTTTACATAATTAAGTATTAATTGTTTCAAGGATCATGCTCTCAGAGTAATAATTTAGATCAAAGAAAAGAAACCATGAGATTGAACTAAGAAAGCTGCTTCTTTTTTTAAGTGATGGTTAGGAAAAACTTTTTCCCACAAAGAAGGGGCTTCAGGTAGCCATGAATTTTCTGTTATAAAGGGATACCTCACATTCATGGTTGAAAAAAAAAAAAATAAAATGCAGAGAACTGGTTAAAAGAAGAATGTTCTGAAGGCATCTTGGGAAACTTCTCAACAGTTTACATTTATAAGCAGTTTCTTCAGAGCAAGTGTAACCTGCTCACTTCACTGACTTACTGCCCAATTTTAGTCTAATAGTTCAGCTGCTACTGTTGAGCAATCTAGAATCAACATTCCCACCAGCTGAAAGACATCAGTGTCTAAGTTTCAAATCCTTCATTGCAACAGCTGTGATTTACTTAAAGTTTTGAGACCAAAAAGATATACCTGTTGATTCAGCCTAATTAAAAAAAAATCAATCATCACATTAATGTTTTTCATTCCTTGATGAAATCTCCCATCACTATAATAATATTTGTTGGCAGCAAGAAAACTCAACAAAATAAATAAAAGCCCCCAAACCAAAACCTTACTATTTTTTGTTAAGCATGAATATAAATGATGACTACTGCAGTTTAATTTAAATTTCAGACAACAGAAACAGGATGGTTCATATTTCTGATTGTCTCACAAGTAACGTGGAATTACCTCTCCAATGTCTCCCTGCACAACTCGAATGGGGTCGATCAGAATATCTCGGGCCAATTTCTCAATCTTCTTACGGAAAGTGGCACTGAACAAGAGGGCTAAAAGAAAAACAGTATTTGAACTCCTTGAAAAAGAAACTTTATTTCAGAATTGTGAAAACACTGCACAGATCTTGTGAATAAGGACCTGTACAACTGTGCTAGCTGTCAGTGATCTGAAGCTATGGTCTGTTTTACAGGTTTTAATGAAAATTATCAATCACACTGTTAGAATACCTCAACGTGGAAATACATTTCGTGGCACTTGAAACAAGATGTTGATAGTATGTGGCCCTGCTGTGAACCTTCTTTCATGGCAGCTTAGAACACAGGATCTCAAAGCATATGAACATTAACTCAGCTAATCATCTCTTCTCTGAGTAAAGTCTGTGGAGGGATTACAGACTAACGTGGCTACATGCCCACACTTCCCAAGCGCTCCCTCCTAACAGCCCACACTGAGAATAACACCAGTGGACTTTTGCAGAAGCCTCGTTGTGTGGCTGTGTCAGGAACAGGAAATCCAATCTCTGTTCCAGATTCTTAACTGGTAGCCCACCACAAAGCCTCCTCAGTTTACTTAGAAATAATCTTATACTTACTCTGTCTGTCAGGACGTACGTGGCTTGCCACTGATCTGACCTGATATTCTGAAAAGGAGATGGAAAATGTTCTCATCAACATCATATGCTCATTATTTAGTAGAATAACCAAAAATACTTCTTCATTGCTTTATTTAACAACCAACCATAGAGTGAATGTCTCTCACTCAGTATTTAATTTTACTGTGACTTCCAAAGGCTCTTTGATACACAATGGAAGTTCCTTTGCTGCAAAAAGAAACTTCTGGAAGATCCTTCAGCAAAAAATTCCATAAGCAAAGATCCTAGCTAAATTTGTGCATAACCTATACATCTTACAAGTGTCTCCCCGCCTTTGTGCTATTATAGCACTGTCAAATCTTTGCTATGTCCCATGATTCTTGAACACAAATTCAAAATCATCCAGATCTGAATGACCAAACTGCTTCCAATAAAGTTCTTTCAACACCACTAATTTGTACACACAGAAGTGACTTGCCCAAAAGTTATTCAGCAACTCTAAGATAAAAATCAGGGTTTTTGGACTTCAACACCAACAGGATTTCACTGATCTCTTTATAGTAACAGATGTTAGACCTTTAAATATGAGTCTATAAAGTATTTGCTTAATGTATTTTCAAGTGTATGAAGCTACAGGGGTTATGAACAGTCCTACTAAGCTGGGAACTGGACACCACCCCTTTCCAAAACAGTGAACTTTGTTCATTACGTACCAAAACCCATATCAAACATTCTGTCAGCTTCATCAAACACAAGGTAAGTGACTCTTTGAAGGTTTGTAGCTTTCTTTTTCACATGATCAATCAAACGACCCTATTAAAAAAAAGAAAAAGTTTTGAAAGCATATTTTACAAAATGTTATTATATGCAACCTTCAAGCACTTAACTGCTTTTTATTCTCATTTACCAGAGACTTAGAATAGAAAACATCTCAAGGCTTCAGTCTAGAAGTGTCCATATTCCAGTTATAGAAACAGATTCCTAGAACTCTCATCAACTATGCCTGACAAGCATAGTTGTCTTCAACTTCAGGACTGTTTTTTTCAAGCTTAACACTGCTGAGATCCTAAAATTCCCCATTCTTCATTACAATTAAATTTTAAATGTGAACTGGCTACTTAATCCCACAATTTTTGGCAAGGGAGCTCTTCATGCTTTGTTTTCTTGCCTAATACCCCAATAAATAGCCACAATTCCTCCAACCACTGCTCAGTTTTGCCCAAGTTCATAACTAGTTTTTTGCAGTAAGCAAAGCCAGTTGACAGTGGTGCTCATTTAAATCACTGGTTCTGCATCAACATCCATTCTGACTCAGTGTTTCAACCCTTCAGCATTAATTCCACAGGGTCTACACTGATTCAGGAAGATGGCACTCAAGTCCATGACATTCTGGGAATTTTCTTCATCAATTTTAAGGCTCAGCAATCAAAAGCTGGTACAGTGCACAACTGACACTGATTCAAGCAGATCTTGCTTGCTATTCTACTGGAGATCATACCTAATATCTTTCAATTTATCCTGAGAGAATAATCATCCCAGCGTATTTGCTCTCTATATCTGATAACTGTGAAGAACCTAGATTTCAGTGATAACAGAACAAATTCTGCAGCACCAACCGTACTAAAAAAAACCCCATATCAACTTCAGTTAAACAACAAAATAACCCCAGTACTATGTGCATACAGGTACTTACTGGCGTGCAGACAACTATCTCTGCCCCCTCCTGGAGGGCTTTGGCTTGCTCCCACATGCTTCCTCCTCCATACACTGCTACGGAGCGCAGATTATATGCCTTACCAAAGCGCTTACATTCAGAATGGATCTGAGAATTTTAAACAAAGCACATCACAGTTCACATTAGACAGATGTGAGAAAAATAACACCTACCTTGAAAATACAGTCCAGCTCCTGAAATCCACTTTTCAGCTAGTAACTTAACAAAATTATTCAGAAATCCTTAGGGCTGAATACTTCAACACTTGTGGATAATTTTCAGTAATTTGAGAAACCGATTTAGACAACTGTAATTTAACCTGCAGGCTCTATCCTTTTACACATACAATTTGTGGCAATGCATCCACAGTATTCTTAATACTTAGAATTAATACGGGAGCACTGTGCAAAGATTTACAATTTCAGGTTTGTCATGATCCGTCAACAAAGAGATGTAGGAGAGAACTGAGCCTACATTGGAGGTATGCTACTAATGCACAGAGCAGTTTTTTCAAATAGTTTACTGAGTTTCTCTGATAATTTCTGCCCAGAATTTTGTCTTCTTCTGTTAGAACACAGTACAGCACACACACAATCAGCATAGACCTACCTGTTGGCAAAGCTCTCTGGTTGGGCAGACGATCACTGCAATGGGACCATCCCCTGGTTCAAGCTCCTTTTGATCCATGATGTGAATCAGCATCGGCCAGATGAAGGCTGCTGTTTTTCCACTTCCAGTCTTAGCTATCCCAATCATATCCCTGCCACTTAGTGCAACTGGAACACCCTAAAAATAAGGAGATTCTAAACCCATATTATGCCTACCTTAGCATATTCTTGTGCTAGATACTACACAAAAACTCAGATAACAAGAAAGCATATTACAGAGGACTCACAGCAACATATGTCAATGCTTACACAGTTTTATTGCCAAGTTCAGATCAGAATTAGTTTCTTTTAAGGGCTGGAAGTAATTACCATGTATAACTGTTGCTGTCCTATATGAAATCAATGTTTGGGCACAGCACAACATCCCAAGGATATATTTACATGTACACAAATGCATCTTGTCCAGCTGTAAGAATGCTAAGAACAAATTCTCTGAGCCTATTCTTTCTGTAACTATTCTGAGTGCTGAAGTCTTCAGTTCATCCCTACTGTTGCTATAAGGGACTCTCAACCAGTTTTTTCCAAATAGTACGGACTAAGATCCTAATACACATCCCTTGGACACAGCACCCTGTCATTTTTTATACTTCAAGAAAACCATCTGAAGTGGTGTGGTTATAATCACATTATTGATAAACTTAATTACTTTTGGTAATCAATCTACATATGCAGTAGAATCCCTTTTGCCTGCATGGACCTCCAAGGAATAGTCCAGCTCATAAGGCATTTATTCTAATTGCCAAAAGAAATGAAAAAAATTGCCTTGTTGCATACCTCTTCTAGTTACGAGACATTTAAATCTAAGATGTTTAAAGGAATAAAGTTGTCAATGTATGGTTCTTTACTCAGCTACTGCTATGGTTATTTAAAATACAATTTCTAAAAAAAACCCCAAACCAAACAACCCTTTCATACATTTCTACTAGAGGTGTCTCTTGACTGTTCTTCAGCCTCCACCAAGAGATAAATGAAGAATATGGATATATTTACAATGGTTATTAAACAAGAACAAAGGTGGGTAAACTTCTATTTTAAAAAGTATCAAAGCTATTTTCCTAGAAAATACAAATTATTGTTCCCTGTGACATCTCTATATAGGAAACTAGAATTGTACACATCCTCATGTGGACTAAGGACCTTTGCATGTGTTCTACTAGTTCTCTTTAGATGTTAGAGAAGTAACAACACTCACCTGACACTGGATAGGAGTGGGCTGGGTATACTCGGATTTTCTAATCTGATGCATAAGTTGCTCATCAAACCCAAAATGAGCAAAACTACTGCCAGGCCTTGGAGGAGCAGCACCAGAGACCTTAGAAACAGAAACATATCTTTGTTCATGAACAGTAAGAGAAAAACAAAGAGCACTCTGTACAAAAATGAAAAAAAGGGTCTCTGCCTCTGAAAATGTTTTTTTGCTTTTTGAATAGATGTAAGTTTAACTAGATGCACATTCCAGATGTCTTGTGTAAACAGGACTTCCAAGTACAAAAATTTAGATAAATTATCACCATAAGCTACTGAACATCATATCTATCGCCTTGTATAATGGGTCTTCCCCAAATAATTTCCTTCATAGGAAGTCACCAGACTAACATGTCACAAACGGCAAAGAACTAATTCTTGCATATAATATTTGTAGTTTCAATTCCTAGCTCTGAAGTTCTTTTGTGCAAGTGCAACCATGCAAGTGGAAATCTTTGGCACCACCTTTGACAAATCCAGAGAAGATTTTCAAGAACTGCTAAGGAAAATCCAGATCCCTTAAATCAAAGTCACTGATGGTATCCAAGAGGCTTGGTATTCAAAAGTTGGAGTCTCCTGTGAAAACCTTCATTAAAACTACTATAAGTCCAAAAATAAGGGAGTAAAAAGATTCTAGGAGGATAGTTTCGTGAGCAGCTTACCCGGAGATTTAGCTTATGCCGTAACTCCACCACTTGCTGCGGGGTGAGGCTGGTGATCTCCTCATGCTCATCATAGAAATTTTTCTCAAATGGTGGATATTCAATCTGCAAGGGTAATTACTCAGTTAGTTCAGGACTCAAGATTCTCTCTGTACACATAGTTTTGGAGAGGAAGGGTCCTTTTTCTCAAAAGTTCTTATTGTCTGCAAGAACATCTGTTTAATATGAAGCCATTTCAAGAAATTTTACAGGGACAGAAGCAATTTCAATCTGCTGCTTGGCTCCTGCTTTCTAGAATGCCTCAGAACAGAATGGAATAAACTTCCTTCCTACCTCTGAATGGTCAATAGGTGGAAGAGGATCAATGATTTTTTTGGATGGTGCAATTGGATTCCCATCACTATCATACTCCAGATTATCCTCTTCCTCTTCTTGGACCACACCAGCAGTGGGGTTTTCAGCCATGTAGCGAAAATAAGCTTCCTGCAGCAAAACATATCAGTAAAATCACATACAATAGGATGCAAAACTACTACTACATTTGTTTTAATGATGTATATGCTAGACGGCTGTTTGCTTTCACATCCATCATTGAGGAAAAAAAAAACCACGTTCACTACAACTGATTCTTCTAATAAATACCAACAGTTATGTCCAGAAGGACAATAAGTATGAAGAAAACAACTATAGTGACAGTTAGACCACAAATTGCTTTTAAAAACCAAACTTCTCTTATACGTCTGCTTAACAACTTCTTCTACCGAGACTTGTCATCCTTTAACAATAGAAGAATCTATTCTTATTTCCACACGAACAAAGTACAAATGCTGCAGGTTTTTAAACAGAGAACACAATGTTACTAAGCATGCGATGTTCAGGGGTTTTTTAAACACACTATGCCAAAACCAGTTTCTCTACTTCCCCATACTAGACTCTAAGAAATGAAAATATATCTATTTGTCATTCAGAGTCAACAACAAACGGGAAAGAAACTATGTCAGAAGAGTCCTTTAACACAAGCCCAAGTTAGAAGTCCCTGTCACATGCCATCCTTCCAGCTCACAAATATGTCCGTGTCTCACAGAATCTCACTGGCACACCACGACATTCTCATGGAGGAAACATCAGTCTCACTCGACTTTCACGCAAATATTTAAGATCAGAATTTTAAAGCAAGGTTCAATTACAAATAAACGTATATACTCATCTGGCTTTTTCACTTGCATGGCCAATTATCATTCAGTCACATAGAGACACACACAACACACCTGAACAACAGCTGTCTCCAAGTGTAAGTCACCTTTGCTCAAACTTTATCACAGCTACACTCACCAAATTGGAAGCAAAGGCCTTGAGGCCAGACAACCCTTCTGTGCTCCGCATTACTGCGAGTAACACAATAGTTATTAATTATAACTTAGTAGTAAGGTACATTTTGAAATGAAGACTTTCCTCTTTGTTTATTATTTCTGTTACAGTGATGCTTATAATCTTCAATCAGAACTGGAGCTCCTCTGAAAATAAAGAGCAAAAAGCCTGATTCTTGCCCTTGACAGGCATCAAATCTCACTGCACATAGCCTCCACAGTTTAACAGCCTCTCACTGGTGCTCCATGTTAGTTGATTCTGCTAATTCCAAATTTGATGAGACCCTCAGATACTGAAAATCCTGTACAGAAAGTCGAAGTTCAAACTGATGGAAGAAATCTTCTTAAACGGAGTAAAAAAGAAGGAAATTGCCTCCTAATATTCTTCTTTTTTTTTAGTGAAACACCTAGAAGGGTAGAGACAGCAGGGTAACCACTACAGCTTCCTGCTGAATTGTCCAGATACTGCATGTGATACTGGAGTTTTGTTTGTACCTAGTAGTTATATATTTGGGGAAGCAAGGTAAAAAAACAAAAACAAAAAAGAAGATAGAAAGACTGCATAGGAACTCACTTGGTCATCTTCCTCTTCAATGTCATCTCGAATACCCCTGGAAAAACAAGCGGAGAAAAAAAACTTCCCTGCAAGTGTTCCACATACTCAGCTCCATAGTTTCATTTGATTAGTGCTGAGCTCCATATTTTGTGGAAGACACAACACTAACAACTCAGTAACATTTATAATCCCAACCCATGGAGTTTTCATATTTGGTGCCAACCATAAAAACGACCCTACAAAGACTTCTTTTTACTTCTATTAATGAGACTGAAAGATTAGGATTTCATCTTCCCAGTAGAAGCCACATCAAAGATCATCCTGGTCTAAGCTCTTGATGCTACAGAAGTCCCGTAACTGAAGAGGAATATGAGCCACGAAGTGCAATCCAGTTCAGAACTTCCCTGGGTGGTGATATGGATCCGGTGTTTTGTTTCAGGACCATGTATAACCTCATCAACCCCATGCAGTGCAAGTTCTACCAAGGTATCTGATATTTATATCAAGAATCAACAGCATCATTACTTACTTTGGTCAAAACAGATAGATAAGCTGCAAAAATGTAAACTGTTTTAAACTCCAAATTGTCCCACGCTACCTAATACATCAGCTTTATTGTGGAATGTCTTAAAACCTACTTCAACTTTGGAAGAATCTCCAGTATTACAGCTCAGCTGTACTGAGTTATATTGGTCACATAAATGCAGTTTTAAACTAAACCACCCTGATCACTGCAAGGATATGGAAAGAAGAAAAACTATTCAGGCTGACTTGGAAGATGGTAGTAGTACAATGTGCTGCCCCAATTTGTGTGGCCTAGAAAGGCTTTTCACGTGAGATAACTCTCAGGGTGTTACATCTTACTGTAGGATGCTGTCATGGATTCTTCCCTCCTATTATTCAGTTTTTATTTAACAGAACTTTACCCATGGAAAATATCATGCACTGGTTAATGCTGTTTACTAAGTATATATTATATTGTCTACAGAACAATCATCATCAACAAAATGCATTGGAATACTCTTAGCAGCATACGAGACACAGGCAGGCATGGGAATTATAAAAGAGAACTTACTTAACATTCTTCTTTTCTTTGTCTTTATCTTCAAGTCTCTTCATGTCTCGAGCAGCTTGATCCTAACAGGTCATAAAATTAGGACATGTTAAAAAAACCAAGATGATAAAACATGTAGAGGAAAATTGTTCCTACATAACTTGACCATCATGCCACAGAGGCAGCATTTTTTGGACTTTCTCCTGCTCCATATCCTATTCTGCTAAAACCTCTGAAATTTGTATACTGTGACTTCACGGTAACGTTGTTGTAAAAATACATTCTCTGCATTCCTCCTGAAAACACTGTGACAGAATCCAGCTAATAACAGAACTGTAGCTAAGGAACAGCTCATGATAAATACAAATAATTTCAATTCAGGTAGTGTAAAATGCAGAAAACCTTAATTTTGTATTCAGTGCCACACAAAGCTGTTAGTTGTACTGCCTTGACATGCTCAAAACAGTTAAGCTACCGTAAATCATATCCACCCTCTCCCCATCTAATCCACCTTTGAGTTCTACTTAACACAGCATCTTACATAAAAACCAAAAGCTAAGTGACGTTCTGAATAGAGCTGCCAAAATCATGAGTGACATTTGCTGCTCCTGGCTAGAGAGAAGTTCGGCCACATAAATTAATAAACATTTCACAAGTCGGGTCTTGCCTCCACTTCAGCCATGAATGCCTCCAGAGGATCATCATCGCTGTCAGAGTCTGCTGATTTGGAATGAAACTGCTGGCGAGTGGGGGAATTCTCTGCGGGAATGTATGGCAATTCGACATTGCTGGAATCTTCCTCTTCATCCTCAAAGTATCTGAAAAGAAACAAACAATGGCTCAGTCAGCACACAGTACAGCACCATGCTGTCTTTTATGGTTTCTGAGTCAAGTTTCCCACACAGAGATGGGACAGCAAAAGTCAGTATGTACACAGGAAAAGATGTTGAGATTTGTTTCTTTATTCATGCTGTAAGCTAAAAGTGGTGGTCAGGCAAACAGATGTTAGGAATCTGATTCCTGAGTGGCTCTCCCAGGCTTGTGAATATAGGATGCTTTTCTGACCTCCCTTCTATTCAACGCATTTACACAGCTAATAGAAGGGTTAGTAAAGAAATGTGGAGCTCAACGTTCCCCTGTGCAAAAACCACCCAAATTTATGCTGCTTGGCTCCAATTCTGAGCACACTATCTCAAGCAAAGTCTTATTCAGAATGAGACTGAGCTGACTGAGGCTCAGCTGAGATATGTTCTTAGGGAAGGGAAAGCTAGAGGAGAGCTCTCCACTGGCTGCTGCAGCATCTCACAGTCTTTTAAATATATTTAAAGGCAAGAATGTATTATCATTCTCATTTTACAGACAATGGGCTGACACCCAGAGAAAGGTAAATAATCAGTCCAAGGCAACATCAAAAGTCTGCTGCAAAGCAAGGATGGGAGTACCTGCAGGTGACTAGCTCAGTTTTTCTTGATACTATTGCTGTAAAGCTACCGGGGTTCTGTTACACCATAATGCAGTGCTAGGGTATTTATTCTTGAGCAGGCTTTTCTAAATAACTAAACCACATAAATGTCACAGATACTTTCCCTGACCTTGGAAATTCTAAAACACCCAAGATCTAGAGCTAGAGAAACACAAGAAATAACCCTACTTACGCATTCTCTTCGTCAAAATTTGCTCGCTTTGACCCGATTTTGTAGAAAGAAGGCAGCTGAGGAGGTCCCGATTTCGCAAATGCAGCAGAAGAACCGGCTGTTCCAAAAGCACTATGAGACTGTTGAGAGAGCTTAGGCTCCTCTTTTTTTCCAGGCGTTATGGCAAATCCACCAAAACCAAAGCCTCTCTTAGTACCAGGTCCACCTTTATTCCAATTCATGATGTCCTCAATATATCTGTTAAAATCACAAAAACCCAAATTAATGCCCTTTTTGCTCTAGGCAGTTATGTATAATTGTCATGATAAAGAGACTTGTGGAAATGTGACTGCCAAGAGTTTGATCTGTTTCCCAAAAAAGGATCTGGGCTCTGTTCTCTTCTTGTAAGTATCCATAATTCAAAAAAAGAATAAAACAAGACACTGTCTTCCAAAACTGATTGTGTCTGTCAGTGACTACCTAAGAGTATTTAAGATGCTGCCTGTCTTGTCTGTTTTCCAATCTATGACAAACAAACCCAAGGCCAGAACTTTGAACATCGGGAGGAGCAGGAGATGAAAAGTCAACTCAGTACATATTTTGCACGTCCATACAGTCCTACCCTTCAGTGTTTCATGGCTTTGTAAATACACTACTGCAATCCAAACATCTTTAGAAAAACGGGCCCAAAGCACCACACCACTCCGTTATGAGACAAGGTACATTTCTGCCAAAAAGTCATCTTCTTCTTAAGAAAACATTTAGCCATATATATGTTCTCCTACCTACATTTTTCAAACCACATTTTAAATACTCCACACAACATGTCTGCCCAGAATTTGGCTTTCTAGGTTAGATCAGAGAAGACTGAACTGGGATTAAGACTGATACTAAGATTGACACTTCCCATTCCAAATAATTATTTCATCTGCATGGTCAAGTCATACCTTTAAGGCAGCCAAAGACAGTATGACACCCACTGCTTTCAAGGGCATTATAATTAGATGGCTCAAAGGCTGCAAGTGTTATTAAACACTTATTAAATCCTCACATTCAGCAAGAATCCTCCAATGAGATCAGAATTCAATGGCAAAAGAAACAACTTCAAAATAATCTGAGAGTATGTACTGCTACCGCTCCCTGTGCGGAACACTGACCAGCTTGGGACTTGCTCAATAAATCTCAAGTCTGGGCTAGAGTTCATTAAGAGACTTTGGGGAAAACTCTGCTATCCACTTCTCCATGGTAGCAGCTGACTGGTGTCGTTTTCCCACCTGCACTGACGCACCTTGTAGCTTTCAGACCTGCAGATGCGTGGCAAGTAAGAGATCAAAATGTACAAGAAACGGATAAAAGGTGTAACTTTGCACTTTAGCAGCTGACAGCACAGCAGGCAGTCTTTTAAGTTATCACATCTGATTTAAAGGATTATTCCTTGCTGTACTTACTGACTTCTTTTCCTTCCTACCACCCCAGACAATAAAAAGAATCATTCTTTTATTCTGTCATACATCTGCAAAAGTACAAAATGTGGTCTGTCTGCCCAGGGAGCCCACTTGTGAGCGTACAGGGAGAGGGTTCCTACAGACAGTTCCTACAGGCTGACCGCCGGGCTTGGCGTCTCTGCAAACGCCGTTCCGAGGGAGGAAACGCGAGGGTACGGACCCTTTCCACGGCTCCCCTGGACCTGGGGGAAACGCAGCAACATCTCAGCTGCTCCGTTTCTGGCGGTTACTGAAGAGAGGAGGAGGGACGCCCCCCACCCGCCGACATCACCCTTCCCTGAGCACAGCGGGGAAAGGAGAGCGGGGGCCCGGCGCCGCGGAGAGTCCCTTGCCTTCGGGGCCTTGCTGTACTTTCCTTCTTGATTAATGTTCTTGTGAACATGTTCTGTTCAGGTTTTTGCTAGAATAAGAAGTCTCTGACAAAGACATTTATTTTAGCCGTCCTTGTCATTCGTAGCAGTGGGTTCCTTGCATGTGGTACTCAGAGGACTGCTGGTCTAATTTAGAAACAAATCGTTTCTATTTCAAGTTTTTAAGAGAACAATCTCATTAACATTCAAGTTCCCACTCAGATCTGGTTGTGGGAGGGAATAAAATTAGTCTTACTGCCAAGCCTGATGCAGCTGGTCCTCCGTAGCTGTTTGTGAAATGCAGTAGTAGGGTTATTTCTGCCTTTTCGGGCTCTTAGTTTGGACTTTGATGATGGTCCCCACAGTCTGAGTGGGAGAGTGGGACTATTTTGAGATCAAGCAGAAGAGATATAGGAAGCTGAGGGGGAAAAAAAAAATGTGAACTGACAAACTCTTTGCATGTTTCTGGCAGATCTGGGGAAAGAGTTTGGTCTCATGAGCCCCAGTTTACAACGTTGTTTTGGGGACCAGTGCAATATCCATTCTCTTCCTGTCTTTTTTTTTTTTTTGGTAGAGCTTACAGCAAAATGTCCTATTTCTAAACAGAGATAGTGTTGGGCTGCTGTGGGACCCGATTCTGAGCATGCAGTCTAGTAGAGCAAAGATGAGCACTTTTAATTAAACTAGCAGAAGCTGTCAGAGCATTGCTGTTTAAAGTAAATGAATTCAGTGCATTTTAAGATTTACTGCTGCTGTTACACATTCATTGATCTGACTGTGGCTAGTTGCTAATTAATAACTGTAGGCACAGTGTGTGGTCTTTGAAGAGAGTTGGCAACTCTGATGACTGAGAGATGCTATTGGAGAGTCAGTTTTATAGTGGAATATCTCTGCTTCCAGAAATTCCTCATCTGAGCAGCTTGGCCAGATGGGAACTTGCTGCTGCCTCAGCTGCTCCTGCTACAAGCAAGAGTCTAGAAGTTCACCTTCAGAGTTATTTTTTCTTGTAAGAGTATTCACTTTCTTTATACAGAAGATGGCAAGATGAGGCAGAGGTTTTTTTCTCTCACTGGTCTGATCCTGATAGTGTTTTTAAATTGTTCATGGAAGTTGGGCATTATTGGAGGTGTGATGTAACAGAATTAATAAGGATTTTTTGAAATGTTTAATTTTTTTTTCCAGTGAAAATGAAGAATTTATATATTTTTATTGCTGTCCTTTTCATCCCGTGGAGTTTTTCTTTGGCAAAGTATGATGAATTTGAGGATGGAGATGACATTATGGAATATGATGACAATGACTTTGCTGAATTTGAAGACGTTAATGAAGATGCAGTCACAGAGTCTCCTCAGAGGATCATCACCACAGAAGATGATGAAGAAGAAGCCACTGTAGAGCTTGAAGGTCAGGATGAGAATCAGGAGGACTTTGATGATGCAGATGCACAGGTACTGCCTCACCTCTCTCTTCTATGTGTTTCCCAGTAGTATCTCTACACTTTTATCACTTTATCTTTTGGGATTTTGCTTATGTGGCTTTGGATTTTCATGCTGTTTGTGAATTTTGCCCTTTAGGAAGGTGATACTGAGAGTGAACCGTATGATGATGAGGAGTTTGAAGGCTATGAAGAGAAACCAGATGCATCTCATAGCAAAAATAAAGACCCCATAACAATAGTTAATGTAAGTATAAATGTTGACCTGATTTCTATTTGATGTTTCATCACTGATTTTTTTTTTTTTTTTTAAGGTGGTATGCCAGTAATGTCATTGGTGTATGGATATATAGACACATAAGAGAGAATCTGTCCAAAATAATTCCCTATCTGAATTAACAAGAGACAGTGCAGAAATGGGTAGAAGTGTGGAGAAAAGAAATACCTGACATAATGCAACAGGATAGCAGCAGAAATGATCCAGGTGTGCTAGCTCCCAATTTCCATGCTCTGCTGCATTGCTTTATGCTATGCTTTAAATCGCAGCTCTTGAAGTAAAACTTCCAGGGCAGCTGTCTTTGGTCTGTTGATCTCTGTTTTAAACTGCTAGAACTCCCATACTTGGATCAATCCTGTACAAAAACTGAGAATTGTAATTGGAATATAGATCAGGAAATTCTTCATTAAAAGAGACCTCTTGAAACATAGTTTTGACCAAAGAATTTTATGACTTAGCTTCTTTTACCTGTATGACTGTGGGGGAGAAGTGGAAGAGCTAGAGTGATGACCTTCATTTAATCCAGAGAAAAACCATACATCCCATCATGTCTGGATGCTTTGTCAACACATGAAGAGGTTGCAGTGATGATATGCTTACAGTAAACATAGTGTAATCTATGGCTGTGATGGTTTTTGAAGTCACTCTGTCTACCCTGCATCATCTTCTTTTTGCCTCCCAAGAGAGTCTTTTATGAAATGACCAGGTGCTTGAGGCCTGCATTTTATTATCCCTAAGATCTCTTTTTAAGTATTAGGGCTTACTTTGGGTGTGAAAATTAAGGTTTGGGTACTTTTGTGACTGAGGGGTGATACAGTAATAGCAGAATGACTAATTATTCTCTGCAGATGGCAAGATCAGGCAGGTTTCTCTGCTCCCCCACGCAGTCTGTCGTTCTTGGTGGCATCTGAAAATGCTCCCGGACATTAAGTATTACTTCAGATTTTAACAGAAGTTATGTGATGATCAGATAATGCTGTGATGGGCAGGGCATCAAGCTCAGATAATCAATGGGTTGAAATGCCGGGCTGTTGACTACTCTGAGGGATGCATGCTAGCACAAACTCACTTGGAAGAGGGAAGTATTTTGTTTGCATTAGCCAGGTATTTTGGGAATGCTATTATCAGTTGTTTCCTGTATGATTACTGTGTCCCAGTAGAGCCAATTGCATTATGTAGGCTTAGCTCTGTCCTGTTGCCTTTGTGAAGGTTATTGCTGTGTTTGGGCTGAAGCTTCTCCAGTACTCTGTGCTTTCCAAACTGTTTGTCTCTATGGAATCTGCTCATTCAATATGTAAAAGACAGTCTCTGTTCACTTATCATAGGTCCCTGCTCACCTTCAAAACAGCTGGGAGAGTTATTACATGGAGATTCTGATGGTAACAGGTCTTCTTGCTTACATCATGAATTACATCATTGGGAAGAACAAAAACAACCGTCTGGCTCATGCATGGTTCAATACTCACAGGGAGCTGCTAGAAAGTAACTTTGCTCTTGTTGGTGAGTTCCCTAAGGACTAGGATCCATTTTTAGTTTATTTGAATAAAGCTGGTTTTAGACCGGTGTGTGGGCTATAGAGGGGAGTAACTTTTTGAGTAACTTTTTGATAACACTCATGACAGCTGTGCCTGTAGACAATGTGTCAGTCTTCCAGTGCTGAAATTAGATAATCATGGTGTAGCACAAATTACTCAGAAACATCATGGTGATACTGAAGTAATCCAGCAACAGCTGAGCTCTGAGCTTACGGATGAACTTCGGTGTTTAAACTTGTGATTTTTTTAGATTGCGGTTCTCCTTCACTGTTCTTTTCTTCAGGCGATGATGGCACTAATAAAGAAGCTACAAGCACTGGGAAACTAAATCAAGAAAATGAACATATTTATAACTTGTGGTGCTCTGGAAGGGTGTGCTGTGAAGGAATGCTCATCCAGCTAAAGGTAAGGGTGAGGGAGTTTGTAGTACTGTTCACCTGTCACCAGTTTTCAGGTCCTAGAGGCTTTTCCATTCCAGTGTGAGCAACAAGGGGTCCCATCTTGAGTCTTTTGCTGACATTTAGGTATAGGGTTCTGAATATGCTTACATGAAGGGAAAACTGGTCGGACTAAAGATCCGCACAAGCCTGTATTCTGCCCTCCAAAGCAGGCAAGAGTGAATGCTTGCAGAAAGAGTATATATAAACCAGAAGCGTAGCGTAAACAGAGGTAGCGGTAGGCTGAAGAGCCCAGCTGCCATTTAGAGGGACTGTGTGTTGGAGGAATGGACCAACAGGAATTCTGAGGAAGTATGACAAAGACAAAGTCCTGCACCTGGGATGTAACAGCCCCACACGTTGGTTTAGCTCCTAACTTGAGGGAATAAGACCCTGAGAAACTCATCTAATGCAGAAAAGAGGCCTGTTTTTGAGCAGTGTAGGTGGACTTCTGGAGGGCCCTTCAAAACTAAATTATTCTATGAAAAACATCTTCTAACTGTCCTGTTTTTCCTTGAGCCCCGCTGCTATCTGCCAGTGAAGTGCTGCACTCTAGGTATATTCAGCTATCATCTTCTGTGTTTACAAACTTGTTTTTTTTAGTTTCTCAAGAGACAAGACCTACTGAACGTTCTTGCACGCATGATGAGGCCAGCTTCTGACCAAGTGGTATGTACTCAGCCCTTTAGATTAGCTGTGATGAATTGCTGCATTCCTTTGGTTCTACTGTGGTGCTTTTGATTGTTCTTGTCACACACAAGTGAACTGCTAGGCATCTTTCTATAGTATTCCATATCTTCCAGTTCAGTAACTGTTGAAACAATCCGAAAGAATCATTCGTGTTTCTTTTCTGCCTGTGAAATGCAAACTGCTGATGATGGAAATTGTTTTATCTATGGGTTTTATTGTTTGAGTGGTTTTGTGAACAGACTTTCATGCTTCAAGACCTCATCTTGATAAAAAGTGGTTTTACTATCTGAAATACTTCATGATTGTTCTTCTGTCTGTTCAGTCTGCCAGAACAGAGCCGCCTAATGCATACGCTGGCCTGGATATTATATCCTGTAATATTACTTTTTGCTTTGCCCCTTGCTCTAACTGCATAAATGCCAAGAGAGGTTACATTTGGAAGAACAGTGGTTGTGTGCACTGCGAACACTCTTTCCATGTATCTGTAACTTTATTATATTTAGGTATGGGCAGTTCCTCATCAGCCATGGATATCTGTGCTGCAAATGAGTCTTAAAACTCTGCTGTTCTGGACACTGTCATTACACTGTAGAATACAGAATATTATTTTAATTACACTGTAGAATATAGAATACTGAATTGAGTACTCAGTATAATTAAGCTACCTGACCTTGAGACACGCTGAGAAGCTTTAAATCAATAATCTTTGTCTTAGCCTTGCTTACTCTTTGTTGTAATGAATCAAAGTGTCAGACAAATATTGAAGTCATAGAAGATGTAGTCTGCATTTAGACAGCAGTGTGAAGGCAGAGTACATCACATAAATCTGATCAGGGCTAATAACGTTCTGTCCCACAGCAAATAAAAGTAACAATGAATGATGAAGATATGGACACCTACGTGTTTGCCGTTGGAACGAGAAAAGCATTGGTGCGACTTCAGAAAGAGATGCAGGACTTGGTATGTATGTTCACGTTGGGAATACTATCATGATAAATAACAGGATGTAAGAACCTCTAATCTGTAGAGTCCTTATTTTTCTTGGGGAAAAAAGAAAACTTGTGATTGTTCTCTTTGAATTAGTGCCAGAACTGTGGGTAAAGAAGCAGTCAAAAGCAGCTTACGCCTTCCTCTTGGTGTATAGTTCATTTAGGAGGAGGCTGAAGTATACTGTCAGGATACACACAAGTGTCACTTCACCTCATTTAATTTGCACAAAGGACTTCTTCAAGGGTAGAAAAGTAAACTTAGTGATATGTGATGTGGAGAGTTGGGGTCTAAGTCATCTGCTTTTATGTGATCTGAAACTAAAACTTTCCATATGTTCAAGCCCTGAAGATAGCAAAGAATCTAGTGATAACAAGCAGTAGTTTGCAAATCTTTTCTCTCATAACTTGTCTCAAGTAACAGCACCAAAGTGTAGTAGGTAGGATGCCAGTTGGTTTTGTTCTGTTACCAAACAATGTAAGCAAAATGCCTTAATCCACTTTGAGCATTCCAGCATGGAGGGCTTAGAATTGTTTTATCCTCTTCCTTAAAGTCTTGACCACTGAAAGGAAATATTAACTTAAAGACCATTGATACTACATGCTTTGCTATATGCTTGAAATGTCCCCAGCCAGACTGAGTGACTGTCTTTTTTTTTTAATTGTTTCTTTTTAAGTACTTTTAGGGGTCCCACTGTGCTGGAACAGTTCAGTCTGATAAGATTCTTACCAGCTTGTATTTATATTTATTTCTTTCTCCTTGTTCTCTCTCTGAAACAGAGTGAGTTCTGCAGTGATAAACCTAAGTCTGGTGCAAAATATGGGCTTCCAGATTCACTGGCTATCTTGTCGGAGATGGGGGAGGTCACAGAGGGAATGATGGACGCTAAGGTAATCTGGAATGAATTATTACAAATCTTCCTTGGTAACCCTGGCACTTACAGCATATGCAAAAAAAGTTCTAATCTCCTGTAAACATCACAACAGGAGAGCCAAATGGCCTTAGTGACATCTAGAGAAATCAGGACCCTCAGGAAGTTTAAGGGCTGGAGGAAGGATGTAATTCTCACGTCTTTGTTCCTTTTACATAGCAACTGTTAGTCTAATATGGACTGCAGACTTAAAACTGCCTTTCAAAGCCTGGAAGTTAACTTCAGCAGCCAGTTTGGAGGAGGGTGTTGATGGTGTGTTTGCAGGTCCTCAAAGCTGACGTTATCAAATGATTGGAAAATTCTCCATTAAAGTTATCTATCTAATATCTGAGTTGCTCACCTTAGTTCCATGCATTGAGGCCCATTCTAGCAAAAGCTAAAAAAAATTGACAGTTTAAATTTCAGTCTCATTGTGGCAAGCTGAGCACAGCAATTTTTGAGTGATCTCTTTGGCAAACCTCTATGGAGTGGGTAGGCTGCAGATGGATTGGTGTTGGGAAAAACTAACCCCAGTTTCTCTTTTAGATGATACATTTCCTCACGCACTATGCTGACAAGATTGAGTCCGTCCAATTCTCGGACCAGTTCTCCGGTCCAAAACTTATGCAAGAGTACGTATAAAGCTAGATCTCTCCTCCCAGTAGCTATTGTAAAAGCAAAGTAGAGGCTGACAAACTTGTTTGCAGTGTGAAGCCTGCTGGAATGCACAGAAAGACAAATTGGGAGCAAAGGTGAAACAGGTGAATAAATACACTCCCGATGCTTCCAAATGCTGTGTTAGTTTAGAAGGTCATGGTGCTGTATTGCCTTAGTATTTGTTGTGTGTTGGTTACGCTGTACTTAGGGCAGCTACAAATTCCAGATAAGGCCTGGCAGCTACTGTGGATGCAGCTGCATGGAAAACAACTGAGTAATCCCACTACAGGTGTTCAGTGTGTGAGAGTTTCAGGGTCAAGAAGTAACACCACAGGAGGAGAACTCAACACATTAACTCTGATGCCATTTAAATGCATTGAGAACTAGGTTTAAACAAAGTCTGCAGAGTAATAAAAAAAAAAACAACCAAACAAAAAACCCAAACATCAAGGCTGCCTTCCTTTCCCTAGCTGATGCTGCTAAACATTCTGCTGTTGAATTCATCGCTTGGGTACTTTTGTTCAGGTTGATTCTCAGCTGTGCTTCAGAAATACGCAGATGCAGCATCTCTTTTGTTTCTCTAAGCCTCCTAGTCTTGAGGTGCTTTTGGCTGCCTCTTCAGAATTGCTAAGTGGTGGGTGATTGATCTTATCTGAATTACCATGTAGGTTTTTGCAAGGGTGTATTATGCTCGCAGGCATATAAGTAAACGATCCATATAAAAACTAGAAACTGTCCTCCCAAAAAAGGAACATACTTGGATTTAATTATAAGGCGGGAGTATGTGTACCTTGTACTTGAAATTTCTAGGCTTTGGAGGATCTGTGAAATGTAGGTCTGACTTTCTTACAGGAGAATACTGTGGGGTTTTGGGCAGTGAAGACTTGAGTTCTTTAGAAAATAGTTTGTTTTCTCCTAACTAGTCTTTATAGAAGATCTATAGTAGTATAAACAGGGCATATATAAAACTGAATGTCATTAAAAATACACAGGCCGCCTTAGGGCTCAGATGCCAGAGCTCACATGACCTCTGACAGTCAGATGGGACCATGCTGTTAGTATGTTTTTACATTAATGCCTTTTCATGGCATGCTTTTGAGTAAAACACTTCAGGAATCTGAATAGTTTGAAGCTTAAATCTGGGTTACAGCCAGGCTGTTAGTCTTACTTATTTTATTTGTGTAGCTTGCAAAGTGTCTCTTGGTTCTAGACAAGGTTTCCTCTACAATGTTAGGTATTTTGTGTGCCTGTATTTTTCTTCACTCATTCCAGCCACTTTTTTCTTTTCTACCAGGGAGGGTCAGCTTACAAAACTGCCCGAAACTAAAAAGACACTTTTGTTTACATTTAATGGTAAGAGAACTCAGAGTGTGTGTGTGTGTGTGTGTGTGTGTGTGTATCTGGGAGAGTGTTGTGCTTTATTTATGTTCAAGTTCTGTCATCTAAGGAAGACAATATATGACAAATGACTTCATGTAACAGGATCACTGATCAATTAACCAGTAAACAGAAGGTGGTAATAACACTGGGGACTGAGTGGCTTATGATAACAGGATACTCAATCTTGCCATTACTAATCTTAATTCATACTTGTATCTTTACTGGTGGTTGTATTAGGTCATCATTGGAACGTGGCTTGTTTTTAAGCCACAGGCCTTGAAGTCTGCGCTTGCACAGTTGCTTGGTCCAACTGTCAACCTAATGCTGCCAAGTCCATCACTAAACCATGTCCTTAAATGCCACATCTACCCATCTTTTAAATACCTTCAGGGATGGTGACTCAACCCCCTTCCCTGGGCGGCCTGTTCCAGTGCTTGATGACCCTTTTGGTGAAGAATTTTTTCCTAATATCCAATCTAAACCTTCCCTGGCGCAACTTAAGGCCATTTCCTCTCATACTGTCACTTGTTAGTTGGGAAAAGTCTGACCCCTACCTCGCCACAGCCTCCTTTCAGGGAGTTGTAGAGAGCAATGAGGTCTCCCCTCAGCCTCCTTTTCTCCAGGCTAAACCCTGCCAGTGCCCTCAGACACTCCCCACAGGACTTGTGCTCCAGACCCTGCACCCGCTTTGCTGCTTTTCTTTAGACGCTCTCCAGGACCTCAGTGTCTGTCTTGTAGTGAGGGGCCCAAAACTGAACGCAGTATTCGAGGTGTGGTCTCACCAGTGCCAAGTACAGCGGGATGATTGCTCCCCTAGTCCTACTGGCCACACTATTTCTGATACAAGCCAGGATGCTGTTGGCCTTGGCTGTCTGAGTACACTGCTGGCCCATATTAAGCCAGCTGTTGACCAACACCCACAGGTCCTTTCCTGCTGGGCAGCTTTCCAGCCACTCTGCCCCAAGTGTTGCAGTGGGTTGTTAAGACTCAAGTGCAGGACCTGGCACTGAGCCTTGTGTCCTTCCTAAAGGGGAGCATAGGAGCATAAGAACATCTTTCTTTCATGAATGGTGTGAGCAATAAGGAAAGAGCATTATACCAAGTAGACAAATCCTGCCAACCTCTGTGAATTAACAAGAAACTCCTTATTTCAGTGCCTGGTTCAGGCAACACTTCCCCAAAGGATATGGAGTCTTTGCTGCCTCTGATGAGCATGGTTATCTACTCTATTGACAAAGCAAAGAAGTTCCGTCTGAACAGAGAAGTAAGTAGTGTATATTTTTATGTCTTCTGTATATTGCAACCATTACCCTTGAATCCTTAATCTTAAGATTGGGAGACATGTTTCTAATACAACTACCAGAGATACTACATCCTGCTCATGGGGAAATCCGTATTAACTGTATTTGCTTTTCTCTGTGAAAAGGGTAAACAAAAAGCTGACAAGAACAGGGCTCGTGTAGAAGAGAACTTCCTTAAACTGACTCATGTGCAAAGGCAGGAGGCCGCCCAGTCCCGTCGAGAAGAGAAAAAACGGGCAGAGAAGGAGCGAATCATGAACGAAGAGGATCCCGAAAAACAGCGTCGGCTGGAGGTGAGATGGATTTTCAGATTGTTACGAATCTGGCAGATTTCTCCTACCTCCAGGGCTGCCTGTAGGTATACCAGCAATGGCCAACTTTGGCTGCTTATTTGCTGGAAGGCAGACAACTTTCAGGGTATATGCTGTTGCTTTCTGAAACATGCAGAGACTCCCCGTGAGGAGCCAGCTCCTGTGGTTACAGATGTGAGCCCAAGCACTGGAGGTCTCTTTAGTCTGGCTCTTCTGAAATGACTAGTTTGCTTTTTGAAGAGATCAGCAATGTTCATTCAGATCTCTGTGTCCTTGCCTACAGGAAGCTGCTTTGCGGCGTGAGCAGAAGAAACTTGAGAAGAAGCAGATGAAGATGAAGCAAATCAAAGTGAAAGCTATGTGACTCCATTGTGAGAAGCGTCCCAGAGCCACCTGCAGAATTTTAATTCACAGGGTACAAAGACCTACTTAACTCCATAATCCTACGCTTCTTTGAACACTAGTAGCCATTAAAACAAATGCTCCTTGCATTGGTGTTACTTATTTAAGTATTACAGCAACATGCAGGTGTATGTAGAGAGCTTTATCTCAGCTGTTTTATTCCAGGTGGTATCAATTTTTGCTACTTGTCTGTTTAAAAAAAAAAAAATTGCAATATTCTTGAATGCTCTTTGTCATTTGTTCTTTAAAAACAGAAGATTGTAAATCTGTCCATGTGTGCTGGTAACATATTCATGCTTTGGTTTTAAACTTTGGTTTTAGTTATTGGGAGGGAAGGGGGAAAAACTTAAGGGGAGGAAAACTGCACAACAAACATTTACTGTGCATTTATTTGCATCAAGCTTGTAAAGGCACAAAACTTAGAGCCTTCCATACACAGTATGGATTCTTCAGGGATTTAAGCCCAGTAGAATAGAAGTGACTGAGTTTTTCTTTTTTTACAAACAAGAGACTGAAACAGTATTTAGGTCACCTGTGGGCATGATTGGCATATGTGTAAAACACAGATGGGTTAGATAACGAGGGAAGGGAATACGTGAACAGTTTCCTACTCATGGTGTTGAATGCTGCAAGGTTAATACAATGTGAAGTCTGTAATGTCAGCATGGTGTTTCTTCAGGAGTGAGCACATGGTGAGTTAGCAGCTTCAACTAGCTTTCCTTGAATATTTTTAACTGTATGAGTTTGCCTCAAAAACTTTTCTCCTGATCTCAGCAGCTGCTGCCTAGTTCACTTCAGCCAGAAGCTAGATTTCAGTAAAGTATCTGCAATTGCCAATTTCCCCAAGCAAGTAAAAATGTTTCAGAGGATGTGTATCCTCCTCATCTGGTAAATGATCACTTCAGGTTTTTGAATATAAATGGGGAGAATGAAGTGAATGCCCCTGTGCAAGCACTTCGCTAACTGGGAGAGCTCTGCATTTTATAAATGCTTCCTGTCTAGAAGGAATTTTATTGTTGCTTGTAACAGTTTTGTGGGGAAAAATGTCTTGCATTTTCTTGTTCAATATTCTGTGCAAACTTGGTTCTGAGGCAATAAGAATGAGCTGCTGTTGAAACAGCAATTGCTTAAACTTCTTGTTCCAGCATGGGATACTTCACACTGTAAATGCAAATGTCTGTAACCTGATACATGCAAATATATTAATTTTATAATGGTTGGTAAAATTATTTAAAAACAAAACTAATGTAGATTATGTGAAATTTTAGCACTATTTAGCTTTAAAGATGAATATGTTGTTTCACAAAGTTCTTTGAAAGGAAATACTAGTTTGTGCTCTTTTGAGTAAGTGGACAGCTTTCCTGAAGTCCCATGCACTTGTGGGCCATGGCAGCTAATTTTGTAATATGAACATTCAAATGAACAATCTAATGAAGAGTAAAATATAATTGAAACACTCCACCTGTCTACTGTACTTGGCTGGACTCTGTGTTCCTTTCATCTAGCAGAATCTCAAAGCATCCTTTGTCCTGGGTAGGTTTCAATGTAGGTTTTAAGCACGCAGCAGCTGTTGTTGTTATCTCTGCCGCGATGGTGGTAGAAGTGATTTTTTTTTTTCCACCGGGAGCTGCTCCCTGGGAGGGCGGTGGTTGCTGGGGGAGAGGGCCCGGAGGGGGAGGAAGGCGTCTCTCCCCTTGTGCGGGCCAGGGAGGGCGGAGGTGGGTTTAAGGCCGGGGCCGCGCAGGCCCGCCGCCGCACCGAGGGCGGGCAGGACGTGTTGCCCCGTGGCCGAGGAGCTGCTGGGCGGCCCGCGGGGACGAAGCCTCGGCCGCTCCGTTGAGGGACCCAACATGG